>NC_091829.1:99290693-99590693 GCF_038994185.2 Dermacentor albipictus | reverse complement strand
TCGAAAAGGTGAAACAGCTTATTTGCTGCGCTCAAATTTCGCATTAGGGAGTAACGTAATCGTCGGTAATTTTTTTTTCTCTCTCTCTAACATTTCGTCTGAGAGGCGAACCGGCGATGCCGCACCTACGCTGCAAGGTTCGGAGCCTGCACAGGGCGGCTCCGGCATCAACGATGGCGTCTAGCCACGCGCTAGACGCGGAGGGTAAGCACCATGCTCTCGGCCTCTTCACTTCCTTGCGAAAATGGCGCCTGCATCTCCGTTGAAGTTAGCTACACCTAATGTCAGGCGCTTGGCAGGAAAGAAAAAGCAAAGTCAAGTGTATCAGCTTTTAACGGAGCACGACATTGATGTATTGGCCGTGCAGGAAACAAAAGTTGACGGGGAGGAAGAGACCGGGAGTATGGTGCGACGTTGCACGTCTAGATTCCATGCTATTGTAAGCCATGCCATCGGCACATCTGATGGTTGTGTCCTTTTATGCGAAGCATATTACGAGAGCTCAACCCAGCTCCTCAGGCGCGGCGGTGTCGCCTTCAATACCGTTCCGTTCCGTTCCAAAAACTTTTATTTCCATCAGAGAAGGAGACCCCCTACTCCCTGTCCCTGGCGCGCAGGCCTAGGGACAGGGGTGGGTGTCTCCGCGACTAGATGCAGGCAAAGAGTTGCTGACTCTTCGCGGCCTCTGCCGCCAGATGGATGGCTCTCCTCTGCATGGCGGGGTCCGCGCTTTGCAGAAGGGTGTCCCAGGCTTCTCTACTATTTATTCCTTCCTTGACACCTGGGGAGTCTACGCATTGCCAGATTATATGGTCGAGGGTCCCCCTCTCCCCGCATCTCTTACATTTATCGTCTATATCTTCGTCTTTCAGTACGTGGGACGCCCATACTGGATTTATGTAGTTTCCTGCTTGCAGTCTGCGCCAGGCTCTCGCCTCTCTATTTCCGAGCTCCTTGTCCGGAGGGGGGACAGTTCTACGCTGAAGCTTATAGTTTTCAATTATTTCTGTGTAGGTCTGTAGTCTCTCGTCTAGTCCCTTGCAAGCGGGCGGCTCTGTTCCTGCCCGGAAGTAGAGATCTCGGGCTAGGAAGTGTGCCGCCTCGTTGCCTGGGACCGACGTGTGAGCTGGTGCCCATACGAGGCTGATTTTTCTATACCACGTGACACCGTGACGTCACGACAGCGGAGAAACGGCGCTCCAACTCGCGCCGTCGCTCGCGGCGTCGCCCCCCGCATCGGACGCGGTGAGCGTCGAGCAACGCAGCCTTCGGCGCGACAACGAAATGTGCGCCTGAGCAAGCGCCGCACGCCTGAGCCGACGCCGACGACACCGGCTTTTCTGCGACACAAGCTACTTAACGCTGTCGCGTTAAAATAAAGGCTTGTATGCTTTTTATTAAGAAGTTGCCGGCTCTGGTCGTTCATCCTGATTTCTCGTGCTTGTCAGGTCGGTGTGCTGCTGTCGATTTCCCACTCAGCGATACAGAATGGCGTGTTTTATGTTTGCACGCACCAAATGTTGTGGATGAAAGGATTTTTTTTCCGAAGCGTTGAGCAGCGTCTCAGTTTTGATAAACAGCATATTATCATGGGTGACTTCAACTGAGTCCTCAGTGCTTGCGATAAGACTAGTGATCGAGGGTTCAGGGATGCAAGTACTGAGCTACTGTCGCTAATCATTGACAAATGGAACCATGAGGATGTGGCGGAGTGCATGCAAGGCGCGGGGTGTGTGAAGTACACACATTTCCATCGTGCAAGTCATTCCCGTCGGTACCGCATTTATGTAACGCTGGACGTGATTCCAAAATGCAACAGTTATCAAGTAGTGCCGGTGTCTTTCTCAGACCACTGTTTAGTAGAGGGCGGGATTGGGGCACAAAAACGTGGCAGTGCTTTTAGCTGGGAACTGTGGAAGATAAATCACACGCTGATTAAAAACGATGCTTTGAACTGTGCGGTAATTGAAGAAATTGGCAAAATAGAGCTGAATAAAGAACTGAAAAAATGGCAACAGTGGGAGCTTTGTAAGGAGAAACTTAAAATAAAAGGAATAGAGCGGTCTTGTTCCATGGCGTACGAGGAGAAACTAAATGGACGTAACCTAAGGTCGATGCTTGCAAAACTGCCCGAGAAAGAATGCGAAGTGCCTGGTAAATGTATCGATGACATTAGGAAAGCGAAACAAAAAGTTGAAGTGATAGAAGAGGAGCGTTATCGCGGTGTGCTGGTCAGGGCGAGACCGGAACATGTAGCTGCTGGGGAGACGCCGTCTAAACGAGCGCTCGGAATTGAAAAAGCCCACGCTCGCCGAAATCACATAAACATCATAGAATGAGGAGGTGTCTTGTCGGATGATAACGAACAAATTAAGCGTGCATTTTTTCAGTGCTATCAGGTGTTGTTAGCATTACATGTTGCCGAAACGAACACGTTTAAGGATAAGTTTCTTCGGGCACTGCCGCGACTCAACGATGAGCAGAAGAATACGTTAGCGCTGCCGATAACCGAATCAGAGGTAGAAAAGGCGATAAACAATTTAAACCCTGGTAAATCGCCAGGACCGGACGGGTTAAGCGCGGCGTTTTACAAAGCTTTTAAGCGTGGTATCGCGCCAATATTGGCGGTCGTGTTTAATGAAGCTTACGAAATTAGGGAATTACCTCCGTCTTATGCAAGATCACACACTGTCTTAATCCCCAAAACTGGCGAAGCAGAGAAGTTACGACAAGTAACAGCGTACAGGCCAATTACACTCACAAATGTGGATTACAATATATATATGAAAGTTTTAGCGCGAAGATTACAGTCAGTAATCCAGGAAATCGTTGGACCGCATCAAACGTGCGGGATCAAGGGACGATCTATTACGACTAATATTCACACAGCAAGATGCGTGCTGGAGGGCTGTGATATAAGAAATAGCCGCTTGGCCATCTTGCAACTAGACCTTGAAAAAGCTTTCGACTATGTCGCGCATGAAATTTTGCTTTGCATACTAGACCTCGTTAATGTTGGTTCTGTTACTCTCGAGGGTGTCGCCCTGGCGTATCGGAACTGCACGACGAGGTTGACCGTTAACCAGAGTCTGGGGGCCCCCATTAGCGTGCAGCGGTCGGTACGCCAGGGCTGCCCCCTTAGACCTCTTTTGTTTCGCATTTACACAGAGGCGATGTGCTTAAACATCGTGAAAAAAGAGACAATTCCTGGCTTTCGGTCGCAAGTAGCGGAAGTCAAGCTGTTGGCATATGCGGGTGATGTGGCAGTTTTTTCAACCAGTTGGGAAGGTGTAACTGAGGCTATTAAATGTGTAGAGAACTTCTGCCAAGTCACAGGCAGCAGAGTGAACTTAGCCAAATCACTAGGGCTCTGGCACGGAGAATGGCAATCGACGCCCGACCGCTTTGCAAGCGTGTCCTGGGTTACGACCCCAATGAGGTACTTGGGAATACCTCTAGAATGCTATCGTGATAGCGCGACATATTGGACAGCGCAGAGGCGTGATACACGTGGAAAGGCGCAAAGGTGGAAAGGAACGAACTTATCGATTTTTGCTTGAGCCACCATGTGCAATCTGTTCTTTAGTAGTATGCTGTGGTATGTAATGCAGGTGTTACATTGTGCAAGGCTCAATGTACAGAAGCTGCATCGAATTTTCGCCATTTTCGTGTGGGCTGCGCAATGGGAAAGGTGCAACCGAAGGAATTTGTTCAGAGGAGTCAAGAATGGTGTATTGGGCCTGGGACCTTTATTTGTGGCAGATTGTTAACAGGTTTCTTTTCCGTCGCCACGTCAGCGATCCTTTGTTGAGCACCGCATGTCAAGTAAGGCTCGGGCGCGCGTTGCCAGACTTTATTGTTTCAACGAAAACACTCACGGGAGGCAATTTTGGATATTTTAGAGAAGTTATCGCAAGTGTACGATTGCTTGCAACGAGGTTTTCAAATGAGTATTTATCTACTGTCAAAAAAATTGTACAAGGATTTGTGTGACGTTGTGCCGGAGCCCATGTACAGAGCCTTGTACAGTGGAGGCCCTGGCAGGGACGTGCTAAAGAGAGTAAAGAAGATGCAAGTTGCGCCAGGAGTCAAATCCTTTTTCTGTTAAGTTACGCACTTGAACGTTGCCAGTAAAAATGTTTTTGCAGAAAAAGGGCTTATTTCTTCCATGGGGAGCTCACTCCTTATCGGCAAACAACCAGAAACGATAGATCACGTTTTTAACGCGACAGCGTTAAGGAGCTCGTGTCGCAGAAAAGCCGGTATTGTCGGCGTCGGCGTCGTCGGCGTTGACCGAGAGCGATAAATCCCAGCAGGCACTTCACGAATAAAAAACAACTTGCAACATGGGCTGGGTGGGAGTCGAACAAGGGTCTCCGGAGTGTGAGACGGAGACTCTACCACTCAGCCACGAGTTCGATGCCACAAAGCGGTACAAAAGCGTCTCTAGTGAATGCGGTGTTGGCTTAGAAACGAGCTCTAAGGCTCAGGCGTGCGTCGCTTGCGCAGGCGCACATTTCGTTGCCGCGCCGAACGCGGCGCTGCTCGACGCTCACCGCGTCCGATGCGGGACGCGTAGTCGCTGCGCCGTAGCCCAGTCTTACACCACTTGGCGGGTCGACGGGAACGCTGTCGCGTTCCACTCTTGAAGGCGAAGCTTAAGCGTCCTCCAATTTTTTCTTCATTGTTGGGGAGGAGTATTTTTTTGGGACGTACTACAAAGAACGTCAAAGAAACAGTTTCGCCTCGACCCTCATGGAATACGGTATCTACCCATTACTAACGAGGATGGTTTTCCATCTGATTTAATTATGTTAATTGGCCTCCACAGTATTTGCCGTTCTCGAATGGCAGGATACCACTGCGATCTCGACGCACGACCTACGCGAATTCATTTCCGTGAAACTGTGCATAGGTTTGTTGAGATTTTGAAGGCCGGTGGCGATACTCCCGAGTGGCTGTCAAGGGTTGAGCAATTGATGGCTCTAAATGATTTTTATTGTGGCAAAGCCAGCCCCCTACCAGGCTGATTATGTCAATACGACGTGGCCATTGTATTCTTTATATATTGTTTTGTGTATTGCTATTGCTGTTCTTTCTTTGTCAAAGTCAGGCAATAAAGAAAAAACTCATGGCTGAGCGGTAGCGTCTCAGTCTCACACTCCAGAGACTCTGGTTCGATTCCCACCCAGCCTGTCTTGCAAGTTGTTTTTATTTATGAATTGCCTTCCGTAATTTTTCACTCATGGTAAACACCACCGACGCCGACAACACCGGCTTTTTTGCGACAGGAGCTCCTTCACGCTGTCGCGTTAATACACAGTGAAAAACCCTAAGGGCAACGTCGGTATATCCTTGTAAGTGCTTCACAAAGCACTGACTTCATAACTCTGCATTTGCTCGTTGCTGCTGGGTGGTCTTGTCTGCAATTATTGTTCCTAGAAAGGCGTCGTTGTCGAGTTCGCGTTGCAGTGGCGTGCCAATCGGTGTGCGCTACAGGCAGTCACTGTCAAAATGCTTCCTCCCGGACTTACTCATCACGGCGATGTGAAATTTCTAGAGTCTGAGACTCCATCGCGCTAGTTGACCTGATGGATCCTTTAAGCTTGCCAGTCAACGCAAGCTAGCTGTTCGCTTACCACTTTTAAGCGCCTGCCGTATATGGAAGAGCTAAATTTCTCTGTAACCCAAATGATCGCAAGACACTCTTTCTCCGTCGTATCGCCACCGGCCTTCAAAATCTCAACAAACCTATGCACAGTTTCACGGAAATGAATTCGCATGCGCTTTTGACACTGACCGGCTAGCGTAAGCTATTATGCTTTCAAATCCATCCTTTCTATAAACTAGCACGGCACCAAGGCCTATGCTACTTGCGTCGGTGTTAATTTCCGTCTCGGCGTCTTCGTCGAGTGTGAAAGCACTGGTGGTGACTGCAGCTGTCGTTTGAGCTCTTAAAAGGCGTCGTCTTGCAAAACTGAAAACAGCAAGCGCTTCTCCATCGGCAGCTTCCTTTTAGTTTTGCGGATAAGAGCTGACGGACCGGCCCCCGGCTTGGCCTGTGTATGGCGGGTGCTACGGCGACAGGTAGTGGCCTGAGGACGGCGAACGGGATTGTCGTCGAGGGCTCCACTGAGATGCGGCGAGCTAGTGGGCGATATCGTGAGGGCGTTCACCTTACTGAGGGAGTGGAGCGTAGACGGCGGACCCTCGTAGTCCCATTTCACGGTATGGGCACCAGCGATAAACGTGACCGGCTTGTCCGCAGTGATAGCAGAGCGGACGGTGGTCGGGGGCATCCGAAACGTCGGCTTTCCTTGGGATGCTGCGCTGGGCCACTGTCGGGCTTTCTGGCAGCGGCGGTGCTGGAAGACGGAACTGCGGTGCTGCAGGACCCTGGCGCGGGCGCGAGGGGGTACCATGGCGGCTGGTGACGGTGGCTTATGTCATAGCGTCTGGCTAGAGTAGCGGGGATTGCGGCTGCATCTGAAGAACTCAACGTGATCGCTTTAGTTCCTCCTGGAACCCCTCAATGAGCGAGGCCATCTGTAGTTTCGACGAAGGCAAGATCTTGCGCAGTTCTTCACGCACAATGGTCTTGATGGCCTCTTGGAGGTCATCAGAGCCCAGTTCTCGGATGGCGCCCTGCGGCCTCGTGAGCACTTGGCGTTCATATTATCTAGCGCGCATGTAACAAGTTTTCTCAGTCGTCGTTGCCTCTCTCAAGAACTCAGCTATGGCCTTCGGCGGGTTGCGGATCATTTCGGCGAAAATTTATTGCTTGACGCCCCGCACCAAGAAGCAGACTTTTTTTTTTCTCCTGCGACATTTCCGGAACATCCTGGCAAAATGGACGGGTCATCTCTTTCCTGAATATCGCGATGGACTCATTGAGCAGCTGGGCTCGGCTTTCTAGTCGAGTTTGGGTTCGCTCTTTGTCCACGACGCTTGTGGATGTCTGCAGGAAGCCACTGCGCAGCAGGTGCCACTTTGTTAAGATGGTTTCTCGATTCTGAAGGCACGTCCTGGCGGCGTCTTACAATGCGAAAAAGACGTGGCGCAGCTTGTCGTTGTTCTTTTAATTGGTAAATTTCATACCTGTGCAGCCGATTTTCCGGGTCTTCATATGTTTATCCGCAGAACATCGGCGTTCCCGTGGGCTGTTTGCAGCACGATTCGTGCTGGTGACACTCGGGCTGCCCTTGTAGCTGCTGTCATGGCCGTACACTTCCTCGTCTTTTCAAGTAGAAATCCGTACAGCGGTAGCTGTCCTTGCTGACTTCAGCTTTCTCTCTGGTACTTGGTAACGTTGGCGTTGTCCTCGGGTGAGTCGCGGCTTCGCGGTGGCGTTCGTTACATGAATGCACGGGCACCTCCTCCAGATGATGAAACACGGCTGGTAAACTTTTAATAGTTTGACTATATTTTTATTGGGCGAACCTGAGCCCACGAACGCAAGTTACATTCGAAGCATAACGACAGCTGCAAACACAGCCGGTTATCGTCGAAAATTGAAGCTGAATGTGCCGGTGAAGCCGGTGATGCGCAATTTGCCATGTGAGGCAATGACAGTACTGTCATTGTCCTCTCTCTCTCTCTCTCAGACAGAGAGAGAGAAACAGAGGAAGAAACAACAGTGCCTCAGGATTGTCGTATGTGGACGCACCAGCAGAGCAGTGTGGACCACCGTTGTCGCCGTTATAGCGCCGGCTACTATGAAGGTTTTTTGTGCCTTGTTGACCGTTTTAATGCTTTTTCAGGCACAAAATGTACACCATGTGCATATGCAGGTGTACATAGTGTCCCTCTGTAGGATATACCAGATATCTAGGAACACGCTTTCTGAAGCGACGACAGTCCACGCCAGCGACACGGGAGAGTTGCCTGTGTATTACCATAAAGGTGAGGATTTACGACCGCCATATCGAAAACCAGCCTCAAAAAGAGTGAGTGCCGAAACCATATGCTGCATTGAATTAGGTCAGTTTATCTTGATGATGATGTGTGGTGTTTTATAGCGCAAGGGTCAGGTATGGCCAAAGAGCGCCATGACAAAGGTAATGTTAACGGTGCATTGTGAATGATGCAGGCAATGAATTAGACAATGAATTTCTCATGGTATATGTGACGTGGCTGTAAAAAGGCCTAAAATCGGTCGCTGTGGATGGCGTAAAATATATAGTAGCTAAAATAATGACTCTAAGTAGTGCTGTGGGCTGTGGTAATGGGGTTTCGTAAAAAGCATGATTCAATAAACATAGCATTTTGTTACTTAAGTTTAATAAGTGTCCTTTTGTGTTTCGCTCTCTTTGTAGCATCGGGACGATGCTTATTAAGAGGGGGGTATTGACACGTGTATTTATATTTATCGGGCGACCAGGTTTCGCCGCCTAACAAATCTTATCGCACAGCGCGGGACGCGCTTGCATGTATCCGAAGTTTCTGGAAAGTTATCGATGCTTCTATCCGCAGTCTGTTATCGCCGAACCTTGTGTTATCTGATTTATTGACCTGACGCGAATGATGTAGAATTTTATGGAAGGTACGCGGGTCCCAACGATTAGTCTGGAACATTCGACGACTGTGTATAAAAGCCGACGCGCTTGACTCGCTGATCAGATTTTCGACGATCGCCGACTGTGTTAGCCGCTATCGTTGTGCTTTAAGTGTAGCCTGTTTTGTGAGCACAGGTTCGCCCAATGAAAGCTAGTTTTGTCTTTCACAGTACTGCTACTGTGTCATTTGACGTCACTACCACGTGACAATAGTGTCCCTCTATAGGATATACCAGATATCTAGGAATACGCTTTCTGAAGCGACGACAGTCTTCGCCAGCGACAGGGACAGTTGCCTGTGTATTACCATAAAGGTGAGGATTTATGACCGCTATATCGAAAACCAGCCTCAAAAAGAGTGAGTGCCGAAACCATATGCTGCATCGAATTAGGTCAGTTTATCTTGATGATGATGTGTGGTGTTTTATAGCGCAAGGGCCAGGTATGGCCAAACAGCGCCATGACAAAGGTAATGTTAACGGTGCATTGTGAATGAAGCAGGCAATGAATTAGACAATGAATTTCTCATGGTATATGTGACGTGGCTGTAAAAAGGCCTAAAATTGGTCGCTGTGGATGGCGTAAAATATATAGTTGCTAAAATAATGTTTCTAAGTAGTGCTGTGGGCTATGGTAATGGGGTTTCGTTAAAAGCATGATGCAATAAAACATAGCATCGACACTGTAGCTTCAAGAAAGCCTTTCAGTACAGGGCTGTTATACGTGAGCTAAAAATGTCCTGGCCAAATGATTTCGAGAGTGTCTCTTTCAGCGAAAAACGCTAAGACTAGTTTCGGTTTAAAAAGCGGTACATTGCTGAGAAAGAATTTCGGGTGAAGAGGAATATTTTAGCGATATGCAGAAATGAAATACTTTTTCCTCTGTGTTTCTATTGCAGGGCATGTGCAGGACTGTGAGATTTTGGGCAGTGAAGCTTGCAGAGCATGGTTTTAGCGCGTGGTAACGAACCACAGACGATAACACACAAGCCGGAGTTCTCTACGACGGAGTTCGCTGTGATAGAAAGTAGAGCATTGGGAGATGTTAAGCCCGAAACCTATTTGACTTTTGTTGATCCTCGGTAAGTGCCTGCGCAAACGCGCTCTTAATGCTGTAAACTTGTTCGTATACGCATAATTTACGCATCGGTTCTTCACAAGCCAGTTTCGTGCTACACGTGCTTGCCGCGTGTACAAGTCCACATCCCAAAAGACCTACTGGTGTATTTCACGCAACGATATTATGGTGTTTTACGTGCCAAAACCACGATCTGATTATGAGGCACGAAGTAGTGGGGGACTCCGGAAATTCGGACCACTTGGGATTTTTTAACGTGCACCCAAGTCTGCATAGACGAGTGTTTTCACATTTCGCCGCCATATATTAAACGCAAGCCATCGGCATGACAGATCGCTTTGTGCGCTGATATCCAAGACCCGTGCAAGTATCGAGGATCAGTTTCCGATCTGATACGCTTCGATGACTCGGGCGGAAGCGCTGTTCGGGCTTTCGTTATGCTGGGCTTATCAGGAAATTATTTCACGGCTGCATTACTGAAAAACCCGGGCGGTAGTAGTTTTGGTAACTCCGGCTGTGTGTGCATTACGTCTCATATGAATGTTATAGTTATGTTTGACCGCGTAGTATTTTAGCTGAAACTGCAAATTTCAAAATTTGAGGCACCTGTTCTAGAAATAAAAAGAAAGTGGCATACCTGCATTTTGACAACTTCAGCAAGTCCACATCTTACGACTGATGCAGGGTTGTCAATGCGGAACGTCGCTATCGGTGAAATAGTTAGGCTGTAGGGGTCGGGCTGTGATCCTCTCTGGCCACTTCTTGGGGAAGTCGATGGCTACCGGCTTGAAGTGGGCTCGGCCGCCTGCTGCTGGGTGAAGAGTTTGCGACGAAGACTGTAGCAGCGCCTGCGCGACGTAAAAAAGCCCTTCCGTTCGAATATAAATAAAAAAAAAGTAAACGTTCAACCATCGCATGATCTCATTCACTTACTGTCAAATGTTTTTCACACGAAAAAAAAAAATAAGAATGTGCAATTTAGCCATGGATGAAACTGTACGTGTGGCGTTCCGAACGAAATGGCACTTACATATTGACGGTATGTCGACACATGCACTTGTTCCTCTTTTTTCGGTGACCGCTGTTGAGCCGCTACCAAACGTTGAACGTTATCGCACGGCGGAGGACGGGCCTCCATATATCGGAAGTTTCTCGAATGGTATCGGCGGTTCTATTCGTTGTCTGTTGTCATGGCACATTCTGTGACCTGATTGTACGCGCGACCAGAATTATGCAGTGCGTTATGCTAGTTACACAGGCCCCAGCGATTATGCTGGCACGCTTAGCACGCTGATGTGATTTCGACGATCGCCTACTGTGCTCACCGCTATCTTTGTACTTTGAATGTCACTTTCTGTTGTGGGGTCAGGTTCGCCCAATAAAGAGAGTTTTATGATTCACAGTTTTCGCTCCTTATTTAATCGTCACTAGAACGTGGCATCTGGTAGAGGCGCTTTGCGTTCATGTACCGGACACCCTCGCAAAGCCGCGGGACCGGCGAGAATTTTTAAGAGAACGCCAGCGCCGCCCCACATCATGGAGCCAGCTGCAGGCTACAATATCTGTTCCCGGAGCAAGAACTTGTTCCTTAGATGAGCGATAAGTGCCACGACAGAAGGCACAATGGCAACTTCAGTGGCACTTACACCTTAGGTGTTGCAGTAGTCCAGTGAACCACCAACCGCCCGCGGATCTTCATTCGTTACGCGGAAAGCTGGCTGGAAACTTACGAAAAGGTCAGCGCGTTCAACGACTCCTACTATGACGACAAGCTGCGTGATGTATAGCTCTCCGAAATTAAGCGGCGTAGCCCCCCTCCTTCCTCTCCCCCCGCCCACGCCGCCATTCCTGAATCATACTCCTAAAGCGACGCCAAACCAGTCTTGAGACTTGACAGCTATTCGGCGGTCAACACTGGACTAATTAATAATATTTGGGATTTTACGTGCCAAAACCACTTTCTGATTATGAGGCACGCCGCAGTGGAGGACTCCGGAAATTTTGACCACCTGGGGTTCTTTAACGTGCACCTAAATCTAAGCACACGGGTGTTTTCGCATTTCGCCCCCATCGATATGCGGCCGCCGTGGCCGGGATTCAATCCCGCGACCTCGTGCTCAGCAGCCCAACACCATAGCCACTGAGCAACCACGGCGGGTAAGTCAACACTGGAATGCTGTCGCAATATTATGGCCGAGGTGTCGAAATGATCGCTCCCTGGGCTTAGGAAAAGGCCACTGAACTGATGGCGTGAAACAGCTCGATATTCTCCCAGCTAAGAGATGGCGGAATATTTTCGCCTTTCTCGTTATTTCGAAGCTTGTTTCGAAATCTCAACGTGCTGCCGCTATAAAGGCCGTACTGGTATCTTTTCGACGATCTACGTTTCACAGCCATCCCCCCAAAATTCGAAATTGTAATCAGACCGTGCAATAACCGTTCAATCTATAAGAAATAATTATGTCGCCCGTTATCTCGGGTGGGTTTTATCCTTAATTGTAGAGCACTTTTCGTGCAAAATTGGCAACGGAAGAAAAGAGTCGCAAGAAATTGAAAAATTAACCTATCTATGGAGAGAGAGAGCCGACGAAACAGTCAAACAGGAAAGGAAAGCTAACGAGCCGTTGTTTGTGAAAATATTTATCCACGAAAATCTTTTTATTTAACAAGGAAGTAGAGGAAATGGCGCCGGATGTGAAGAATGGTTCTATGTGTTTTGAATGAAACTTCTAAAGTTATCATTCGAACCGCCTGATGTAGCCACTTCTCAGCTGTGCTTTTGTGGATGTTTTTATAACCTTTTGCGGTGTTGTAGTGCGCCTAGAACCGCAGCGTCCAGCGCTCTACGCGGTTGTACGGGAATGGTGGCCAGGCTTCATTAAGCAACTTCCCAAATAACGATACGAGTCGGTTTTGGCACCTAATTTGGTAGAGAAGTAAACGAGGGGCACAAATAACTGTGATTGTTCCACAAATATATCGTTCTCGATAATTTTTCCAGAGCTAATTAGTAAAACAGTACTATAAATCGTCATTTTGCGCTTTCTCTTGTTTACTTGTTCTTGGCTGTTTCGTTGCTGCGTTTCTTTCCTGCGCGAGCCAATTTGATATGGTTCCTGGTTTGTCATGTAAAGGATAGGTGTATATGACAGGTGTACTTGTGAAATACACCTTGTTTCGCTTCTCTTTAGTGGGTGTACGCGCCTTTATAGTGAACGGTGGGAATTATTAACGTTTCTACTAGTAAAGGTACACCGCTCCTCATTGGCATAGAAAGGTTACCTTGGGGATGCGCCCCCCTCCCCCTTGAAAAAAATCCTGGGTACGTGCCTCCTCGAAGCGAAGAATATGCAAAAAGGAGACCTGACGTCGCGACGTATAAGACACTCTCCGCGATGTAAGGCTAAGAAATACCGACCTTGATGTTCTGGTTGATGATCACAGCGTCACTATCTTAGTCTGTACAGGAGCCGACTGCTCTATCGGCGCTGGCCCCTTCCATGTCCGACAAGTTGAGGAAAGCATTAGTGCCTAGGAAGGCCATCAAATCCCAGCAGCTGGAGGACACTTAATAACGCTGACCGGAATATGCATGGCAAGGGTTGCAGTTGATGACCGGACATACTCTGCGATCGTCGTTGTCTTTGAACAAAGCTCATGGGTCGTATTCCACGGCATATATTTCCTGAGTCAACGTGGTGAAGTGATCGACTTAAAATCGATAAAGCCATGCGATTACGCCGCAGCGTTCTCACAGTAATCGCGCCCTAAGTGTACTTGAAGACCCGAGTCAGTATCACACGTCGCGGCTACATCATGATTTTCGTCGCCACAGAAGCAGCCGGAGGCATCAAAGCCATCGTCGAGAGCGACGAACAGCTGCTGGTCGATTGTCAAATCGGCTTTGCAAACGGTATCGCACGGTTAAGCCGAGGAAAAGCAGAACTATTCGTGTTGAATTTCAGCCACGAACGTTAACACCTGAAGAATGCACGAATATGGCATACCCGGAAGAAGTTGCAGGAGTCAGCGATGCACTTGCTCCTGTTTCGATTTTGCCGGAGATACAACGACGCTGCATGGCCTTGAACCACTCTGATATTTATCCATTTTTTCCCTGTCATAAGCAAGAACAGCTCAATGGCATTTTCCTGCTATATGAGGACTGCTTTTCTTTGTCATCAAAGATCCGAGAAACAGCAGTTGCTAAGCATGGCATAACAACCGAAAAATGACCTCCACTCCTCCGCCAGTGCCTTTACCCTGTTTTGGCGCACAAACATGAATCTCGTGTTGCCCAAATATGGGGACAACGGTTCGTGTACTTAAAGGTTTTAAACGCTCTTTTAGGCGGAGCCTCCGAGAACCCAATTGAGGACAAAGCCGTCGGTTTTGAACACACACACAAATACTTTTAACGAAACTAGAAGCGTAAAAGAAATTATAGAAAGAAATAGAAAGAATAAACAAACTCTCAAACAGACATCACGGCGGTAAGACATATTTAGGGCTAGTGTGAAGCTAACTAGTGTGCGAGTACGGGCTCGCCACGATGGCAGGGACGCATAACAGTCTCGATGCGGAGACGCGGCGACAAGTTGGCGCAAGGAGTTGCGCCGCCCTCACCAAAGGTCGTGGTGTATGTTGACTGACCGGGCGACCGGAGCGCGCCAGCTCTGGCTTGGAGAGGTAAAGCAGGCGGCTTGGTGGCACAAGCAGACGGCGGCGGCGTTCTGGCCGGGCAGCTGGCGTAGAACTCGGGCCCGTAGCCCGACTGGTCTCGTCCTGCCCATGGGCGCAGAAGCTCACCTGTCTTGAGCAGCTGGCGGCACGCTCGGGTGGACGCAACGCACAGGAACGGGCTGACAGGAGGCCCCATTCGGGTGAAGTCCTGGTGGCTCGGGTTCGGAACCCGATGGCGCGTCTTCAACTCCCGGTCCAGTGGTTGACCTCCTCCTGGCGTCGCTTCGTGGAACTCTCCCGGTGTCTCTTCTGCGTCTCGACCCTCTTGCCAGCGCACCACGGTTTTTTCTTCTCTGGCTGATTAGGCATTCTCAGATTGGCTGCCTCACGCCCCATGGTCTTTCCTAATTGGTTGGCTTTTCTTTTAGTTGCTTTTCTTGCGCCACGCGTTCAGGTGCAGGACGCTCTTCGGCATTGTCGTTTTTCTCCTTCCAGCACAGAATTCGCCTCGGCGCGCGCACCCCTTGTCGTCTGCTCCTGTCCGACCCGACCACCGCACCATGTCGCGCACCACACATCACAAATCTTTATAAAACAACAAATTGACGAAAAGCTGCACGACAACATCATGCGGCTGTCGAAGAGCTTGTGGGCGTCTCTTCTATTCTTGGCGAAGAAGGATAGCATTCTGCATTTCTGCGTCGATTAGCGTAGCGTGAACAAAATAACGAATGAGGTATACGCCTCATTCGTGATGCGAAATTTTCGTTACCGATACGCCTCATGGATGCGAAACTTTCGTTACCGAGAGGAACGTTACCGAGAGAAACACTAGTAAAACATGTAACCACTACACACCTGAATAATAGAGCTAAAGTCCCATAGAATCAACGAGTAAGGTCTCAAAGAGCTATAAAGTCCCACGCCGCGATAAATAATGTTTGTGAATGTTCACCTTGTGGACGTCAATGTATTGTCGGCGGGTCGGTATGGTCGGGTCATGGAAGACCTAGGAATGAACAGCAGGGTAGGCCTAGCGCAATCTTGTCCCGCACAATCAACGGAAGGCCCAGGGCGGGAATTCGCACCGGTCCAAGTGCAGGGTAGCGTGGCTGGCTGAGGAACCGCCAGGTAAATGGAGTAACCAGGTAGCAGCTGGGCTTCGGGACGGGAGCCCGACGAGCTCTTGCTGCCTGACACTGCTCGCTTCTGATGATGATGATGAAGCCTCAATCCTGTGCTGTTCCTCGAGCTTCTCTCGGCACTTCCTTTTTCTCATTTTTCGCGTGTTAAATCGCTATTGGTCAAATTTGTTCGTTCGTCATTTCCGGCTTCTTCTTTTTCTTTACCTTCCGTTCGCCACACGGAAGGATCATTGCCTCTTCGTCGCGTTCATCGTGCTCGATTCGTTTCGGACAAGCACCACACAGCACCCGGACACCGCCTACCACATCTGAATACCTCGCACAAGATAACCCCCTCGCCCACTTCTTTGTGAAGGATAAAACTCTCCTAAACGGGCGTGGGACCACAAACACAAATATTTCCGCACAAAACAATCCATGAACTAATTCCCTTAAATGTACACTGAGGCACAAATTATTTCACACGGGCAAAAATTCAATCCACAGCAGTCAACAAACAAGAACACTCTGGTATTATCTGCCACAAGCTTAGCGCCTGTGGTTACAACCAACTGTGATTTTGCCTGGTTCCCCCCCCCCCCAAATTCTGAGTTAGCGTTGACAGAAGGGCTTCAAGTGCATAACATTGACTAGTTCAGACCGTGAGTGTCAGCGCTGTGATTTCAGAATAGCGTCTAGCACGACTTCATGCCCTGTGCGGGAATACGTCACGTGATCTTGTAGGGTTCGAAATAGTGTCGCAAAAGCTTCTCGATAACTGTTCGTCGGCGTATTGGAGTCGAAACCCAAACACGGTCGCAGGACTGGCACTCGACGTAACGTCATCGAAGATTGTTGGGTCCGCTTTCGTCCCTCCGCTGGTTCTTGACCGGCAGGCGGGTGAGCTGTCGGGCTTCATCGACGCGGTGAAGGTAGGCGGTGACTTCTAGATACACTTCGTCGGTGACGTGCGGCAGCATGGCGTCGAGAGTCGTGGTCGAGTTTCTGCCGCAAATCAGCTTGTACGGTGCGTTCTGCGTTGTTTCATGCACCACCATAGTGTGAGCGAAGGTTACGCATTGGAGGACGGCATTTCACGTATTGTGTTCGATGTCTACATACATCGCTAACATGTCGGTGAGCGTCTTGTTCCCACGTCCGTTAGGCCATTCGTTTGTGCCTTGTAGGCAGTGGTCGCGGCAGGATGTTCTCGACGGAAAATTATGCTACTTCCGCTGCACTACGTTTTGGCAGGGCTTTCGTTTTGGTGTAGCGGTGGCCGGTGGCCACGAAGATCCAATTGTTTACAGTTATTGATGACGGAAAGAGTCGCAACAAATTCACCACAATCTGCTAAAACATTCGGCAAGGACGCTTGATCGGCTGTTATAAACGTTATGGCCTTGCAGGTGTCGTCTTGCGTCGCTGGCAATCACGGAGTGTCTTGACGTAGCGGGCGAAGTCAGTGCTCACGAGTGGCTAATAGCACTTCTGTTGTATTCTTGCGAGTGTACGGGAAAACCCAAACCGCCCGGCTGTCTCATTGTCGTGCAGGGTGTGCAAGACTCCCTACCTTCTCGTTGTGCTACTGGCACAACGAGAATCTAGTTTGAGCGGACTGGGGGGACATTCCTTTTTACGAGGACGTCATTGCACAAGCAAAACCGAGACAATACATGGCGAAATAGCCTGAGGATAACGTCGCTATTTTCTTGTAAGTGCTCCACAAGGTTTTACAACTCCGCATCTGCTCGTTGCTGTTCGGCGGTGTTGTCTGCAGTTATTTTTCTTAGGAAGGCGTCGTCGTCGAGTTCACCTTTCGGTGGCGGGTCAATAGGGCTGCGGGACAGGCAGTCAGCGTCAGAATGCTTCCTCCCGGACTTACGTACCACTGTGATGTCAAATTTCTAGAGTCTGAGACTCCATCACACTAGTTGACCTGATGGATTTTGTAAGTTTGCCAGCCAACACAGGCGTGATGGTCGTTTACCACTTTGGAGCGCCTGCCGCACATTGAAGGCCGAAATTTTTCCGTAGCCCAAGTGACCGCAATGCGCTCTTTCTGCGTCGTAGAATAATTCGCTTCCACTTTTGACAGTGACCACCTAGCGTAAGCTATTGTGGTTTCAACTCCGTCCTTTCTATAACACGGCACCGAGGACTACGCTGCTTGCGTCGCTGTTGATTACCGTCTCAGCATCTTCGTCGAAGTGTGAAAGCACCGGTGCTGACTAAAGCCGTAGTTTCAGCTCCTAAAAAGGCGTCGTCCTGCAAAACTAAAAGCAGCAACGGTATCTCCATTGGTTGCTGCTTTTAGTTTCCGGGATAAGGGCTGATGGACCGGCCCCGGGCTTGGTCAGTGTATGGCCGGTGCTATAGCACCGGCCATACACTGACTGGTTATAGCAACAGGTAGCGACCTGGTGACGGCGAACGGGGTGGTCGTTAAGGGCTTCACTGAGTGGCGGCGAGGCAGTCGGCGATATTGTTAGGGCATTCGCCTTGCTGAGGGCACAGAGCGTTCACGGCAAACCTTCGAAGTCCCGTTTCACGGCATGGGCTCCAGCGGTAAACCTGACCCGCTTTTCCGCAGTGATAGCAGAGCGGACGGTGGTCGGGGGCGCGCCAAGCGTGTCTTCCTTGGAACGCTGCACTGGGCTACTGTCGAGCTGTCTGGCAGCGGCGGCTGCGGAAGACGAAATTTTGGGACTGCAGGGCCCTGGCATGGGCGCGAAGGGGTACCATGGCGGCGGGCGACGGTGGCTTATGTAATCGCGTCTGGCTGGAGTTGCGGCGATTGCGGCTGCAACTGAGGAACTCCAAGTGATCGCTGTAGTTCCTGCTGGACCCTCTCACTGAACGAGGCCAGCTGTGGTTGCGGCGAAGGCAAGCTCTTGCGTAGTTCTTCACGCTCAATGGTCCTGATGGTCTCCGGGAGGTCATCGGGGCCCAGTGTTTGGGTGGCGCCCTGCGGCGTCGTGATCACTTGGCGGTTATATTATGTAGTGCCTATTCACAAGGTTTTCTCAGTCGTCATTGCCTCTCCCAAGAACTCAGCTATGGCCTTCGGCGGGTTGCGGATAAGATCGGCAAAAAAAAGTCTATCTTGTCGCCCCGTATCAAGAAGCGGACTTTTTTTCTCCTGTGGCATTTCTGTGTCGGCCTGCCGGAAAAGACGGGTCATCTCTTGCGAGAAGATAGCGATGGTCTCGCTGTACCGCTGCACTCGGTTTTCTAATGGAGTTTGGGCTCGCTCTTTGCGCACGACGCTTGTGAATGTCTAAAGGAAGCCGTTGCAGAACGGGCGCCACTTTGATAAGGTGGTTTGTCGATCCTGGAACCACGTGCTGGCGCCGTCTGACAATGTGAAAGACATGGCGCATTTTGTGGTCAGTGTTTTAACTGGTAAATTTCATATTTCTCCAGCCAGCTTTCGGGATCCTCATATGTTTATCCTTGGAACGTCGGTGGTTCCTTTTGCTGCTGCAGCACTATTGGTGCTGGCGACACTGGGGCTTCCATTGTAGCTGCTCCCGTGGGCGTGCACTTCCTCATCTTTTCAAGTAGAAGTCCGTAGTACGGTAGCAGATCTTGCTGGCTACAGCCATCTCGCTGGTCCTTGTTGACGTTGGCGTTGTCCTGGGGTGTGGGGCTTGGATCGCGGCATCGTGGTGGCTTTCGTTACCTGAACGCACGGGCACCTCTTCCAGATGGTGCAACACAGCAGTAAAACTCTGAATAGCTTCACTAAGGTTTTTTGGGCTAACCTGTGCCCACAAGAGCAAGTTACACTCATAGCACAACGATAGCTAGAAACACAGCCGGTTATCGTCGAAAATTAATCTGCCGGTGAAGGGCTATGTGCCATGTGACGCAATGAGTATAGTAACCTACTCGTGGGTGGGCCGCCTAGCCCGGCAGTACACTGGTTATTGCTGCTGCGCAGGCCCTCCCCACCAGCCAGTGATGACGGTCAGGATCATCACCGAGCAGAATAGCCTCCCACTGCTCTTCTCAGAGATTTGGAATGGGATCAACTATGGGATTAAATTGGCAAGCGCACACCATGTGGTAGAGGTTAGCTACCTCTCCACAGTGTGGGCATTGCCGGGATTATAGTGTAGGGTACCACTGGTGTAACTTAGCTGGCGTTGGGTATGTATTAGTTTGTAGTTTCCTAAGAGTGTTCTCTTGTAACTTAATGAGGGATTGCTGTGGTGTTGGCTACTCCTTACTGGCTTTTCTGTATGGTGCGAGTTATTCAGCATACACTGCTGAAGCAGTTAGGTCCCAGCACCCTTCATGGTCATCAGGGGGAGACGCCCGGTATAAAACAGCTCCGGGATGGCTGTGAGCGGCTTCGTTTCTTCGGCGTAGGTCTAGGTGACCGGGAAACCAGAGGACTGAGGCTTGGCTGGGTGGATGCTTAGTCAGCAATGACAACCCTGAGCTGTGAAATTATCCATTATTGAAGTTGCGACAGGCGTTCCGGGAGTCAGTGTGCACATCGGCGTTGGGGTTAGATACTATAGCTAATGCAAGAGCTGCTTCCTCTGCGTGAGTGGGTTTGGATGTTTTCATCGAGGCGCAATTCACCATCGATCCTGAAGGCGTTGAGACCACAATAGTCATCACTCTATTTTTTGGCCCTGCGGCGTCCACATAGAGGGTGTTAGGTTGCTCGTCCCATTTCTTCTGCAGGGCTTCCCTTCTAGCCTTTCTCCTTTCGATGTTATATGCGGGATGCATGTTCCGCGGAATGGGGCACACGTTGATGCGTCTCCTCACATCACGTGGTACCTCTTACCTTTGGTCTATCGTATAGGGCAGTTTAATATGGATATTCCGAGCTGATCTCTACCTGGTTTTGTGAGTGCGAGCCTATTGA
Source organism: Dermacentor albipictus (assembly GCF_038994185.2). Taxonomy (NCBI): domain Eukaryota; kingdom Metazoa; phylum Arthropoda; class Arachnida; order Ixodida; family Ixodidae; genus Dermacentor; species Dermacentor albipictus. The sequence continues at coordinate 99,570,366 of NC_091829.1, read as the reverse complement.
GTTGTGAGAGGCATTGTGCTTCCCGCATCTCTTTGAGTGTGTTGTGTACTCCTAGAGCCGCGAGATTTGCAGTTGGCATGGAGTTTGGTAGCCCCAGTGCCGTCTTGTAGGCCTTCCGAATCAGTGTCTCCAACTTTTCAATTTCTGACTTGGAGAGGTTAAGAAATGCCGCCCCGTACATTATCCGAGAAATCACGAAAGCCTGCACTAAGTGAATTGCGTCCCTTTTCTTCATGCCATGGTGCTCATTTCTGATAACGGAAGATTTGCTCGGTGGATGTTGTAAGCTTCTTCATAGTGGTGGTGTTCTATCACCCCTGCGGAATATACAGCCCTAGGATCTTTATCTCCGTGGGTTTCGGTACTGATTGGTTGTCTATATATACCGTGATGTTCTGCGTCAGGGGTGTCCTTGGTTTCTTCAGGCTGAGCTACTCGGACTTTTCCTGCGCACACTGGAGGCCTCTTTCCCTGGCGCACTGGCCCACCGTGTCCGCTGCTGCTTATGCTGCGCATAAACCTTCAAGATGTTTTCGCCTGCACCATAATTTCAGTGACGCCCTCGCGCAAGAACCTTCTCCAGTAGCTTTAAAGACTAAGCACAGCGTCCACTTTTTGGACAAGCCTATTCGTTGCGTACAACGGAAGCAGCGCACAAGTTGCACACCGTGAGAGAGAGATAGAGAGAGAGAGAGAAAAAAACAGTGCCTTAGGATTGTCGTACATGGATACACGAGCAAAGCAGTGTGGACCACTGTTGTCGGCGCCGGCTACTACGCTGGTTTTTTGTGCGTTGTTGAATGTTTTAATGCTTCTTCGGGCACAACATGTACACCATGTGCGTATGCAGGTGTACATAGCGTCCCTCTGTAGGATATACCAAAATTCTAGGAACACGCTTTTTGAAGCGACGAGAGTCCACGCCAGCGACACGGAGAGCCGCCTGTGTAATACCATAAAGGTGAGGATTTATGACCGCTTATCGAAAACCAGCCGCAAGAAGAGTGAGTTCCGAAACCATGTGTTGCATTGAATTAGGGCAGTTTATCTTGCACACCATGCTTCTAGCGTGTGGTAACGAACCACAGGCGATAATACACTAGCCGGGGTTCTCTACGACGGAGTCCGCTGTGATAGAAAGCAGAGCATTGGGAGATGTTAAGCTCGAAACGTATTTGGCTTTTGTTGTTCCTCGGTACGTTCCTGCGCAAACGCGCTCTTAATGCTGTAAACTTGTTCGTATGCGCATAACTTACGCGTCGGTTCTTCACAAGCCAGTTTCGTGCTACATGTACAAGTCCACAGCCCAAGAGGCCTAATGGTGTATTTCACGCAAAAATATTATGGTGTTTTACGTGCCAAAACCACGATCTGATTATGAGGCACGAAGTAGTGGGGGACTCCGGAAATTTGGACCACCTGGGATGTTTTACCGCGTACTCAAGTATGCGTAGACGAGTGTTTTCGCATTTCGCCAACATATACTAAACGGAAGCCCTCGGCCTGACAGATCGCTTTGTGCGCTGATATTCAAGGCGCGTGCAAGTATTGAGAATCAGTTTCCGATCTCATGCGCTTCAATAACTCGTGTGGAAGCACTATTTGGGCTTTAGTTACGCTGGGTTTACGAGGAAATTATTTCACCACTCCGTCACAGAAAAACCCGGGTGGTAGTAGTTTTGCGAACTGCGGCTGCGTTTGCGGGTCGTGTCATATGGATGCTGTAGTTATGTCTAACTGCGTAGTGTTTTATCTGAAACTGCAAATTTCTAATTTGAGGCACCCTTTCTAGAAACAAAGAAATTTGCGTACCTGCGTTTTGACAAGTACAGCAAGTCCATGTCTTACGACCGATGCAGGGTTGTCGATGCGGAACGTCGGTATCGGCGAAATAGTTCAGCTCTCTGGCCATGTCTTGGGGAAATCGATGGCTACCGGCATGAAGTATAGTCTGCCGTCTGCTGCTGGGTGAAGAACTTGTGACGAAGACTGTAGCAGCGCCTGCGCAACGTGAAAAAGCCATTCCGGTTGAATATAAATAAAGGAAAGGTAAACGTTCAACGATCGCAAGATCTGATTCACTTACCGTGAAATGTTTTCCACACGAAAAAAAAGGAATGTGCAATTTAGCCATGATGAAACTGTACATGTGGCATTCCGAATGAAATGACACTTGCAGATTGACGGCATATCGACACATGCATTTGTTCATCTTTTTCCGGTGACCGCTTTTCAGCCGCTACCAAACGTTGAACGTTAACGCTTGGCGGAGGACGCGCCTCGAGTTTCTCGAATGGTATCGGTGGTTGTATTCGTTGTCTGTTGTCATGACACATTCTGTGACCAGATTGTACGCGCGACCAGAATTATGCAGTGCGTTATACAAGGTATGCAGGCACCAGTGATTCTGCCGGCAGGCTTAGCACACCCATCAGATTTCGACGATCGCCGACTGTGCTCACCACTACGGTTTTACTTTCAAAGTCACTTTCTGTTGTGGGGTCAGGTTCGCGCAATAAAGAGAGTTTCATGATTCACAGTTTCAGCTCCTTATTTCATCGTCCCTAGAACGTGGCATCCGGTAGAGGCACTTTGCGTTCATGTGCCGGACCTGCCGGCATGGGACCTGGCCGTAGGAACTGCCAGAATATCTAAGCGAACACCAGCTTCGCCTCACATCATTGAACCAGCTGCAGGCTACAATATCTGCCCCCGGAGCAAGAACTTGTTCCTCAGATGAGTGATAAGTGCCACTACAGAAGCCGCAATGGCAACTTCAGTGGCACTTACACCGAACGTGTTGCAGCAGCCCAGTGAACCACCAACCTCCCGCGGGTCTTCATTCGTTACCTGGAAAGCTGGCTGCAAACATACGAAAAGGTCGGCGCGTTCAAGAGCTCCAACTATGACGACAAGCTGCGTCATGTATAGTTTTCCGAAATTAAGCGGCGTAGCCCCCCTCCTTCCTCTCCCCCCGCCCACGCTGCCATAAAGTGACGCAAAACCAGTCCTGAGACTTGACAGCTATTCGGCGGTCAACCCTGGACTGCTGTTGCAATATTATGGCGGAGGTTTCGAAACTATCGCTCACGGGTCTAGGAAAAGGCCACTGAACTGATGGCATGAAATAGCTCGCCATTCTCCCAGCTAAGAGATGGCGGAATATTTTCGCCTTTCTCGTTATTTCGATGCTTGTTTCGAAATCTCAACGTGCTGCCGCTCGAAAGGCCGTGCCGGTATTTTTTCGACGATCCATGTTTCACAGCCATCCCGAAAAAATTCGAAATTTCAATCAAACCGTGCAATAGCCGTTCAATCGATAAGAAATAATAATGTAGCCCGTTATCTCGTGTGGGTTTTATCTTTCATTGTAGAGCACGTTTCGTGCGAAATTGGCAACGGAAGAAGAGAGTCGCAAGAAATAGAAAAATAAGCTATCTATGGAGAGAGAGAGCCGAGGAAACAGTCAAACAGGAAAGGAAAGCTAACGAGCCGTTATTTGTGAAAATATTTATCCACGAGAATCTTTTTATTTAACAAGGAAGTAGAGGAAATGGCGCCGGATGTGAAGAATGGTTCTATGTGTTTTGAATGCATCTTCTAAAGTTATCAATCGAACCGCTTGATGTAGCCACTTCTTAGCTGTGCTTTTGTGGATGTTTTTATAACCTTTTGCGGTGTCCCAGTTTACGTAGAACCGCAGCGTCCAGCGCTCTACGTGGTTGTACGGGACTGGTGGCCAGGCTTCATTAAGCAACTTCCCAAATAACGATACGAGTCGCTTTTGGCACCTAATTTGGTAGAGAAGTATACGAGGGGTACGAAAGAACTGTGATTGTTCCACAAATATATCGTTCTCGATAATTCTTCCAGAGCGAATTAGAAAAACAGTACTAGAAATTTTAATTTTACGCTGTCGCTTGTTTACTCGTTCTTGGCTGTTTCTTTGCTGCGTTTCTTTCTTGCACGAGCCAATTTGATGTGGTTCCTGGTTTGTCATGTAAAGGATAGGTGTATATGACCGGTGTACTTGTGAAATACACCTTATTTCATTTCTCTTTAGCGGGTGTACGCGCCTTTATAGCGAACGGTGGGAATTATTAACGTTTCTGCTAGTAAAATATACCGCCCCTCATTGGCCTAGAAAGGTTACCTTGGCGATGCGCCCCCCTCCCCCTTGAAAAAAATCTTGCGTACGTGCCTCCTCGAAGCGAAGAATTCGCGAAAAGAAGACTTGATGTAGCGACGTATAAGACACTCTCCGCGGTGTAAGGCTAAGAACTACCGACCTTGATGTTCTGGTTGATGATCACAGCGTCACTATCTTAGTCTGTACAGGAGCCGACTGCTCTGTCGGCGCTGGCCCCTTCCTTGTCCGACAAGTTGAGGAAACTCATGAGTGCCTAGGAAGGCCATCAAATCTCGGCAGCTGGAGGACACCTAATAACGCTGACCGGAATCTGCATGGCAAGGGTTACAGTTGATGACCGGACTTACTCTGCGACCGTCGTTGTCTTGGAACAATGCTCATGGGGCGTAATCCTCGGCATATATTTCCTGAGTGAACGTGGTGAAGTCATCGACTTAAAATCGATAAAGCCATGCGATACCGCCGCAGCGTTCTCACTTAATCGCGCCGTAAGTGTACTTGAAGACCGGAGTCAGTATTGCACGTCGCGCCTACATCATGATTTTCGTCGCCATAGAAGCAGCCGGAGGCATCAAAGCCATCGTCGACAGCGACGAACAGCTGCTGGTCGATTGTCAAATCGGCTTTGCAAATGGTATCGCACAGTTAAGCCGAGGAAAAGCAGAACTATTCGTGAAGAATTTCAGCCACGAACGTAAACACCTGAAGAATGCACTAATATGGCATACCCGGAAGAAGTTGCAGCAATCAGCGATGCACTTGATCCCGTTTGGATTTTGCCGAAGATACAACGAAGCTGCATGGCCTTGAACGAATCTTTGATATTTATCCATCTTTTCCCTGTCATATGCAAGAACAGCTCAATGGCATCTTCCTGCTAGATGAGGACTGCTTTTCTTTGTCATCAAAGATCCGAGAAACAGCAGTTGCTAAGCATCGCATAATAACCGAAAGATGCGCTCCACTCCTCCGTCACTGCCTTTACGCTGTTTTGAGGCACAAACATGAATCTTGTGATGCCCAAATAGGGGGACAATGGTTCGTGTACTCGAAGGTTTTAACGGTTCTCTTAGGCGGAGCCTCCGAGAACCCAATTGAGGACAAAGCCGTCGGTTTTGAACACACACACAAATACTTTTAACGAAACTAGAAGCGTAAAAGAAATTATAGAAAGAAATAGAAAGAATAAACAAACTCTCAAACAGACATCACGGCGGTAAGACAAATTTGGGGCTAGTGCGAAGCTAACTAGTGCGCGAGTCCGGGCTCGCCACGATGGCAGGGACGCATAACAGTCTCGATGCGGAGACGCGGCGACGAGTTTGCGCAAGGAGTTGCGTCGGCCTCACCAAAGGTCGTGTTGTAAGTTGACTGATCGGGCGACCGGAGCGTGCGAGCTCTGGCTTGGAGAGGTAAAGCAGGCGGCTTGGTGGCACAAGCAGACGGCGGCGGCGTTCTGGCCGGGCAGCTGGGTGAAGAGCTCGGGCCCGTAGTCCGACTGCTCTTATCCTGCCTATGGGCACAGAAGCTCGAACGCCGGCCTCGGGCAGCAGGCGGCACGACAGACGGGGGCGGCGTTCTGGCCGGGCAGCTGGCGTAGAACTCGGCCCCGTAGCCCGACTGGTCTCGTCCTGCGCACGGGCGCAGAAGCCACCTGCCTTGAGGAGCTGGCGTCACGCTCGGGTGGACGCGACGCAGAGGAACGGGCTGGCAGGAGGCCCCGGTCGGGTGAAGTCCTGGTGGCTCGGGTCCGGAACCGCACGGCCCGTCTTCAACTCCCGGTCCGGTGGTTGACCTCCTCCTGGCGTCGCTTCCTGGAACTCTCCCGGCGTCTCTTCTGCGTCTCCCCCCTTTTGCCAGCGCACCACACTTTTTCTTCTCTCTGGCCGATTAGGCATTCTCCGATTGGCTGCCTGACGCCCCGTGGTCTTTCCTAATTGGTTGGCTTTTCTTCTTTTAGTTGCTTTTTTGCGCCGCCCGTTCAGGTGCCGGACGCTTTTCGGCGTTGTCGTTTTTCTCCTTACAGCACGGAATTCGCCTCGGCGCGCGCACCCCTTGTCGTCTGCTGCTGTCCGACCCGACCACCGCACGATGTCGCGCACCACAGACCACAAATCTATGTGAAACAACAAATTGACGAAAACCTGCACGACAACCACATGCAACTGTCGAAGAGCTCGTGGGCATCTCTTGTATTCTTGGCGAAGAAGAAGAATAGAATTCCGCATTTCTGCGTCGATTAGCGTATAGCCTGAACAAAATGACGAATGAGGTATACGCCTCATTCGTGATGCGAAACTTTGTTACCGATATGCCTCATGGATGCGAAACTTTCGTTACCCAGAGGAACGTTACCGAGAGAAACACTAGTAAAACATGTAACCGCTGCACACCTGAATAATATAGCTAAAGTCCCATAGAATCAACCAGTAAGGTCTCAAAGAGCTATAAAGTTCCACGCCGCCATAAATAATGTTTGTGAATGTTCACCTTGTGGACGTCAATGTATTGTCGGCGGGTCGGTATGGTCGGGTCATGGAAGACCTAGGAACGAACAGCAGGGTAGGCCTAGCGCAGTCTTGTCCCGCACAACCAACGGAAGGCCCAGGGCTGGAATTTGTACCGGTCCAAGTGCAGGGTAGCGTGGCTGGCTGAGGAACCGCCAAGTAAATGGAGCAACCGGGCAGCAGCTGGGCTTCGGGACGGGAGCCCGACGAGCTCTTGCTGCCTGGCACTGCTCGCTTGTGATGATGATGATGATGATGAAGCCTCAATCCTGTGCTGTTCCTCGAGCTTCTCTCGGCACTTCGTTTTTCTCATTCTTCGCGTGTTAAATCGCTACTGGTCAAATTTGCTCGTTCGTCATTTCCGGCTTCTTTTTCTTTACCATCCATTCGCCACACGGAACGATCACTGCCTCTTCGTCGTCTTCGTCGTGCTCGATTCGTTTCGGACAAGCACCACACAGCACCACGGCCACCGCCTACCACATCTGAATACCTCGCACAAGATAACTCCCTCCCCCACTTCTTTGTGAAAGAGAAAACTCTCCTAAACGGGCGTGGGACCGCAAACACAAATATTTCCGCACAAAACAATCCATGAACTAATTTTCTTAATTGTACACTGAGGCACAAATTATTTCACACGGGCAAAAATTCAGTCCACAGCAGTCAACAAACAAGAACACCTTCATATTATCTTTCACAAGCTTAGCGCCTGTGGTTACAACCAACTGTGATTTTGCCTGGTCTCCCCCCCCCCCCCCAAATTCTGAGTTAGCGTTGATAGAAGGGCTTCAAGTGCATAACATTGACTAGTTCAGGCCGTGAGTGGCGGCGTTGTGATTTCAGAATAGCGTCTAGCACGACTTCATGGCCTGTGCGGGAATACGTCAAGTGATCTTGTAGGGTTCGAAATAGAGTCGCAAAAGCTTCTCGGTAACTGTTCGTCGGCGTATTGGAGTCGAAACCCAAACACGGTCGCAGGACTGGCACTCGACGTAACGTCATCGAAGATTGTTGGGTCGGCTTTCGTCCCTCCGCTGGTTCTTGACCGGCAGGCGGGTGAGCTGTCGGGCTTCATCGACGCGGTGAAGGTAGGCGGTGACTTCTAGATACACTTCGTCGGTGACGTGCGGCAGCATGGCGTCGAGAGTCGTGGTCGAGTTTCTGCCGCAAATCAGCTTGTACGGTGCGTTCTGCGTTGTTTCATGCACCACCATAGTGTGAGCAAAGGTTACGTATTGGAGGACGGCATTTCACGTATTGTGTTCGATGTCTACATACATCGCTAACAAGTCGGTGAGCGTCTTGTTCCCACGTTCGTTAGGCCATTCGTTTGTGCCTGGTAGGCAGTGGTTGCGGCAGGATGTTCTCGACGGAAAATTTCGCTACTTCCGCTGCACTACTTTTGGGCAGGGCTTTCGTTTTGGTGTAGCGGTGGCCGGTGGCCACAAAGATCCAGTTGTTTAGAGTTATTGGTGACGGAAAGGGTCACAAGAAATTCACCACAATCTGCTAAAACATTCGGCAAGGACGCTCGATCGGCTGTGATAAACGTTATGGCCTTGCAGGTGTTGTCTTGCGTCGCTGGCAATCACAGACTGTCTTGACGTAGCGGGCGAAGTCAGTGCTCACGAGTGGCCAATAGTACTTCTGTTGTATTCTTGCGAGTGTACGGGAAAACCCAAAGTGCCCGGCTGTCTGATTGTCGTGCAGGGTGTGCAAGACTCCCTACCTTCTCGTTGTGCTACTGGCACAACGAGAAGGTAGTTTGCGTGGACTGGGGGGACATTCTTTTTACGAGGACGTCATTGCACAAGCAAAACCGAGACAATACATGGCGAAATAGCCTGACGACAACGTCGCTATTTTCTTGTAAGTGCTCCATAATGCTTTACAACTCCGCATCTGCTCGTTGCGCTTCGGCGGTGTTGTCTGCAGTTATTTTTCTTAGGAAGGCGTCGTCGTCGAGTTCGCCTTTCGGTGGCGGGTCAATAGGGCTGCGCGACAGGCAGTCAGCGTCAGAATGCTTCCTCCCGGACTTACGTACCACTGTGATGTCAAGTTTCTAGAGTCTGAGACTCCATCACACTAGTTGACCTGATGGATCCTTTAAGTTTGCCAGCCAACACAAGCGTCATGGTCGTTTACCACTTTGAAGCGCCGGCCGCACATTGAAGGCCGAAATTTTTCCGTAGCCCAAATGACCGCAAGGCGCTCTTTCCTCGTCGTAGAATAATTCGCTTCCACATTTGACAGTGGCCAGCTACCGTAAGCTATTATGGTTTCAACTCCGTCCTTTCTATTACACGGCACGGAGGACTACGCTGCTTGCGTCGCTGTTGATTACCGTCTCAGCCGGTGGCGTAGCCAGCAATTTTGTTCGGGGGGGGGGGGGGGGCTACGCCACCGGCCCAATATATATATATATATATATATATATATATATATATATGTATATATACATATATATATATATATATATATATATATATATATATATATATATATATATATCGCTGCACGTTGCATCTCAGCCTCCTCCTTAAAAGGAAGCTTTAGCTCGGGTGCTCCTATTTAAGTACATGTAGAAGGGGAATTCGTTTTTCCCTGCAACCACTTCACCAAATATGATATGAGGAGGTTTGTTACATTTAAAAGAAAACGTTTAATTCTAGTGACTACTGGCTTCGAATTTTTGATCTAGGTGGTCAATTATTTATTAAAAATTGGCCGAAATTGAACATTTTCAGAAAACGAAACTATCAAGTTTAAAACTCCGTGACTCAACAATGAAAAATGATATCACAATTCTGTGAGTTGCATCTAATAGTATATCTACAGCGGACAAAATAGATATGTTACACATGAATCTAAAAAAAATTGTGTTGTGGAAATACGGCTTTTGCAGAACCCTTGTACACAACGTAACCAATTCACATAAGATACAAATTGACACATCAAACTTGTCCGCTTTGACTGTTATAATAAATGCCATTTACAGAACCACAATATATGTTCTTCATGCATATAGCTATTAGTTTGTAAACGTCGTGCTTCTATTTTTTCAAACTTTCGAATTTTCCAAAATATTTTAAACAAAATTCAGGCCCTAAATCGAAGTTCTGTTTCCAAGAGACACTAGGATTTAACTTTCTCTCTCAAATGCAACCAATTTCAATAAAAGCGATTAGCAGGATTATCTCAGAAAAGCGTTTCTGCGTTTTACAAGTATTTGAATAGGCCGCGTCGGATTGGGCCCGAGCTAAAACTTCCTCTTAAACAATTTATCCAGGGATCAAATACATGCATAATAACTGCATTGTTATTGCCAAAGATGCTGCAAACGAATTCTTGAAAGCTACGCACTGTAAATACAAGTAAAATATGTATTTTTTCATAATATATTGTACTCGTATGTGCCAAAAATTGTGCCCAACATAACTGACGTCAATGCTTCCATGTTATTTGTCTATTTATTAAGTAAAGAAAATATCACACGAACTTTAGAACTATATCAGTTCGAAACCAGGAAAGCAGTGCATGCCGCTGATATGAAAAATTAAAAGGCAATGAACTGAACAAGTTGAGGACAAATATGTTAATGAAACTTTGTCATTCAAGACCCGTGCTTACATTCTTGTATATATGCAATGGCCAGTGAAAAATCTCAATGACGCTGTCGTTTGTTCCAATGTATTACGCAGGAGTAGCTGTCCCTTGTCGTGTATCGTGAGTAATTGCACCGAAGTTATAGTCGCGACAGAGAGCACGTATAAAAAGCAGGAGTTTTGCAAGATATATGAGGGCAAGTCAAATGAATGAGCCAACAACGGGGTACTTTATTTAAAAGCAGTCTTCATGAGAATGTAGACATTTGTCCTATTGACTAACGAGTTGCGTGATTCCCGTCTTATAAAACTCCTTGGGTTGCTGCTTCAAAAAGTCTGTATCTGGTTCCCTTGAGCTGTTTTTTCGGTTGTCCCAAAATGTAGAAGTCGCAAGGTGACAGGTCTGAGCTGTATGGCGGATGTTGCAGCGTTTCCCACTTGAACTTTGCCAGTTTTGTATTAACCACATAAGCGACGTGGGGACAGGCATTGTCGTGGAACAAGATGACTCCATTCATCAATTTTCCACGTTGTTCGTTCTTGATTGCGACACGCTGCCGTTCTGGCGTTTCACAATATCGGAAACAATTGATAGCCTCTCAAGATTTAGCAAATTCTATCAGTAATGGACCCTGTCGATCGAAAAAAAAAGTCAACAAAACCTTTCCAAGGGAAATGATGGCCTTTACGTTCTTTGGGCGTGGTAAATTCGAATGTTTCCACTGTAGGCTTTGGCGTCGTGCTTCAGGCTCGTAGTAGTAGCACCAAGGTTGGTCCCCGATCACAGTTGCAAACAAGAAGTCGTCATGCTCCTTGTGATACCCGATCAGATGAGTCAAGGCAGCGCGAAACTTCTCCGTCTTCTCGCAATGGATAAAAATCTTGGGGATCCATTGCGCACCAAAGAGGCGATAACCGAGAAGCTCATGAATTATGGCGTGAACCGAACCATGACTGATGTTCAGACGGTCTGCCGGTTCATCGATGCTTATCCTCCGTTCTTGTTTCAGCAGCTCATGAACCTTTGAAATTGTGTGGGGGGTTGATTGCACGATGGTTCTGGCCCGTTCTTGCAATGTCTTTGCAACGTGCTTTGAACCGTTTGCTCCAACGTTTCACAGTGGTCAATAAAATGCAGTGTTCAACGTACACGGCAGTCATATGGTGATTAATTTCTGTTTTGGAAACACCTTCAGCTGTCAAAAAATTCGCGACACCGAGCTGTTCAACTTTTGAAGTGTCCATTATGTGACGCAACCATATTCAACCCAGTGTATGAGAGCATTAAAGAACATTTATCTTCACACCTGCGTGTCACATTTGTAAATGAGACATGCCGTTCTCCTGCGCGCATGCCTCGCAGATAATGAACCGAATCATTATTGCGCGGTTAGGGTAGGTTCACTTTCATTTGACTCGCCCTCGTACATTAGAAATGCAAAGATACAATGGGATATGCAACTGCGAAAATACGGCTTGATAAAGGACAAAAAAGTGTCACTGGAAACAAAGTTCACTGCATCTATACACAAAACCTCGCAACAAGATATTTAAGTATACGTATAAGTCTCCAATGAGTCTATGTATGTAAGAAGAAGTAACTGTATATAATGCGTCAAACAAGTCAAATAAACATATTGCACAATCATAGATTCACAGAATCCTAGATTCCGCCCCCATTCCATCCACTACCCCTGATGTATTGCGCGCGACGGAAGGCGGCGCACTTGCTCTCCGTTTTTCTCCTTTGCGCACACAAGACTGAGCCACCATCGTCGGCTCACCCATTCCACCTCCCCTCCTACGCTTTCACTCGCACATACAGCATGCAGTGCGTGGTCACGACCATTGTTTTTTTTTTTCTCGTCTGCTAGCCAGAAAGCGTCCAAAACCCTGTCCGGTGAAAATCCACTCGGCCAGAGCAAACCGAACGCGCACCGAAGTGCACCGCGCGGTGGTCCATATAATTGCTTTCGCAATAATATAATAAACGTATCCGACAAATTAAGCGTCCCGTCGCCCATTACTTTCCGCAAAAAAGTATCAAAATCGAACTTTCACCATGCGACAATTCGCTGCGCCGCAACAATGTATTTTTTTTTCTGTGAGGTGGAGGCACCAAAATGAATAAAAAAACGCATAGGAAAGTATGTTGGGCAGAATCTAATGCCTACGTCGGGCACCTAATGGGGCTACGGAAGGAATACCGAAAAAAACATGAGGCGCTTGGTCCACTGAGAACCATACGCATACTGCTCAGTATCCTACAGCGGCGAAACAAGACTTTCCGGAAAGGTTCCGCTCAAGGAATGCGGTGCAATCCTTCGAGTCCCCACAGTGATGGCGGCGAGCGACCATTGTTTTTTTTCTCGTCTGCTAGCCAGAAAGCGTCCAAAACCCTGTCCGGTGAAAATCCACTCGGCCAGAGCAAACCGAACGCGCACCGAAGTGCACCGCACGGTGGTCGGGGCCATACGAGAAAAACGTTTGCGCTCTGGCTGGCTCTGGCAGCCCGCGGGTAGTGTAGCGAGAACAAAAAAAAATTGAAGAGGCTCAATGTGTCCTCGCGAATAGAAGTCATAGTAGAAAAAATAAATAAGAACGTAGTTACTTTGGCTGGCTTTTAGTGTCTTGACATGGATGTTCTGGCGTAGGTTAAAAAAAATGTTGATATTTTTTTATTTGACATGACGGCACAAATGAACCACCCCAACGCTTCGTCTCATTGGACCTCGCTGCCTGCTTTGTCAACTCGTCTGCTAGTGTGTTGATTTGGCTTGTCTCGTTGTATGTTCCGATTTAAGACTTCAGAAAAGTCAATAGACCTTTGGCGCCAAATGTTTATAACAACAATAAACCCACAAAGTTTCGCAATTGAAAATCTAAAGCACAACTTTGGAAATGTCAATGCACCTTTCACATCAAGAGCTTATGAGATTTATACCCATAAAGTTTCGCAATTGCTATCCATGCGCTCCATAGATTCCGTGGCCTCAGTGAGATGCCGCGGCGAGCCCCCTCACCATCAAAGCGCCCTTAAAACTTTGTGCTCGGATGGGACTGCTTGGCGTTATGTGACTCCCGGTGTATGGGCGATGCCACGAAATCCAGCCCGAGTTTGCAATCTTCGCGGTTAAATGTCTTTTTGAGCGTCAAAAAAACATTCTAGACAAAATCCAGAGTGATTTCCGGCGCCGGGGGTCGCTTTGGTCGGTGGTGCATGGACAGCACGAAAAAATTTCGGGGGGGGGGGGGCTGAAGCCCCATAAGCCCCCCCCCCCCCTGGCTACGCCCCTGGTCTCAGCATCTTCGTCGAAGTGTGAAAGCACCGGTGCTGACTAAAGCCGTCGTTTCAGCTCCTAAAAAGGCGTCGTCCTGCAAAACTAAAAGCAGCAACGGTATCTCCATCGGTTGCTGCTTTTAGCTTTCGGGATAAGGGCTGATGGATCGGCCCCGGGCTTGGTCAGTGTATGACCGGTGCTATAGCACCGGCCATACACTGACTGGCTATAGCAACAGGTAGCGACCTGGTGACGGCGAATGGGGTGGTCGTTAAGGGCTTCACTGAGTGGCGGCGAGGTAGTCGGCGATATTGTTAGGGCATTCGCCTTGCTGAGGGCACAGAGCGTTCACGGCAAACCCTCGAAGTCCCGTTTCACGGCATGGGCTCTAGCGGTAAACGTGACCCGCTTTTCCGCGGTGATAGCAGAGCGGACGGTGGTCGGGGGCGCGCCAAGCGTGTCTTCGTTGGAACGCTGCACTGGGCTACTGTCGAGCTTTCTAGCAGCGGAGGCGGCGGAAGACGGAATTTTGGGGCTGCAGGGCCCTGGCATGGGCGCGAAGGGGTACCATAGCGGCGGGCGACGGTGGCTTATGTAATCGCGTCTGGCTGGTGTTGCGGCGATTGCGGCTGCAACTGTGGAACTCCAAGTGATCGCTGTAGTTCCTGCTGGACCCTCTCAGTGAACGAGGCCAGCTGTGGTTGCGGCGAAGGCAAGCTCTTGCGTAGTTCTTCACGCTCAATGGTCCTGATGGTCTCCGAGAGGTCCTCGGGGCCCAGTGTTTGGGTGGCGCCCTGCGGCGTCGTGATCACTTGGCGGTTATATTATGTAGTGCCTATTCACAAGGTTTTCTCAGTCGTCGTTGCCTCTCCCAAGAACTCAGCTATGGCATTCGGCGGGTTGTGGATAAGTTCGGCAAAAAGTTCTATCTTGTCGCCCCGTATCAAGATGCGGACTTTTTTCTCCTGTGGCATTTCTGTGTCGGGCTGCCGGAAAAGACGGGTCATCTATTGCGAGAAGATAGCGATGGTCTCGCTGTACAGCTGCACTCAGTTTTCTAGTGGAGTTTGGGCTCGCTCTTTGCGCACGACGCTTGTGAATGTCTAAAGGAAGCCGTTGCAGAACGGGCGCCACTTTGTTAAGGTGGTTTGTCGATCCTGGAACGACGTGCTGGCACCGTCTGACAATGTGAAAGAGACATGGCGCATTTTGTGGTCATTGTTTTAATTGGTAAATTTCATACCTCTCCAGCCAGCTTTCGGGATCCTCATATGTTTATCCTTGGAACATCGGTGGTTCCTTTGGCTGCTGCAGCACTATTGGTGCTGGCGACACTGGGGCTTCCATTGTAGCTGCTCCCGTGGGCATGCACTTCCTCATCTTTTCAAGTAGAAGTCCGTAGTACGGTAGCAGATCCTGCTGGCTACAGCCATCTCACTGGTCCTTGTTGACGTTGGCGTTGTCCTGGGGTGTGGGGCTTGGATCGCGGCATCGTGGTGGCTTTCGTTACCTGAACGCACGGGCACCTCTTCCAGATGGTGGAACACACCAGCAAAACTCTGAATAGCTTCACTAAGGTTTATTGGGCGAACCTGTGCCCACAAGAGCAAGTTACACTCATAGCACAACGATAGCTAGAAACACAGCCGGTTATCGTCGAAAATTGATCTGCCGGTGAAGGGCTATGTGCCATGTGACGCAATGAGATTAGTATCCTACTCGGAGGTTTTGAACAATGGCGCATAACAACGCCTCAAGCAAACACGTGTCACTGAGTGTTCCGTGTACTACGATGACAAACAGCAGTGGCATACGCAAAGTAACAGTCACCATCAACTTACCGCTCTGCTATTGTACTAAATGCTGAAAAAATGCAAAATTAGCCGTGAGTATCACCGCTAGTTATCGTCAGTCAAAGCAAACAGCAGACAACGCTTGGCTTACGTCAATTTCCACAGTGCATTGGACGCGCATAATTCTTTGTGTCAGTAATTTTCCCATCAGCACTTGCAGAGATGCATATCAGGTTAAGAATGACATTCTGAACTCGAAAAAATTTAGGCTGCATGCCGCTTCCATTGGAAGTTTCGCCATGTCCTTTGCGTCCTTGTTTTCAATCCCTTAGGCCTTACGCTATGGATATATGTATAGGAGCGCAGTGCAACCGGCTTAGCAGAGTTGCTAGAGAGTATTTTTTCTGCCTACGTGGTACGGTAGCTTCCGTTATTACTTACACCGCATATGCAGAACAGGGGAACTGGCATGGAAGCTTTGATGCATAGCGCCAACTATACAGCCATTGAACAGCTAGGACTCGGGAGTCAACTGCGTAAATGGCTAATGACGCCTTGCCTTCACAAACACAGACTTAACATGGAGAAAGAACGTCAGCTGTTGTTCCATATTGATTGAAAACATCTTTATTTGCAGGATATTCGTAGAACTCGTGGGTGGGCCGCCTAGCCCGGTAGTACTCTGGTTATTGCTGCTGCGCAGGCCCTCCCCACCAGCCAGTGATGACGGTCAGCATCATCGCCGAGCAAAATAGCCTCCCACTGCTCTTTTCAGGGATTTGGAATGGGATCAACTATGGGAATAAATTGGCAAGCCCACACCATGTGGTAGAGGTTAGCTACCTCTAAACGGTGTGGGCACTGCGGGGATTATAGTGTAGGGTACCAATGGGGTAACTTAGCTGGCGTTGGGTATGTATTAGTTTGTAGTCTCCTAAGAGTGTTCTCTTGTAACTTATTGAGGGATTGCTGTGGTGTTGGCTACTCCTTCCTGGCTTTTCTGTATGGTGCGAGTTTGTCAGCATACACTGCTGAAGCAGTTAGGTCCCAGCACCCTTCATGGTCATCAGGGGGAGACGCCCGGTATAAAAGAGCTCGGGCATGCCTGTGAGCGGCTTCGTTTCTTCCTGGTAGGTCCAGGTAACCGGGAAACCAGGTGACTGAGGCTTGGCTGGGTAGATGCTTAGTCAGCAATGACAACCCTGAACTGTGAATTATTCCATTATTGAAGTTGCGACAGGCGTTCTGGGAGTCAGTGTGCACATCGGCGTTGGGGTTAGATACTATAGGTAATTGAATAGCTGCTTCCTCTTCGTGAGTGGGGTTGGATGTTTTCATCGAGGCGCAATTCACCATCGATCCTGAACGCGTTGAGACCACAATAGTCATCACGCCATTCTATGGCCCTGCGGCGTCCACACAGAGGGTGTTAGGTTGCTCGTCCCATTTCTTCTGCAGGGCTTCCCTTCTTGCTTTTCTCCTTTCGATGTTATATGCGGGATGCATGTTCCGCGGAATGGGGTACACGTTGACGCGTCTCCTCACATGACGTGGTACCTCTTACCTTTGGTCTATCGTATAGGGCAGATTATTATGGATATTTCGAGCTGATCTCTAATTGGTTTTGTGAGTGCGAGCCTATTGAGTGGTGAGAGGCAGTGTGCTTCCCGCATCTCTTTGAGGGTATTATGTACTGCTAGAGCCACGAGCTTTGCCGTTGGCGTGGAGTTTGGTAGCCCCAGTGCCGTCTTGTAGGCCTTCTGAATCAGTGTCTCCAACTTTTCAATTTCTGACTTGGAGAGGTTAAGAAATGCCGTCCAGTACATTATCCGAGAAATCACGAAAGCCTGCACTAAGCGAATGGCGTGGATTTGCTCGGTGGATGTTGTAAGCTTCTTCATAGTGGTGGTGTTCTGTCGCCCCTGCGGGATATACATCCCTAGGATCTTTATCTCCGTGGGTTTCGGTACTGATTGGTTGTCTATATATACCGTGATGTTCTGTGCCAGGGCTTTCCTCGGGTTCTTCAGGATGATCAACTCGGACTTCTCCTGCGCGCACTGGAGGCCTCTTTGCCTGGCGTACTGGTCCACCGTGTCCGCTGCTGCTTATGCTGCGTATAAACCTTCAAGATGTTTTCGCCTGCACCATAATTTCAGTAACAGACTTGCGAAAAAAGCATCTTCAGTAGCTTTAAAGACTATGCATAGCGTCCCCTTTTTGGACAAGCCTATTCCTTGCGTACAACGGAAGCAGCGCACAAGATGCACACCGTGAGAGAGAGAGAGAGAGAGAGAGAGAGAGAGCAGAACAGTGCCTTAGGATTGTCAGATGTGGACACACGAGCAGAGCAATATGGACCACCGTTGTCGCCGTTATAGCGCCGGCTATTACGCTGGTTTTTTGTGCCTTGTTGAACGTTTAATGCTTTCTCAGGCACAACATGTACACCATGTGAGTACGCACGTGTAAATAGCGTACCTCTGTAGGATATACCAGAATTTTAGGAACACGCTTTTTGAAGCGACGACAGTCCACGCCAGCGATACGGCCTGTGTATTGCCATAAAGGTGAGGATTTATGACCGCCATATCGAAAACCAGCCGCAAGAAGAGTGAGTTCCGAAACCATGTGCTGCATTGATTTAGGGCAGTTTATGTTGCACACCATGCTTCTAGCGCGTGGTAACAAACCACAGTCGATAATACACAAGCCGGAGTTCTCTACGACGGAGTCCGCTGTGATAGAAAGTAAAGCATTGGGAGATGTTAAGCGCAAGACGTATTTGACTTTTGTTGTTCCTCGGTAAGTGCCTGCGCAAACGCGCTCTTAATTCCATAAACTTGGTCGTATACGCATAACTTACGCGTCGGTTCTTCACAAGCCAGTTTCGTGCTATATGTACATGTCCACAGCCCAAGAGGCCCAATGGTGTATTTCACGCAAAAATATTATGGTGTTTTACGTGCCAAAACCACGATCTGATTATGAGGCACGAAGTAGTGGGGGACTCCGGAAATTTGGACCACCTGGGATGCTTTACCGCGTACTCAAGTATGCGTAGACGAGTGTTTTCGCATTTCGCCCCCATCTAACAAACGCAAGCCCTCGGCATTACAGATCGCTTTGTGCGCTGATATCCGAGGCCTGTGCAAGAATTAGTTTCCGATCTTATACGCTTCGATAACTCGGGTGGAAGCGCTGTTCGGGCTTTCGCTATGCTGGGTAAAGAGGAAAATATTTCACGGCTACGTCATTGAAAAAGCCGGGCGCGAGTGGTTTCTGGAAATCCGGCTGTCTGTGCGTTGCGTCTCATATGAATGCTGTTGTTATGTCTGACTGCGTAGTATTTTAGCTGAAACTGCAAACTTATAATTTGTGACACCCGTTCTAGAAATAAAGAAATTTGCGTACCTGCGTTTTGACAAGTACAGCAAGTCCATGTCTTACGACCGATGCAGGGTTGTCGATGCGGAACGTCGCTATCGGCGAAATAGTTCGGCTGCAGGGGTCGGGCTGTTATCCTCTCAGGCCATGTCTTGGGGAAATCGATGGCTACCGGCTTGAAGTATAGTCTGCCGTCTGCTGCTGGGTGAAGAGCTTGTGACGAAGACTGTAGCAGCGCCTGCGCAACGTGAAAAAGCCATTCCGGTTGAATATAAATTAAAAGGAAGGTAAACGTTCAACGATCGCATGATCTGATTCACTTACCGTCAAATGTTTTCCACACGAAAAAATAAGAATGTGCAATTTAGCCATGATGAAATTCTACATGTGGCGTTCCGAATGAAATGGCACTTACAGATTGACGGCATATCCACACATGCACTAGTTCATCTTTTTCCGGTGACCGCTTTTCAGCCGCTACCAAACGTTGAACGTTATCGCTCGGTGGAGGACGCGCCTCCATATATCGGAAGTTTCTCGAATGGTATCAGCGGTTCTATTCGTTGTCTGTTGTCATGGCTCGTTCTGTGACCAGATTGTACGCGCGACCCAAATTCTGCAGTGCGTTATACAAGGCACGCAGGCACCAGCGATTATGCTCGCACGCTTAGCACATCCATCAGATTTGGACGATCGCCGACTGTGCTCACCGCTATCGTTGTACTTTGAGTGTCACTTTCTGTTGTGGGCTCAGATGCGTCCAATAAAGAGTTAGTTTCATGTGTCACAGTTTTCGTTCCGATGTTTTTCACCGTTACCAGAACGTCGCATCTGGTAGAAGCACTTTGCGCTCATGTACAGGGTGTACCTTTATGAAAGGCAACACGCGAGCGCATGGCCTGTGCTCTGCGGAGGTAAAGCGGAGGCAGCTTAGAGTACTATCAACAGGCAACAAAGGGAAGGATGGATGGATGGATGTTATGAGCGTCCCCTTTGGAACGGGGTGGCGGGTTGCGCCACCAAGCTCTTGCTACTATACTGCCTAATATTCTACCTAGGTTAAACAATGAAAAAATACAAAAAAACACTATGAACTTTCACGCCCAAATTTTCTGATCCCCAATTGCGAACTGTGCTTTTATACGTCTCCGTATTTTGTCGTTTCCCTACTTTTCTTCCACCAATCCTCCATTCGCCTCTTACTAATGTCTATTGCGGACATGTTTACTTTGCCACTGCTCCCTCTGAACCCAAGGGCTTCAAGGAGGCCAGTGGTGCCTAAATAGACCGCTGGGTAGACGTTTTCACATTCTAATAAAACATGCTCCGTAGTTTCCCTAGCTTTACCACAACAAGCACATGCTTCTTCTCCTTCTTATATCTCGCTTTATAGGTGCGCGTACTAAGGCATCCTGATCTCGCTTCGAAAAGTAATGAGCTTCCCTTTGAGTTATCATAAATGGTTTCTTTCCTGATTTCGTTTTTTCCTCTTAAGTAGTTACTCATGGCAGGTTACTTTTCCATTGGCGCCACCCATGAGATTAATTCAGCTTCTCTGACTTTCCGCTTGATCTTTGTTGTGTTGTCCACCCGACAGGCCGCATACTTGCTGCTAAGCTTCCTAGTTCTTTTCCTCCACTGTGAATCAATGTTTTTCCTGTGCAGATACCTAAACACTCTCCCAGCCCCTTTACTTTCTTCCATATTCTTCAGCCGCTCTTCCATATTCTTCAGTTCGCCTTCCAGTGGCGGGCCAATAAGGGTGCGCGACAGGCAGTCGGCGTCAGAATGCTTCCTCCCGGACTTACGCATCACGGTGATGTCAAATTTCTAGAGTCTGACAGATATTAGCCAGACGTTGCAAATCACTTTGTTTGTTAGCTAGCAACACAATGTCGTCCGCATAAAATAAACCTGGGAGTTGCTGCTCTATTACTGTACCCGCCTGTTTGTATGAGAGATTAAGCCCGATATTACTTCCTTCTAGCGCCCTCTCCATCCTCACCATGTACATCATAAACAACAGCGGGGATGAAGGGCGCCCCTGCCTCAGTCCCTTGTTGATACGAACTTTCTCCTCGCTCCTCATTCCTTCCCATTCAACCCAAACGGTATTTTCTAGGTAAATCTCTCTCAAAAGCTGTATGCAATTGTTACTTAAGCCTTCCCCTTCCAGGATATCCCACAAAATGTTGCGGTCCACGTTGTCGTAGGCTCCTGTAATGTCTAAAAAGGCTACATACAACGGTCTGCTTTCTGCTTGTGATATTTCAATACACTGAGTAAGAACAAACAAGTTATCATCCAAACGCCTACCTATTCTGAAGCCATTCTGAAGCTCTCCCAAAATGCCATTATTCTCTGTCCATACTTGAAGCTTTAATTTGATTGCCTGCATTGGTAGCCTGTGTAATGGTCAACGGTCTATAGGAGTGAATTCTGTCTTTCCCCCCCTTTCCTTTATAAATCAAATTCATTCTGCTTTGTCGCCAACTGTCTGGTATTCGTCTATCTTTTAATGTTCTGTCCACTGCTTTCACCAGAGCTTCCTTACTTTTTGGTCCTAGTTCATTTATCAGCCTAATGGGAACCTCGTCGAGCCCTGTGGCTGTACGCTTAGGAATTTTCTCTTCCGCTTTCTTCCAGTTTAAGCGCATACGCTTGTAGCTCCATCTACTGGCGGCCAGAACAAGCAGAGACGGCTGATAGGCAAGCGGCTGTGGACTGCCTCCCACGCCTGGAGGATGCGCAATAGCCGGGTCCTGCAACGCAGCGTCTGCTGCTAGCAAACCGCACCTGGTATGCTAGCACCTTGGAAACATGGAAGGATCAACATATGCCCGCTAGGTATTAGGCACTCCCAGCGTATTTTAGTGCGTAAGCATTCTTTGGCGAGTACCGTACCAAGATGGGTCCGCCACGCGAAATTTGTAATGCCTTGTATCTGGCCAAAAATGGGTGATGTGCGGCGTTACGACATCGAATCGTTATAGAACTTATACTGTAAATGTAGATGACTGGTAGCTGTATCAGTGATGAGGAACAATTGAAAAAAGATTGATCAGAGAGTATAACCATACAGATACATAGGGTCCACAGAAAATCCATGGCGACGCCTATAGTATGGGTGGGCCAACTTGAAATTTCGGTGTAGGGCAACATAAATTTGGAAGTGGGCCAATATAAATTGGGGGTTGGACGAACTTGAATGTTGGAGGTGGGCCAACATGAAATTCGGGGTCGGCCAACTTGAAATTTGAGGATGGACCAACTTAAATTTGGTAGTCGGCGAAGTTGAAATATTAGGGTGGGCCAACTTGAAATTTGGGTGTAGGCCAACATAAATTTGGGGGTAGGCCAATTTAAGTTGCTCGGTGGGCCACCAGCTCAAAATTTGGGGGTGGGCCAACTTGAAATTTTGAGAAACCTGGAGGTGGGCCAACGTGACATTCGAGCGTGGGACAACTCAAGTTTGGAAGTGGGTCAAGCTGAAATTTGGGGGTGGGCCAATTGAAATTTGGGGTTTGGCTTATGCATGCTTTGACAACTCTAGTAGAGATTCTGCGTACTTTTTTTTTGCAATACGGAGCCCTGGCTACATCCCCTCATAGCATGAATAAACGTCATCTGAGTCGAAGCGGTTTCGGAGAGATGTGCACTCAAGTGAAACGTAAGCTTAGGTGAAAAAGCGTAATTATTTTGTCACTCATATTCAGGCTTAGTTATTTATATATTGACGACGTTTGCTGAATTACATAATGAATTATTCTTAGTTAAAATTACCACGACGATGTTTATATATGTAATTGGTAATTAAGATTATTTCGAATTCCGTATAACTAATGTCAAAGTAACCTTATTCCTTGATTAGGCTCCGTTGATCTAAAGTTAGTAACTTTTGATTAGTCTAATATTTTAACATCAATTGATTTTGATTAGCCGCATTATTCCTAATTACCCTCTATTAATCGCCTTTAGACTTCACTAATTTTATCGTAACTAATTTTATTAGCCTTTTCAACCTTACTTACACTTATACCTCTCAGCACTCACTATATATTGTCAATATCATCAATCTCATTAGTCATACGTAGTTATAAGGCATTCTCATATACACTTCCGTAGCACCTCAGGTGTATGAATGCATGCAATGCATCCTGTCGCGCGTTATAGACAGAAAACTGGTCGAACGGACTGACAGACGGACAAGGTTCCGAGGGAAGAAGGCCTAGAATGCTTACGCATTAACACGGGTACCCCAGGAGTGCCTAATAACAAACAGGCGTATATTGACGATTCCGCGTTTTCAGTGCACTTGCGTATACAACGCGGTTTGCTAGGAGCAGGCATTGAGGTGCAGGCCCCGCTCCTCGCCCAACAGACATACGAGGAGGGATGGGGGGATTCCAGCTGATTCCAGCAGGCACTTGCTTATCAACCACGACTGGTTATTCTGTCCGCCAGTAGATGACGCCACAAGCAGATGTGCTTCTGCTTGCTGCCACGTGCTGGCGCTCTAAGCAGCCTTCACAGAGCACGGGCCACGCGCTCACGTGTTCCCTTTCATAAAGGACCAGCCTGTGCAACAAAAGCAGCGCACAAGATGCACACAGTGAGATATAGAGAGGAAGAAAAAAACACCGCCTCAGGATTGTCGTATGTGGACATACCAGCAGAGCAGTGTGGGCCACCGTTGTCGCCTTTATAGCGCCGGCTACTACGCTGGTTTTTTGTGCCTTGTTGAACATTTTAATGCTTTTTTCAGGCACATATACACGATGTACACTAGCAGGTGTATATAGTGTCACTCTGTAGGATATACCAGATATCTAGGAACACGCTTTCTGAAGCGACGACAGTCCACACCAGCGACGTGGAGAGCCGCCTGTGTATTACCATAAAGGTGAGAATTTACGACCGCCATATCGAAAACCAGCCTCAAGAAGAGTGAGTTGCGAAACGATGTGGTACATTGCATTAGGGCTGTTTATCATGCATACCGTGCTTCTAGCGCGTGGTAACGAACCACAGGCGATAATGCACAAGCCGGAGTTCTCTACGACGGAGTCCGCTGTGACAGAAAGTAGAGCATCGGGAGATGTTAAGCCCGAAACCTGTTTCAGTTTTTGTTCCTCGTAAAGTGCCTGCGCAAACGCGCTCTTAATTCTGTAAACTTCTTCCTATACGCGTAACTTACGCATCGGTTCTTCACAAGCCAGTTTCGTGCTACATGTGCTTGCCTCTTGTACAAGTCCACAGCCCAAGAGGCCTACTCGTGTATTTCACGCAACATTATTATGGTGTTTTACGTGCCAAATCCACGATCTGATTATGAGGCATGAAGTAGTGGAGGACTCCGGAAATTTGGAGCACCTGGGATTTTTTAACGTGCACCCAAGTCTGCGTAGACGAGTGTTTTCGCATTTCGTTCCTCTACTAAACGCAAGCCCTCGGCATGACAGATCGCTTTGTGCGCTGATATCCAAGGCCAGTGCAAGTATCGAGGATCAGTTTCCGATCAGATACGCTTCAATAGCTCGGGTGGAAGCGCTGTTCGGGCTTTCGTTATGCTGGGCTTACGAGGAAATTATTTCACGGCTGCGTCACTGAAAAATCCGGGCGGTAGTAGTTTTGGGAACACCGGCTGCGTGTGCGTTGCGTGTCATATGAATGGTGTAGTTATGTCTAACTGCGTAGTATTTTAGCTGAAACTGCAAATTTCAAAATTTCAGGCACCTGTTCTAGAAACAAAAAGAAATGGGCATACCTGCGTTTTGATAGGTTCAGCAAGTCCACGTCTTAAGACTGATGCAAGGTTGTCGATGCGGAACGTCGCTATTGGCGAAATAGTTCAGCTGTAGGGGTCGGGCTGTGATCCTCCCTGGCCACGTCTTGGGGAAGTCGATGGCTACCGGCTTGAAGTAGAGTCTGCCGTTTGGCCGCTGGGTGAAGGATTTGCGATGAAGACTGTATCAGCGCCTGCGCGCCGTGAAAAAGTCATTCCTTGTGAATATAGATGAAAAAAAAATGCAAGCGTTCAACCACCGCAAGATCTGTTTCACTTACTTTCAAATGTTTTCCACACAAGAAAATAAGAATATGCGATTTAGCCATGGCTGAAACTGTACATGTGGTGTTCCGAATGAAATGGGACTTACATATTGACGGCATACAGACACATGCACTTGTTCATCTTTTTCCGGTGACCGCTTTTCAGCTGCTACCAAACGTTGAACGTTATCGCTCGGCGGAGGACGCGCCTCCATATATAGGAAGTTTCTGGAAGGTTATGGGTGGTTGTATTCGTTGTCTTTTGTTATAGCACGTTGTCTGACCAGATTGTACGCGCGATCCGAATTCTGCAGTGCGTTATACAAGGTACGCAGGCAACAGCGATTCTGCTGGCATGCTTAGCACACCCATCAGATTTCGACGATCGCCGACTGTGCTCACCGCTATGGTTTTACTTTTAATGTCACTTTCTGTTGTGGGGTCAGATCCGTTCAATAAAGAGTTTGTTTCATGATTCACAGTTTTAGCTCCTTAGTTCATCGTCACTAGAACGTGGCATCTGGTAGAGGCGCTTTGCGTTCATGTACCGGACGCCCCCGCAAAGCCGTGGGACGGGCGAGAACCTTTAAGAGAACGCCAGCGCCGCCCCACATCAAGCCAGCTGCAGGCTACAATATCTGTCCCCGGAGCAAGAACTTGTTCCTCAGATGAGCGATAAGTGCCACGACAGAAGCCACAATGGCAGCGTCAGTGGCACTTACACCGAACGTGTTGCAGCAGCCCAGTGAACCACCGACCTCCCGCGGATCTTCATTCGTAACCCGGAAAGCTGGCTGGAAACTTACGAAAGATCCGCGCGTTCAACAACAACTATAACGACAAGCTGCGTCATGTATAGTTCTCCAAAATTAAGCGGCATTCTCCTCCCTCTCTTACCTCTACTCCGCCCACGCCGCCATAAAGCGACGCAAAACCAGTCCTGAGACTTGACAGCTATTCGGCGGTCAACACTGGACTGCTGTTGCAATATTATGGCCGAGGCGTCAAAACGATCACTCACGGGTCTAGGAAAAGGCCACTGAACTGATGGTGTGAAACAGCTCGCTATTCTCTCAGCTAAGAGATGGCGGAATATTTTCGTCTCTCTCCTTATTTCGATCCTTGTTTCGAAATCTCAACGTGCTGCCGCTCACAAGGCCGCGCTGGTATTTTTTCAACGATCCATGTTTCACAGCCGTCCCCCGAAAATTCGAAATTTCAATCAAACCGTGCAATAACCGTTGAATCCATAAGAAATAATAATGTCGCCCGTTATCTAGTGTGGGTTTTATCCTTCATTGTAGAGCACTTTTCGTGCAAAATCGGCAACCGAAGAAAAGAGTAGCGAGAAATTGAAAAAATTAAGCTATCTATGGAGAGAGAGAGCCGAGGAAACAGCCAAACAGGAAATAAAAGCTAAAAATAACAAATTTACCCGCTGTTTGTGAAAATATTTATCCACGAAGTTTTTTTTATTTAAAAAGGAAGTGGAGAAAATGGCGCGCATGTGAAGACTTGTTCTATGTGTTTTGAATGAAACTTCTAAAGTTATCATTCGAGCCGCCTGATGAAGCCACTTCTCTGCTGTGTTTATGTGGATGTTTTTCTAACCTTCCGCGGTGTCATAGTGCGCCTAGAACCGCAGCGTCCAGCGCTCTACGTGGTTGTACGGGACTGGTGGCCACGCTTCATTAAGCAACTTCCCAAATAACGATACGAGTCGGTTTTGGCACCTAACTTGGTAGAGAAGTAAACTAGGTGCACAAATAACTGTGATTGATCAACGAATATATCGCTCTCGATAATTTTTCCAGAGCTAATTAGAAACACAGTACTAGAAATCCTCATTTTACGCTTTCTCTTGCTTAATTGTTCTCGGCTGTTTCGTTGCTGCGTTTCTTTCCTGCGCGAGCCAATTTGATGTGGTTCCTGGTTTGTCATGTAAAGGATAGGTGTATATCACCGGCGCACTTGTGAAATCCACCTTATTTCATTTCTCTTTAGTGGGAGTACGCGCCTTTATGTGAACAGTGGGATTTATGAATGTTTCTGATACTAAAAGTACACCCCCCTCATTTGCATAGAAATGTTACCTTGGGGATGCGCCTCCCTCCCTTTTGAAAAAAACAATCCGGGGTATGTGCCTCCTCGAAGCGAGGAATATGCAAAAAGGAGACCTGACGACGCGACGTGCATGACACTCTCTGCGATGTAAGGCTAATAACTACCGAGCTTGATGTTCTGGTTGATGGTCACAGCGTCACTACTTTAGTCTGTACAGGAGCCGACTGCTCTCCTGGCGCTGTACCCTTCCTTGGCCGACAAGTTGACGAAAGTCTTGAGTGCCTAGGAAGGCCATCAAATCTTTGCAGCTGGAGGACACTTAATAACGCTGACCGCACTCTGCATGGCAAGGGTTACAGTTGATGACCGGGCTTAGCCTGCGACCATCGTTGTCCTGCAACAATGCTCATAAGTCGTAATCCTCGGCATATATTTCCTGAGTCAACGTGGTGAAGTCATCGACCGAAAATCGATAACTTTGTAGACAAGCCATGCGATACCGCCACAGCGTTCTCACAGTAATCGCGCCCTAAGATTACTTGAAGACCCGAGTCAGTGTCGCGCGTCGCGCCTGCATCATGATTTTCGTTGCCAGTGAAGCAGCCGGAGGCATCATATCCATCGTCTAGAGCGACGAACAGCTGCTGGTCGAATGTCAAATTGGCGCTGCAAGCGGTATCGCAGAGTTAAGTATAGGAAAAGCAGAACTATTCGTGACGAACTTCAGCCACGAACATAAATACCTGAGGAATGCACGAATATGGCATACCAGGAAGAAGTTGCAGCAGTCAGCGATGCACTTGTTTCCGTTTCGATTTTGCCGAAGATATAACGACGGCGCCTGGCCTTGAACCACACTTTGATATTGATCCACCTTTTCCCTGTCATAAGCAACAACAGCTCAATGGTATCTTCCTGCCATATGAGGATTGCTTTTCGTCGTCATCAAGGATCCGAGAAACAGCAGTTGCTAAGCATCGCATAATAACCGAAAAATGCGCTCCACTCCTCCGCCAGTGCCTTTACGCTGTTTTGACGCACAAACATGAATCTCGTGATGCCCAAATATGGGGACAAGGGTTCGTGTACTCAAAGGTTTTAACGGTTCTTTTAGGCGGAGCGTCCGAGAACCCAATTGAGGACAAAGCCGTCGGTTTTGAACACACACACAAATACTTTTAACGAAACTAGAAGCGTAAAAGAAATTATAGAAAGAAATAGAAAGAATAAACTAACTCTCAAACAGACATCACGGCGGTAAGACATATTTAGGGCTAGTGTGAAGCTAACTAGTGTGCGAGTACGGGATTGCCACAACGGCGTGGACGCATAACAGTCTCAATGCGGAGAGGCGGCGACAAGTTTGCGCAAGCAGTTGCGCTGGCCTCACCAAAGGTCGTGGTGTAAGTTGACTGACGGGCGACCGGAGTGAGCCAGCTCTGGCTTGGAGAGGTAAAGCAGGTGGCTTGGTGGCACGAGCAGACGGTGGCGGCGTTCTGGCCGGCAGCTGGCGTAGAACTCGGGCCCGTAGCCCGACTGGTCTCGTTCTGCCCACGGGCGCAGAAGCTCACCGGCCTTGAGCAGCTGGCGGCACGATCGGGTAGACGGGCGACGCACAGGAACGGGCTGGCAGGAGGCCCTGGTCGGGAGAAGTTCTAGTGGCTCGGGTCCGGAACCCGACGGCCCGTCTTCAACTCCCGGTCCGGTGGTTGACCTCCTCCTGGCGTCGCTTCCTGGAACTCTCCCGGCGTCTCTTCTGCGTCTCCCCCCTTTTGCCAGCGCACCACGCTTTTTCTTCTCTCTTGCCGATTAGGGATTCTCCGACTGGCTGGCTGACGCCGCGTGGTCTTTCCTAATTGGTTGGCTTTTCTTCTTTTAGTTGCTTTTCTTGCGTCGCGCGTTCACATGCCGGACGCTCTTCGGCATTGTCGTTTTTCTCCTTCCAGCACGGAATTCGCCTCGGCGCGCGCACCCCTGTTCTGCTCCTGTCCGTCCCGACCACTGCACCATGTCGCGCACCTCACATAACAAATCTATATAAAACAACAAATTGACGAAAAGCTGCACGACAACATCATGCAGCTGTCGAAAAGCTCGTGGGCATCTCTTGTATTCTTGGCGAAGAAGGAGGATAGAATTCTGCATTTCTGCGTCGATTAGCGTAGCCTGAACAAAATCGCGAATGAGGTATACGCCCTCCCTGTGAGAGCTGGGCTCAAACATGACTAATGGATGCGAAACTTTCATTACCGAGAGGAACGAGGTAATTTGCATTTTCAGTGACCTTTAAAGAAAGAACGAGCGAGGTGAAGCGATGAGAAACACTAGTAAAACATGTAAGCACTACACACCTGAATAATAGAGCGAAAGTCCCATAGAATCAACTAGTAAGGTCTCAAAGAATTATGTAGTCGCAGGCCGCGATAAATATTGCTTGTGAATGTTCACCTGGTGGACGTCAATGTATTGTTGGCGGGTCGGTATATTCCGCTTCACGATTACGCCAGGTATGAGCGTGATATGGCCGGACGGGTCATGGAAGGCCTAGGAACGAACCGCTGGGTAGGCCTGGCATAGTCTAGTCCCGGACATCCAAGGGAAGGCCCAGGGCTAGAATTCGTACCAGTACAAGTGCAGGGCACCGTGGCCGGCTGAGGAATGGCCAGGTAAATGGAGTAACCAGGTAGCAGCTGGGCTTCGGCACGGGAGCACGACGAGCTCTTGCTGCCTGGCACTGCTCGCTTCTGATGATGATGATGATGATGATGATGTAGCCTCAATCCTGTGCTGTTCCTTGTGCTTCTCTCGGCATTTCTTTTTCCTTTTTCTCATTCTCCGCCTGTTAAATCGCTATTGGTCCAATTTCTTCGTTCGCTAATTTTCCGTCTCCTGTTTCTTTACCTTCCGTTCGCCACACGCAAACATCATTGCCTCTTGGTCGTCTTCGTTGTGCTCGCGTCGTTTCCGACAGGCGCCACACAGCACCCCGGACACCGCCTACCCGCATCTGAATACCTCGCACAAGATAACTCCCCTCTTCCCGCTTCTTTGTGAAAGATAAAAAACTCTCCTAAACGGGCGTGCGACCGAAAACACAAATATTTTTGCACAAAACAATACATGAACTAATTCTCGTAAATGTACACTGAGGCACAAATTATTTCACACGAGCAAGAAGTCAGTCCACAGCAGTCAACAAGCAAAAACAGTCTTCTATTATCCGTGCCAAGCTTAGCACCTGTGGTTACAACCAACTGTGATATTGCCTGGTCCCCCCTCCCCCCCCCAAATTCTGAGTTAGCGTTGACAGGAAGACTTCAGGTGGATAACATTGAATAGTTCAGGCTGTGATTGGCGGCGCTGTGATTTCAGAATAGCGTCTAGCACGACTTCATGTCCTGTGCGGGAATACGTCACGTGATCTTGTAGGGACCGAAATAGTGTCGCAAAAGCTTCTCGCTAAGCATTAGTCGGCGCATTGGAGTCCAAACCCAAACACGGTCGCAGGACTGGCACTCGACGTAACGTTGTCGAAGGTTGTAGTGTCGGCTTTCGGCCCTCCGCTGGTCCTTGATCGGCAGGCGGGTGAGCTGTCGGGCTTCATCGACGCGGTGAAGGTAGGCGGCGACTTCCAGATACACTTCGTCGATGACGTGCGGCAGCATGGCGTGGAGAGTCGTGGTTGAGTTCCTGCCGCAAACCAGCTTGTACGGCGCGATCTGCGCTGTTTCTTGCACAGCCGTGTTGTGAGCAAAGGTTATGAACGGGACGGCGGCATTCCACATATTGTGTTCGATGTCGACATACATCGCTAACATGTCGGTGAGCGTTTTGTTCATTGTTCACACGTTCTTTAGGCCGTTCGTCTGCGCCTTGAAGGCAGTGGTACAGTGAACTTAGAATGTTCTAGTTCACTATAGCAGTGGTCCTCCTGTGGCTTGTCTGGCTGTATTGCAGAATGGCTTGGGTGAGGTCCGCTGTAAAGGCCGTTCTTCTGCTGGTGATGAAGGCTTCTGTGGCGCCATGTCGCAGCAGGATGTTCTCGACGAAAAATTTCGCTTCTTCCGCTACACTACTTTTGGGCAGGGCTTTCGTTTTGGCGTAGCGCGTAGAGTAGTCGGTGGCCACGAAGATATACTTGTTTACAGATATTGATGTCGGAAATGGTCCCAGCGAATTCACCACAATCTGCTAAATGTGTCGGCAAGGACGCTCGATCGGCTGTAGTAAACGTGATGGCCTTGTCGGTGGTGTTTTTCGTCGCTGGCTATCCCGGCTTGTCTTGAGGTAGCGGGTGACGTTAGTGGTCACGAGTGGCTAGTAGTACTTGTATTGTTGCGAGCGTGCGGGAAAACCCAGGGTGCCCGGCTGTCTGATCGTCGTGCAAGACTTCTGGCCGCATTGCTGCTGGCACAAAGACAAGGTAGTTTGCACGGAGTGGGGAGAAGTTCTTTTTACGAGGACGTCATTGCGCAAGGAAAATGAAGACAAAACGAACCAAAGAACTCGGTGTCTCGGAGGGAGAAACGATCTACGCGAGCCAACCGTCGGGATCGGCACGCACAGCCGGGCCGCGACGCGCTATGAAGGTGGATGCGATGATGGGGCTGACGCTTCGATGGGATCGTACACTATCTCTCTTAAGAGCACCACGCAGACGCATGATTCCTTACCAGCAGCACGGAACACATCGCAGGGGACCTTTCCCAGCACACGCGCTACGGAGCAGCGATCTCGTCACAGGGGTCCCGGATCGGACGCCGCACCTAGGAATTGCGCTGTGAGCGGAAAGAGGAGCCGCGTCGCCTAAACATGAGGGTTCGAGTGACGCACGCTAGAAGTTGGAAGGGGAGAGAGCGAGAAAAGTTTTTTAACGCAACGGTATTTGGGCATTCTCGCACCGGTCCCCGCACGGCCCCAGTGCGCTCAAAGGACACGAAGGCGAGATGGATGGATGGATGTTATGAGCGTCCCCTTTGGAGCGGGGCGGTGGGTTGCGCCACCAAGCTCTTGCTAATATATTGCCTAATGCCCTACCTAGGTAACACACTAAAAAGAAAAAAAGAACGCTATGAACTACCCCACCCAAATTTTCTGATCCCCTATTTCGAACTGTGCATTTACGTCCCCGTTGTTGTCGTTTCCCTACTTTTCTTCCACTAATCCTCTAATCGCATCTTACTAATGCCTATTGTGGACATGTTTACTTTTCCACTGCTCTCGCTGAACCCAAGTGCTTCAAGGAGGCCAGTGGCGCCCAACTCGACCGCTGGGTAGACGTCTTCACATTTTAATAAAATATGCTCCATAGTCTCCCTAGCTTCACCGCAGCAAGCACCATGCTTCTTCTTCCGCCTTATATCTTGCTTTATAGGTACATGTTCTAACGCATCCCGATCTCGCTTCGAAAAGTAATGAACTTCTCTGAGTTAATCATAAATTGTTTCTTTCCTGATTTCATTTTTTCCTCTTAAGTAGTTACTCATGGCAAGTGTCTTTTCCATTGGCGCTGCCTATGAGATTATTTCAGCCTCTCTTACTTACCGCTTGACCTTCTTTGTGGCTGTGTTGCCCACCCTACAGGCCGCATACTTGCTGGTAAGCTTCCTAGTTCTTTTCCTCCACTGTGAATCAATGTTTTTCCTGTACAGATACCTGAACACTTTCCCAGCCGATTTCTTTCTTCCATATTCCTTAGCCGTGCTTCACACTCAATTTTACTGCGAGCTTCCCTAACTTCAAAACTAGTGCAGCCCATATCACCCTGCACAGCTTCAGCTTCAACACAGCTTCAGAAGCGGGCGAGTGGCGCGTCACCTGTCCGGGCAGCGCAGTACATTGTGAGGAGGGGATCTTCTGCGTTTGCTGCAAGATGGCTCTGCGTGTGCGCCAAGCGCAAAAGAAATGTAGCGGAAACGTACTTCGCTACTCGTTTAACTGCGACTTCTGTAATTTATATTCGCATATTTACTGAAATACAGCGCAGTATAACTTTCTACGGCGCGTTTCTAAGGCAACACCGCTTTGACTAGAGGCGCTTTTTTGCCGCTTCGAAACATCGAACTCATGGCTGAGTCACTTCCTCTTCAGCCACCGAGGTGTGCGGACGCGGAATGTCGGGCTCTTCACGAGCGGTCTCAGTGGCCCACCCGGAGCGCGGTAACAGGATGGTAGCAGAAGACGAGAAGGATTTGCAGATTATTTTGCCGCATTTGCCAACAGGACGCGTCATTTTGAACCCATTGTTCTTGCACGGAGATGTACGAGCACGGCCCTTCAGGGTCGAAGATTTCCGGGACGCTTTGCACAAGGAACGGCTGCTCCCTGACGTTGTGGCTTTGGGTGCCTACCAGATCAACCATGTGTGGGCGGTGACATTAAACAGCCCAAAGGCGACGAAGCAGTTGGCTGGATTTAAAGAACTTCAGGTCAAAGGGTGACGCTGTCTCGTCATCGACCCGCAGGAGCAGCAGGTGAGGCTTCGGCTTCATTGGTTGCTACACAGCGTTGCGGACGACGACGTGCGTACGGTGTTGGCGGCGTTTGGCAAAGTGACCGAGGTTACTCGGGAACGCTGGCGTGCGGAAGGAGTGAACGAGAAAGGATCGACTTCTCGGACTGTGCTCCTGAAGCTCAAGAGTGGTCTCAAGGTTGACGACCCGCCATACCAGATTCGCGTCGCCGGTGAACTAGCGCTGTTGGTTGCACCAGGTCGGCCTATGCAGTGTTTGCGCTGCCATGGTTCGGGACATGTGCGTCGCGAGTGCAAGATGCCACGTTGCTCACATTGCCGGCGTGTCGGTCACGTTGACGCCGAGTGCGTTCGTTCCTACACCGCAGTGACCGCAACGCCGGTGAGGAGGATTCAACGGTGGACATTATGGACGTGACCGAGGTGGAGGACGCAGCGAAAGGTAGCGGGGATGTGAGCACAGCTGGGCCGCATTGCGATGCAACTCCAGCAAGTGAAGGTCGATCAGAGGCAGTACACAGCCCGCCGGACTCTGCGGCAAAAATGGCTGAGGGAAGAGACGACTCTGCTAAAGAAGTAAGTTCTCAAGTAGCCGAAACTCCCACAAACGAAGTGTCTAAAAGGGTGGTGGTGAAAAGCGTCCCTCGTAGTTCAAGTGTCGACATGAACGCTTTCGGTGAGTCATCGAATGCCAGGGGCGTCACGGGGAGTACTGGCATCAGCTCGGCAGTTAAAAGACCCCTGGAAGACGCCATAAGCCAAGGAGACAAGGTTGGCGCGCCTGAGGGCATGGCGGATAGAAAAGTTGACGACAAGCCACTTTCGCAAAGTAGTAAGACCATCTCACCGGGCGGTCCCGGAGGCGTCTAGCATTGAGCTAGACGCGCAATGTAAGCGCCCTGCTCCGGGCCTACCGTTTCCAGAAATCAACGATGGCTTCTCAAACGTCACTTGCAATCGCCACTTTAAACGTTCGAGGTCTCGCCTCTAGGAAAAAAACAAAATCAACTGTACCGGTTGTTAGTGGAAGAAGGATCTGGACGTTTTGGCTGTGCAGGAGACCAAAGTGGAAGGAGAAGAGGAGACTGCGAACATGCTGGGGGGGGGGGGGGGGTTCACTGCACGGTACTACGCCGTTGTGAGCCACGCTATCGGCAGTTCCGCTGGGTGCGTCCTCCTTGTTCGAAGGAATCCAGGACTGTCAGAGCAAAACGTTTCTCCGTGTTCTTGCTGTAGATTTGTGCTGTGTAATTTCACATATAGTGATATTGCATGATGTGTTATGTGTGTTTATGCTCCAAGTGTGGCGCAGGAAGGCGTTAATTTCTTTTCTCACCTAAGACAGTATCTATGCATCGATAAGCAGCTTGTTTTGGTTGGGGATTTTAATTGCGTTTTGAACTCAAATGATAGGTCAACTGGAAGAATGGTTAGAGACAAAAGCAGTGATGTGTTGCCACAAATGATTGCAGATCATGAGCTAGAGGATATTGCAGAGTGCCTGAAGGGCTGCCGAGCTGTGAAGTACAATCATTTTCAGGGCAACAGCCATGCCCGCTTGGACCGACTGTACCTGTCAGTGGATACGATCCCAAAGTGTCACAGTTATGGTGTTTCGCCAATTTATTTTACAGATCACTGCCTTGTAAAATGTCAAATAGGATCAAGGAAAGAGAGCAAAAGCTTTTCATGGGAGCAACGGAAATTGAATTCCAATTTATAAAGGTAAAATCTTTCAATGAAGCTGTGATTCATGCAATTAAGAATATCCATGAAGATAGTGGGGACAGAATAGGAGAGCAGTGGGAAATTTTTAAGCAACAGATAAAAATTAAAGCGATAGAAAGATCCAGCATTTATTGTTTGAAGCCAAACAGAAAGAGAAAGAGCGCAAGATGATTTTTGAAAAGCTGACAGCGCTTGAATGCGAAACGCCAAGTGTGTATGCCGAAGATCTGCGTAGTATCAAACAGAAACTGGAGCTTTATGATGAGAACCATTATCGAGGAGCGCAAGTGAGAGCAAGGGTAGAAGCGATGGCTATAGATGAATGTCCAACAAAACGCGCACTTGGACTCGAAAAAAGTCGCGCCCGGCGGAACTATATAGATGTTATTGAAGATAACGGGATAGTAATGACATACAATGACAGCATAGGACGTGCTTTTGCTCGGCATTACGAAGCGCTTTTTGCTTCTAGACCTGTGAATGCAGAGAAGTTTAAAGAATTTCTTGAGAGAATGCCACGACTGCAAGATGACACCTGAACAAAGATGGAATCACCCATATCACAAACGGAAGTAGAAAATGCTATAGATAACCGGAATCTCGGCAAGTCGCCAGGGCCTGACGGTCTGAGCGCTTCGGTTTACAAGACGTTTAAAAAAGAATTGTCTCATCTGCTTACAGTTTTTTTTAATAAGGCTCACGAACTAAATGTCCTGCCCCGGTCTTTTGGGGAAGCACATACTGAATTAATACCAAAGACAGAAGAGACAGACAAGTTAAGATTGGTTTCCTCATACAGGCCTATATCTTTAACTAATTGTGATTATAAAATTTTGATGAAAGTGCTAGGAAGGCGACTACAGAAAGTAATTAAGGAGTTGGTTGGTTCTCACCAACCATGTGGAATTATGGGGCGTTCGATTGTGACTAATATACATAATATGCGGTGCGTGATGAAGTGCTGCGACGTTATGCAAGCAGGGGTAGCAATTCTACAGATCGATCTTGAGAAAGCGTTCGATTGTGTACCTCATGATATTTTGCTTCACATCCTAGACTACATTAATGTCGGATCCATCATTAGAGATGGGGTAGCTTTGGCGTACCGGAACTGCACTACGCGAGTCATTGTTAACAAGTCGGTGGGGGCCCCCATTACCCTAAAGCGTTCTGTACGCCAGGGCTGCCTCCCGAGTCCCCTTCTGTTCAATATATACATAGAAACAATGTGCCTAGCGATCATTGAAAGCAGCAACATTCACGACTTCAGATTAAATGCATCGGAAGTTAAAATTCTGGCATATGCGGATGACGTCGCAGTTTGTTGTACAGATAAAGAGAGTGTAGCTGCAGCTATTTCTGTAGTGAAGGGTTTCGGCAAGGTGACTGGAAGCATGGTAAACTGGGGAAAGTGCCTTGGCTCCTGGTAAGGAGACTGGTTTCCACCCCGGTCACTTTCGCCAACGCGAAGTGGCTGACGACACCCGGTAAATACCTAGGCGTCCCGCTGGAATATGATAAAAATAACGATGAGACGATGAGTATTGGCAAGATCAAACAAGAGAAACACAGATAAAAGTGAACAAGTGGAAAGGTGGACATCTGCCAGTTAAGTTTTTTGATTGTGTTCTTTTCTCCTTGAAGTCGACCAAAGTCTCTTCAAGGTGTTTATCGGCGTTGATGAAGCAGGAGGCAGGTTGGAGGTAACAAAACTTGAAGATTTATTGCAACGGAAATATTTACACAGTCAAATACAGAGTTAGCAAAAGAACACTGATGCAAAACACACAAGTAAACAGCGCCTTACTCTTCTACTTTCTCTTAAGTTAGAGCCTAGGACAACTGTCACTACATACGACCAACCGAGTCTCACTGTTCTACCACTAAGTGGTTACGGCCCAGACTAGCGTTGCATCGTACGGAGTCTTACTGTTCTATCAGGTTTAGTGATTACAGCCTAGACTGAGGAACCAGCACCTCGTCTCGGTTGTTATAGGGGAAAGAGACAAAGAAAAAGGGCGGTAGGGTCGTTAGCCCATCCCACGGAAGCAATTGCCAATGAGAGTTGACAGTTTCTTAAGCCACAACCCAAAGGGATGGGCTTACTCTCACAAGTGAATCTATTGGAAAACCACCCTGTTTTCCCTCTTCCCACATCTTCCTCTCCCCCTCCTATTTCCACGTGGTCAGTGACGGCCTCGTCAAACACGCCAGGCATGCATGATTTATTGAGGCCATCTCGCACCTCAGCGGCGTTTCTAGCCAGCAAGGGGGGCTCGGGCGCTGGTGTCCCAACACCGCGTACCGTAGTCCCCCTCAAGGTTTTTCCTGGTAGAAAACTAATTACCGCTGGCGGCATCCGGACTCGGGTGCTCTTCAAACGACGCCGCGCCCCTCTCTACGGCGCGCACTGCATGTTGCAACACGACACAAAGCGGGCTCTCCCCAGTGCTCAAAACAAGATGCACGTGGCTGCCGTCCGAATGCGAGGGGCGCGAACCCCCCGCTCCGTACGCGCCAGACGTGGTCAACATTGCTAGCAGCTGCGTCTCCAATTAGCAGGGGACTCAAGAGCCGGCGCCACAACGTCGCGTATACAACCGTCCCGCTCGAGCTTTGTCCGCGTGGCCCTATTATGACCATCGGCGGAATGTCAACAAAGCCCGCGCAAAAGCATTTGCTCCGAATCCGTTTTGCGCCTCTGCACCGCGCCCCCCGCGGCGGCGCGCGCCTCGGCTCGTTACCGACACCACGCGGGCCGTCCGACCCCTCACAAACAGAATCGTTTGCCGCCCGAGGCGCTGGGGGGTGGACGCTTCTCCATTCACAAAACGCACGTGCAACTAGCGGCACTTCAAAAGTATATACAAAACAATCATGCAGCCCTACGCCGTCCCTTCTTCCTGTTCGAGAGATGAGCGGCCTAACACGTT
This sequence comes from Dermacentor albipictus, assembly GCF_038994185.2. Taxonomy (NCBI): domain Eukaryota; kingdom Metazoa; phylum Arthropoda; class Arachnida; order Ixodida; family Ixodidae; genus Dermacentor; species Dermacentor albipictus. The sequence goes on along the minus strand of NC_091829.1, from coordinate 99,532,392 downwards.
CCCCCTAAAGAGTATACTGGGCTGATTTTCGCTCAGTGATACGATAAATCACTGCCGCGATTACGTAATGAACATTCTAACCACACCCTAGCCTAATTACATCACAAGAACAAACACTTTCAAGTAACAAAGCAAGAAGAGAGTAAAAAGAAATACACAATACATGTCATCAAACTATTAAGCACACGATTGCAGTTCCAAACTGTAAGAGCACTCTAGTGTCTCTGGGTCTTGAATCGGCACTCACAAAGTCCGCAATATACAGCGCCAAGTGAGCAGGAACATTCACGCCCATCCAGTTGGCATGGCACTATAGTATTACGCTGGCTTCCATGAGCTGTTGTGAAGCCTGGGCAAAGCATCCGCGTTACCATTACTGACACCCTTCCGATGTCGCACTGACACGTGATATCGCTGTAAAGCCAGCGCCCATCTTGTCAATTTTGCCCCGTGTGGAGTCGAAGTTGTAAGGTACGACAATGGATTGTGGTCGGAAACAACGTTTATCTCGGCACCAAAAAGCCAGTAGTCAAACTTCTTTAAGGCCCATATAATAGCAAACGCTTCCCTCTCAATTGTCGACCATTGCGTCTGAGTCGGCGTGAAGCGGTGGTTGGCAAAGGCAATAGGCCTCTCCTTTCCCTCGGCTGTCATTTGCGCCAAACAAGCGCCCGCCGCCGTAGCTGACGCGTCTGTGAAAAGCCAGTAGGGCTCAGATGGGTCTGGAGTGCTGAGCGCCACGGCCTCGCACAGGGACTGTTTCAGTGTCTTAAACGCCGTCTGAGCTTCCTCTGACCAGGGTATGCTATTGGGTACCCCCTTCTTTGTTAACCGCGTGAGCGGGCTCGCCACCTCTGCACATTCTCGGACGCACTCGCGATAGTAGCCGCACAGTCCTAGCAGGCTGCGTAGCTCCTTTTTAGTGCGTGGTGTCGCCACATTCTTTATTGCAGCTATTTTCTCTTCGTGTTCTGGGGTTGAGAATCTTGGTGCGCAACCTAATTTCTCGAGCATCGACTGTGTGAGCTGTGATTTGAAATTAGTGCCCTGGTCGGAACAGATCATTTCCGGAACGCCAGTGCGACTGAAAATTTCAATCAACGCGTCGCAAGTCGCCTTAGCTGTCAAAGAACGCAGTGGGACAACCTCTGGCCACCCTGTGCAAATGTTCACCAAGCATAGCGCGTACCTATGACCTTTCGCTGACGGTCTGTCTAAGGGTCCAATGATGTCTGCATTGACAATTTGAAAAGGGTGATTTGGCCTAGTGGGAGGAGTTATAGATACTCTGTCCGTGCGACGCCTGTCAGAGCGAATTTGACAATCATGGCATGAACGACAATGCTCTAATACCTCCTTCTCCATGCCAGGCCAAAAAAAATTATACCTAATGCGCGTTTTAGTTTTCTTCGGGCCTAGGTGCCCTCCGCATAGTGACTCGTGAGCCAAATGCATCACCTCACTGCGCTTGTCTTTCGGAACAACTAGTTGTCTCACTCGGGTGCCTACTATTGAGTCCCAGTGGTATAAGAGTCCATCAGAGACGAACATGCCGGATTTCCCACTCCGAGCATCTTCCCAACCTTTCTTTAAGGTAGCGTCAGCTAGCTGCAATCTGCGGAACTCTTCTCTCTGGCTTATTGACGCATCCCTCTCTTCATCAATTAGCTCAACTTCTCCAGAAACACCTTCCTCCTCCAAAGTAACATTGCAGGCTACTGCCTCGGCTTTCTCATTTGATCGCTCTATCCTCTGAGCAGGCTCGGCCGGTGCTACAATGGATTCCAGAGAGCTGCTGGCCTTGAATAAATGTTCCCAATCTTCCTTGGTCAACAAACAATCTGTGCCCTCGACGAGCTCATTAGTCAACGCGCAGAGTAGGTCAATGTTCTGGGGCTCCGCCGCCATTTGCGGGCTATTTAACTTTACCGGCAACGTTGCTAGCTTTGCCTCGATAGTTTTACCAAATGCAGACACCAATCTTATTGTGCCTGATGGCTCCACGATACTTTTCGGAAGGAGACTCTCGCGTATGACAGTTATTTCACTTCCCGTATCTAGAATCGCATCTGTGGATACGTTTCCGCATGAGATAGGGATCAACTGCAGGTTAGTCATGCCTTCGCCTTTGTGTTTCAAGGCCTCTACCTTTGCAGTGAGGACTCCATTCGGTATCTCACTTCCCGTCTCGTGGGCTATCGACACCCTTTGTGCCCTCTGCCTTGGCTCGATAGCCTTCTTTGGCTGATTTTCCTTGTCACTAGACATCGGGCAATCCTTAGCGAAATGGCCTGAGCTGTGACATACGTGGCACCTGAGGGCGCTTTTCGCTACGCGCGTCTGCTTTTGCCCCATCTCTGCCACTGATGACTTTGAGGCGTATCCTTTGCCTTTCGCTTGTTCCAAAGTTTGCAGTACTTTGGCAATCTCAGGTGGCTTAAGCCATTCCTCGCCTTCTCGTAGCCTCACGTACTCAAGACCCTCTATACTAAGGCCCGCTTTTATACGATCCGCTACCATGAGTTCTGCCATCACTTCTACAGTGTCGGCTCCTCTTACTTGAAGGTAGTAGGAAAAATACGTTTTCACTCGCGACGCGAACTGTGACCACGTTTCCTCCTTCCGCTTCACTGCTCTCTCAAACCTTTGCAGATACTCTGCCGGAGAAAGCTTCAGTTCCATCAACACTGCCTGTTTAACTGACTCGTAATCTGTACTCTCTTCCTGGTTGAGGTTACGCAGTAGGTAGCGAACGCGCTCAGTTAGAGCTGGCATGACTAAATGCACGCGACTCTCATACGGTACCCCGTAAGTAGCAAAAAGTCTTTCTACCTCCTCGAACCATAAGGGTACATCCGCGTCACACGGCAGGCGGAACCCTTTCAGCACTTTTACGCATTGCCCGACGGAGTCGAAGCCCATTCACCTCCGATCGCCCCGCTCCGACTCAGCGCTGGACGACGTGCCATTGAGACGTTCAGCATTCGTCCTTGCCTGCAACAGCCTTTCGTACTCGATCTGAAGTTGTATACAGGTAGTCTGAGCATTGAGCCTTTGAATTTCAAGCTCAAGCGTTCTTGTATCATTCGGAATTTGCAGAGGCTGAGATGCCTGCTGCGAAAATTCCTGGCTCTGACTGCGTTCTCTCATTTCATTTGACTTATCGGAATTTAGCCTATCGTCATTTGATAACTCCCGATTCCGATCCACTTCCGCCACCGTCGCACCCTCAACTCCATTAGACTCCATTGTCTCTGCGCCCCCGCGTGTCCTCACCATTTGCTCTACACATCAACTGCCATGCCAACTTGAGAAAGACGCAAGAAATCCTGCTCACCCTTTGCTGAATGCACTGTCGTTTTCGGATCTCCTCCACGGTGCCGGGCTTGGCTGCTGTGGGATCTTCTCAAAGGTGCAGGAGGTGCTCGTTGGATGACTTGATCCCTTCACCACTGGTCCAGGATTCGATGTTGTAGAGTTCGCCGATCCTGTCGGCTGCGCCAGTTAAGTTTTTTGATTGTGTTCTTTTCTCCTTGAAGTCGACCAAAGTCTCTTCAAGGTGTTTATCGGCGTTGATGAAGCAGGAGGCAGGTTGGAGGTAACAAAACTTGAAGATATATTGCAACGGAAATATTTACACAGTCAAATACAGAGTTAGCAAAAGAACACTGATGCAAAACACACAAGTAAACAGCGCCTTACTCTTCTACTTTCTCTTAAGTTAGAGCCTAGGACAACTGTCACTACATACGACCAACCGAGTCTCACTGTTCTACCACTAAGTGGTTACGGCCCAGACTAGCGTTGCATCGTACGGAGTCTTACTGTTCTATCAGGTTTAGTGATTACAGCCTAGACTGAGGAACCAGCACCTCGTCTCGGTTGTTATAGGGGAAAGAGACAAAGAAAAAGGGCGGTAGGGTCGTTAGCCCATCCCACGGAAGCAATTGCCAATGAGAGTTGACAGTTTCTTAAGCCACAACCCAAAGGCATGGGCTTACTCTCATAAGTGAATCTATTGGAAAACCACCCTGTTTTCCCTCTTCCCACATCTTCCTCTCCCCCTCCTATTTCCACGTGGTCAGTGACGGCCTCGTCAAACACGCCAGGCATGCATGATTTATTGAGGCCATCTCGCACCTCAGCGGCGTTTCTAGCCAGCAAGGGGGGCTCGGGCGCTGGTGTCCCAACACCGCGTACCGTAGTCCCCCTCAAGGTTTTTCCTGGTAGAAAACTAATTACCGCTGGCGGCATCCGGACTCGGGTGCTCTTCAAACGACGCCGCGCCCCTCTCTACGGCGCGCACTGCATGTTGCAACACGACACAAAGCGGGCTCTCCCCAGTGCTCAAAACAAGATGCACGTGGCTGCCGTCCGAATGCGAGGGGCGCGAACCCCCCGCTCCGTACGCGCCAGACGTGGTCAACATTGCTAGCAGCTGCGTCTCCAATTAGCAGGGGACTCAAGAGCCGGCGCCACAACGTCGCGTATACAACCGTCCCGCTCGAGCTTTGTCCGCGTGGCCCTATTATGACCATCGGCGGAATGTCAACAAAGCCCGCGCAAAAGCATTTGCTCCGAATCCGTTTTGCGCCTCTGCACCGCGCCCCCCGCGGCGGCGCGCGCCTCGGCTCGTTACCGACACCACGCGGGCAGTCCGACCCCTCACAAACAGAATCGTTTGCCGCCCGAGGCGCTGGGGGGTGGACGCTTCTCCATTCACAAAACGCACGTGCAACTAGCGGCACTTCAAAAGTATATACAAAACAATCATGCAGCCCTACGCCGTCCCTTCTTCCTGTTCGAGAGATGAGCGGCCTAACACTGCCAATGTTTGCAAGAACTACAGTTTGCAATCTATTTTTTGTCGCAAAAATATGGTGTGTAATGCAGGTATTGCATTGTTCAAGGGTAAATATACAGAAGTTGCACCGAGTATTCGCAGTATTTGTGTGGGCTTCGAATTGGGAACGATGCAGTCGAACGAATTTGTTCAGGCGAGTTAAAGACGGGGGTTTGGAAATGATGCACCTTTTTATACGTAAACCGGTTTTTATTTTTCCGCGGCTTAAACGATCCTTTCTTGCGCACGGTGTGCCAAGTGAGGCTAAGGAGCGCGTTACCTGGTTATGTAGTCTGTACAGACAATATGAGTGGTCCTGTTTGTGGATTTCCTAAAGAAGTAATTTTAAGTGTAAGGTTTTTTTCCGTTAGATTTTCAGATGAGTACTTTTTTTTAGTGAAACGTAAAACATTGTACAAAGATGTATGCGATGTAGTTCTCCCTGTGCCAATGTACAGGGCCATATACAGTGGAGGCCAGGGGCAAGACGTGCTTAATCGGGTGAAAAGAATGCAAGTAACGCCAGAGACCAACTCTTTTTTTGTTAAGCTTCACACGGGTACGTTCAATGTCAAAACCTTTTTAGAAGATCGTGGGCTTTTCTTACCCTGGGGCTGGCATTGCTTGATCTGTGAGAAACCAGAAGCTATAGATCATGTACTTCTAGATTGTTGGTTGGGTGTCTTCTTTTGGGATGTCCTTCAGAGGACTATCAAAAAGGACTTTCCTTTAGATCTACAGGGTATTAGATATTTATCTATAGAAAACGATGATGGACTGCCGCTTGCCCTTATTATGCTAGTTGGCCATCCCTGTCTATGGCGCGCCCGTATGGCAGGGTATCGCTGCGATCCGGATGCTCGGCGTGCACGAATGCTTTTCGATAATGCATATCGAGATTTGTGGAAATTCAGAAAGCACAAGATTGTGTACCTGCGTGGCTGTCAAGGGCGGAACCCTTGACCGCACTCAAAGGATTCTAAAATAGTCGGCCCTGTAAGGCTGACACTTGGTGCTGAAAACTTGCTAATTTATCTTGTTTTCTCAAATATCATTTGTTGTTTGATATAGAAGTACAACACAGGCAATAAATAAAAAAACAAAAAACTCATGGCTGAGTGGTAGCGTCTACGTCTCACACTGCAGAGACCCTGGTTCGATTCCCACCCAGCCCACCTTGCAAGTTACTTTTATTTATGAATTGTCTTCCGCCATTTTTTGCTCACGGCCAAAGCCGCCGACGCCGATGACACCGGCTTTTCTGCGACACGAGCTCCTTAACGCGGTCGCGTTAATACACGGCGAAATATCCTAAGGGCAACGTCGGTATATCCTTGTAAGTGCTCCACAAGGCTTCATAACTCTGCATTTGCTCGTTGCTGTTGGGCGGTGTTGTCTGCAATTGTTGTTCCTAGAAAGGCGTCGTTGTCGAGTTCGCCTTGCAGTGGCGTGCCAATAAAGGTGCGCGACAGGCAGTGGCCGTCAGAATACTTCCTCCCGGGCTTACGCATCACGGTGATGTCAAATTTCTAGAGTCTGAGGCTCCATCGCGCTAGTTGACTTCATGGATCCTTTAAGATTACTAGTCAACGCAAGCGAGCTGGTCGCTTACCAGTTTTAAGCGCCTGCAGTATATGGAAGGCCGAAATTTCACCATAACCCAAATGATCGCAAGACACTTTTTCTCCGTCGTAGAATAATTCGCATGCGCTTTTGACAGTGACCGGCTAGCGTAAGCTATTATGCTTTCAACTCCGTCCTTTCTATAAGCTAGCACGGCACCGAGGCCTACGCTGCTTGCGTCGGTGTTCATTTCCGTCTCGGTGTCTTCGTTCAAGTTTGAAAGCACCGGTGGTGAGTGCAGCCGTCGTTGCAGCTCCTAAAAGGCGTCGTCTTGCAAAACTGAAAACACACGCGCATCTCCATCGACAGCTCCATTCAGTCTTCCGGATAAGGGCTGACGCAGCGGCCCCCGCCTTGGCCAGTGTATGGTCGGTTCTGCGTTGACAGGTAGCGGCGTGGGGACGGCGAACGGGATTTGCATCGAGGGCTCCACTGGGTTACGGCGAGCTAGTGGTCCATATCGTGAGGGCGTTCACCTTGCTGAGGGAGTGGCGCGTAGGCGGCGGACCCTCGTAGTCCCATTTCACGGTATGGGCACCAGCGATAAACGTGACCGGCTTGTCCGCAGTGATAGCAGAGCGGACGGTGGTCGGGGGCGCCCCAAGCGTCGGTCTTTCTTGGGATGCTGCACGGGGCCACTGTCGGGCTTTCTGGCAGCGGTGGCGGTGGAAGACGGAACTGTGGCGCTGCAGCGCACTTGCGCAGGCGCGAAGGGGTACGATGGCGGCGGGTGACGGTGCCTTATGTCATAGCGTCTGGCTAGAGTAGCGGTGATTGCGGCTGCATCTGAAGAAATTGCAAGTGATCGCTTCAGTTCCTTCTGGGCTCCAAGGCGACCGAGGCCATCTGTAGTTGGGGCAAACCGAAGATCTTTCGCAGTTCTTCACGCGTAATGGTCCTGATGATCTCTTGGAGGTCATCGGAGCCCAGTCCTTGGATGGCGCCCTGCGGCGTCGTGACCACGTGGCGGTTATATTGTGTAGCGCTTATTCACAAGGTTTTCTCAGTCGTCGTTGCCTATCTCAAGAACTCAGCTATGGCCTTCGGCGGGTTGCGGATCAGTTCGGCGAAAATTTCTTCCTGGACGCCCCGCACCAAGAAGCGGACTTTTTTTTTTTTCTCCTGCGATATTTCATGAACATCGTGCCAGAAAGCACGGGTCATCTCTTCCGTGAAGATCGCGATGGTCTCATTGAGCAGCTGCGCTCGGCTTTCTAGTTGAGTTTGGGTTCGCTGTTTGCCCACGACGCTTGTGGATGTCTGCAGGAAGCCGCTGCACAACTGGTGCTACTTTGTTAAGATGGTTTCTGGATTCTGGAGGCACGTCCTGGCGGCGTCTTACAATGCGAAAAAGACATGGCGCAGCTTGTCGTTGTTCTTTTAATTGGTAAATTTCATACCAGTCACGCCAGTTTTCCGGGTCCTGGTATGTTTATCCGTGGAACGTCGGTGTTTCCCTGGGCTGCTGCAGCACGATTGGTGCTGGCAACACAGGGGCTGCCCTTGTAGCTGCTGTCATGGCCGTGCACTTCCTCGTATTTTCAAGTAGAAATCCGTACTGGGGTTGCAGTCGCTGCAGCCTTCGGCCACATCTCTGGTACATGGTAACGTTGGCGTTGTCCTCGGGTGTCGGGCTTGGATCGCGGCTTCGCGGTGGCGTTCGTTACATGAATGCATGGGCACCTCCTGTAGGTGATGAAACATGGCTGCAAAACTCTTAATAGTCTAAGTTTTATTGGGCGAACATGTACCCAAAAAGGAAGTTACGCTCAAAGCACGATAGCTGCAAACACAGGCCGTTATCGTCGAAAAATTGATCTGCCGCTGAAAGGCTATGTGCCGTGTGAGGCAATGCCAGTACTAACCTACTCGGAGGTTTTGAACAATGGCGCATAAAAACGCCTCAAGCTAGCACGTCTCACTGTGTGTTCTGTGTATTACGACGGCAAACAGCAGTAGCACACACAAGGTAACAGTGACCATCAACTCACCACTCTCGCATTGTCCTAAACGCTGAATAAATGAAACATTCGGCGTGAATATCACCGCTAGTTATCGTCAGTCAAAGCGAACAGCACAGAACGCTTGGCTTACGTCGAGTTCCACAGTGCGTCAGATCCGCATAATTTTTTCCCATTAATTTTCTCCCTAGCGCTTGCACAGACGCGTATCAGGTTCAGAATGACATTCTGAACTCGACAAAATTGCGGCTGCATGCCGCTTCTGTTGGAAGTTTCGCGAGGTCCTTTGCGTCCTTGTTTTGAATGTCTTACGCTATGGATGTATCTATAGGAGCATAGTGCAACTGGCCAAACACAGTTGCTAGAAAGCATTTTTTCTGCCTAGGAGGTATGGTAGCTTCCGTTATTACTTACACCGCATATGCAGCACAGGGGAACTGGCATGGAAGCTTTGATGCATAGCGCCGACTATACAGCCATTGAACAGCTAGCACTCGGAAGACCCAACTGTGTAAATGGCTAATGACGCCTTGTCTTCACAAAGACAGACTTTACTTGGAGAAAGAACGTCAGCTGTTGTTTCGTATAAAGCTTGAAGATGTTTTCGCCTGCACCATTATTTCAGTAACCCACCTGCCGCAAAAATATCTCCAGTAGTTTTAAACACTAAGCATAGCTTCCACTTATTGGACAAGCCTCTTCGTTTCGTACAACGGAAGCAGCGCACAACATGCACACAGTGAGAGAGAGAGAGAAGAACAGTGCCTCAGGATTGTCGTACGTGGACACACGAGCAGTGCAGCTTGGACCACTGTGGTCGTCTTTATAGCGCCGGCTATTATGCTGGTTTTTTGTGCCTTGTTGAACGTATTATTGCTTTTTCATGCGCTATATGTACACCATGTGCGTGTGCAGGTGTACATTGGGTCTCTCTGTAGGATATACGGGAATTCTAGGAACATGCCTGAAGCGACAACAGCCCATGCCAGCGATATGGAGAGCCGCCTGTGTATTACCATAAGGGTCAGGATTTATGACTGCCATATGGAAAACCAGCCTCTAGGAGAGTGAGTACCAAAACCATGTGGTACATTGCATTACGGCAGTGAAGCTTGCAGACCATGACTTTAGCGCGTGTTAACGAACCACAGGCGATAACACACAAACCGCAGGTCTCTACGACGGAATCCACTGTGACAGAGTGTAGAGCTTCGGAAGATGTTAAGGTCGAAATCTATTTGACTGTTGTTGTTCCTCGATAAGTGCCTACGCAACCGCGCTCTTAATTCTGTGAACGTGTTCTTATACGCACAACTTAGGCATCGGTTTTTCACAAGCTTGTTTAGTGCTGCATGTGCTTGCCACGTGTACCAGACCACAGCCCAAGAGGCGTACTGGTGTATTTCACGCAAAAATATTATGGTGTTTTACGTGCCAAATCTACGATCTGATTATGAGGCACGAAGCAGTGGGGGAGTCCGGAAATTTGGACCACCTGGGATTCTTTAGCGTTCCTACCTAACTCTGCGTAGACGAGTGCTCTCACATTTCGCACCCATCTATTAAACGCAAGCCCTCACCATGATAGATCGCTTTGTGCGCTGATATCCAAGGCCCGAGCATGTATTGACCATCAGTTTCCCATCTGATACGCTTCGATAACTCGGGTGGAAGCGCTGTTCGGGCTTGCGTTATTCTGGACTTACGAGGAAATTATTTCTCGTCTGCTTCATTGAAAAACCCGGCACTAGTCGTTTTGGGAACTCCAGCTGTATGTGCGTTGCGTCTCATATGAATGCTATTTATGTCTGACTGCGTAGTATTTTAGTTGAACCTGCAAATTTCTAATTTGAGACGCCTGTTATAGAAACAAAAAGAAAGTGGCATACCTGCGTTTTGACAAGTTCAACAAAGTCCACTTGTTACGAATGAAGTCGTGTCGAGGACACTGGCCCTTGAACTTCTTATTCGCTTCGTAGCTCGTATTGACTGATGCAGGGTCATCGATGCGGAACGTTGCTATAAGCGAAATTGTTCGGCTGTAGGGATCGGGTTGTGATCCTCTCTGGCCACGGCTTGGGGAAGTCGATGGCTACCGGCTTGAATTATAGTCTGCCGTTTGCCGCTGGGTGAAGGATTTGCGACGAAGACTGTAGGAGCGCCTGCAAAAAGCCATTCCTTTTTAATATAGATAAAAAAAGTAAACATGCTACCATCGCGTGAACTGATTCACTTGCTGTCAAATGTTTACCACACGAAAAAAATGGCTGTGGCTTAGCTAAGGTTAAGCCCAGGATGCGAAGCATACTAGCCTTTATTTTAGTTGTTGAACCACTGTTTAGCCTGGTTCACTGCTGTTGCTTGGCTATATTTGGTTCGGCTAGACGAAGAAACAACTCATGCAGGCGAGCGCACGAGCTGAGACCCGGCTATGTAGCTACGCGGCCGCAAGCGAGCGCACGAGTTGAACCTCCGCTTTTGCAGCTGTTATGACGTCATATGGTAGCTACGCGGCCGCGCGCGGCGCAGCAAGGAAGAGCGTAGTTGTGCGGCTAGTATGCTTCGCAGAAAAAGAATGTGCAATTTAGGCACCGATGAAACTGTACATGTGGCGTTCCGAATGAAATGGCACTTACAGATTGATGGCATATTGACACATGCACTTGTTCATATTTTTCCGTTGACGGCTTTTCAGCCGCTGCCAAATGTTAAACGTTATCGCTCGGCGGAGGACGCGCCTCCATATATCGGAAATTTCTCGAATGTTATCGGTGGTTCTATTCGTTGCCTGTTGTCATCGCATGTTGTCTGACCCGATTGTACACGCGACCAGAATTCTGCAGTGCGTTATACAAGGTACGCAGGCACGAGCAATTATGCTGGCACGCTTACCACGCTGATCAGATTTCGACGATCGCCGACTGTGCTCGCCGTTACCGTTGTAATTTGAGTGTCACTTGCTTTTGTGGGGCTCAGATTCGTCCAATGATGAGTTTCACGATTCACAGCTTTCGCTCCTCTGTTCATCGTCACCAGAACGTGGCATCTGGTAGAGGCGCTTTGCGTTCATGTACCGGACGCCCCCGCAAATCCGTGAAACAGACCCGAATGTCCGAGAGAATACCAGCTTCGCCCCACATCATCGAGCCAGCTGCAGGCTGCAATATCTGTCCCCGGAACATGCACTTGTTCCTCAGATGAGCGATAAGTGCCACGACAGAAGCCACAATGGCAACTTCAGTGGCACTTGCAGCGAAAGTGTTGCAGCGGCCCAGTGAGTCACCGACCTCCCGCGGATCTTCATTCAAAACGAGGACAGCTGGTTGGGTCACCGCGTTCAAACACTCCAACTACGACGACACGCTGCGCTATGTATAGTTTTCCGAAATTAAGCGGCACTCCCCCCCCCCCCCCCCCCGTCATCGCGCCGCCACTCCTGAATCATGTTTCTAAGCCGACGCCAAACCAGTCTTGAGACTTGACAGCTATTCGGTGGTCAACACTGGAATGCTGTTGCAATATTGTGGCCGAGGCGTCGAAACGATCGCTCATCGGGTCTAGGAAGAGGCCACTGAACTGATGGCATTAAAGAGCTTGATATTCTCTCAGCTAAGAGATGTGGGAGTATTTTCGCCTTTCTCGTTATCTCGATGCTTGTTTCGAAATTTCAAGGTGCTGCCGCTGCAAAGGCCGTACTGGTATATTTTCAACGATCCACGTTTCACAGCCATACCTAAAAAAGATTCGAAATTTCAAGCAAACCGCGCAATAACTCTTCAATCCATAAGAAATATGAATGTCGCCCGTTACCTCGTCGGTTTTTATCCTTAATTGTAGACCACTTTTCGTGCGCAATTGGCAACGGGAAAAAAGGGTCGCTAGAAATTCAAATTTAAGCAATCTATTGAGAGAGAGAGCCGAGGAAACAGCCAAACAAGAAGGAAAAGCAAGAAATAACAAATTTAGCCGTTGTTTGTGAAAATATTTATGCACGAAAATCCTTGTATATAAAATAGAAGTAGAGAAAATGCCGCCGGATGTGAAGAATGGTGCTCTGTATTTTGAATGACGCTTCTACAGTTATCATTGGAGCCACCTGACGTAGCCACTTCTCTGCTGTGCTTATGTAGATGTTTTTGTAACCGTCCGCGTGGGTGTAGTGCGTCTAGAAACGCAGCGTCCAGCGCTCTACGCCATTGTACGCGACTGGTCGCCAAGCTTCATTAAGCAACTTACCAAATAACGATACGAGTCGGTTTTGGCACCTAATTTGGCGGAGAAGTAAACGAGGGGTAGAAAAGAACTGTGATTGTTCCCGAAATATAAAGAAACAGTACTAGAAATCTTCATTTTACGCTTTCGCTTGTTTACTTGTTCTGCGAGCCAATTTCGCTTGTTTACTTGTTAATGCGAGCCAATTTGTTGTGGCTCCAGGTTTGTCATCTAAAGGATAGGTGTATATCACAGGCGTACTTGTGAAATACAGCTTATTTAATTTCTCTTTAGCGGGTGTACGCGCCTTTACGGCGAACGGTGGAAATTATTATCGTTTCGGCTTGTAAAAGTGCATCCCCCGTCATTTGCATAGAAAAGCTACCTTGGGTTAATGATCGGAATATGCGTTCGACCACTCCGTGAGAGCCCTTACCCAGTTTTAACGCGCAAACATGAAGCTATATAAAACAAAAAATTGACGAAATGGTGCACGACGACATCATCCAGCAGTGGAAAAGCCTGTGAGCGTCTCCTGTAGTCAACGCGATGGATAGAATTCCCCATTTCTGGATCGAATAGCGTAGCCTGAACAAAATCATGAAGGACGTATACGCCCTCCCTGTGAGGGATGGTTTTAAAAATGACTAACCGATGCGAAAACTTCGTTACCGATAGGAACGAGGGCATTTGCATTTTTAGTGACATTTAATGAAAGATTGAGCGAGGTGAAAGTAACCGCGTTAGAGAAACACTAGAAAAATATGAAGTACTACACACTTGACGAATAGAACCAAAATCCCAGAGAATCAACCACTAAAGTCTCGCAGAACTATATAGTGCCAGATCGCGATAAATGTTATTTGTAAATGTTCACCTTGTGGACGTCGATGCATTGTTGGCGGGTCGATATATTCCGCTTCACGATGACGCCAGGAAAGAGCGCGGCATGGTAGGACGGGTTATGGGAGGCCTAGGAAGGAACAGGAGGGTCGGCCTGGCACAGTCTGGTCCCGGACAACCAACGGAAGGCCCAGGGCTAGAATTCGTACCGGTCCAAGTGCAGCGGGTCATGGCCGGCTGGAGAATCGCCAGGTAAATGGAGTAGCCAGGCAGCAGCTGGGCTTCGGGACGCGAACGCGACGAGCTCTTCCTGCTTGGCACTGATCGCTTCTGTGCTGTTGTTGTTGTTGTTGTAGTTGTAGTTGTAGCCTGTGGCACGTGTGGCTCCTACCCACGATGGGGGACCGGAAATGACAACCGAACAAATTTGACCAATAGCGATTTAACACGCGAAGAATGAGAAAAAGGAAAAAGATGTGCCGGGAGAAGCTCGTGGAACAGCACAGAAGCTGTTCCCCGAGCTTCTCCCAGCACATCTTTTTCCTTTTTCTCATTCTTCGCGTGTTAAATCGCTATTGGTCAAATTTGTTCGTTTATCATTTCAGGTCTTCTTTTTTTTTTCATCTTCCGATCACCCTATGCAAGCATCATTGCCTCTTCGTCGTCTTCGTCGTGCTCGCGTCGTTTCGTACGAGAACCGCAGAGCACCACGGACACCGCTTTCCGCATTTGAATACTGCGCACGAGATGACAAAAGCCCCCCACCCCCTTTTTGAAAGTTAAAAAGAACTGTCCTAAATGGGCGCGAGACCGCAAACACACATATTTTCGTGCAAAGCAATCACTGAACTAATTCACTTAAATGTACACTGACACACAAATTGTTGTGCAAGGACAATGAATCAGCGCATAGCAGTCAACAAGCAAGAAAGGTCCTATATTATCTGCATAGTGCCTGTTGTTACAACCTACTCATGTAATCAGCAGCAACGTTTTATGAACCTGTATTGTTGCCTGGTCCTCAATAAAAAAGACTCCCTTAGTTAGCGTTGGTAGAAGGGCTTCAAGTGGACAATATGGACTAGTTCAGGCCGTGAACGGCGGCGCTGTGATTGCAGAATACCGTCTGGCATGACTTCATATCCAGTGCGCAAATACGTCACAGGATCATGTAGGGTCCGCAATAGCTTCGCAAAAGCTTCTTGCTATGTCCTCGTCGGCGTATGGGAGTCCAAATCAAAACACGGTCGCAGTACTGGTACTCGAAGTAGCGTCGCCGAAGATTGTAGTTTCGGCTTTCGGTGCTACGCTGGTTCTTCATACGTAGGCGGGTGAGCTGTAGTACTCCTTCGGCGAGCTAGAGATAGGCGGCGACTTCCAGATACACTTCGTCGGTGATGTGCGGCAGCATGGCGTCGAGAGTCGTCGTTGGGTTCCTGCAGTAAACCAGCTTGAACGGCGCGATCTGCGTTACTTCTTGCACCACCATGCTGTATTGACGTTGGAAAGGGTCCTAACAAATTCATCCCACTTTGATGAAATGGTCGGCAAGGACGCTCCATCGGCTTTAGTAAGTCTCCTGGTCTTGTCGATGGTCTCTTGCGTCGCTGGCAGTCACGGCTTATCTTTCGTAGTGGCTGACGTGAGTGGTCAGGCGCCACCAGTAGTACTTGTCTTGTATTCTTGCGACCGTAAGGGAAAACCCAAGGTGCCCGGCTCGCTCATCGTCGGGCAGGGCGTGTAAGACTTCCGGCCTGAGGGCTGTTGGTACAACGAGAAGGTAGTTTGCGTGGGCTGGGGTGAAGTTCTTTTAACGAGGAGGTCGTTTCACAAGCAAAACGTAGACAATCCACGACGAAATACCCTAAGGACAACGTCGGTATTGCCTTCTAAATGCTCCACAAGGCTTCGTAACTTCGAATTTGCTCGTTGCTTTTCGGCGGTGTTGTCTGCATGCGCTGCTCCTAGGAAGGCATCGTTGTCAAGTTCGCCTTGCGCTGGCGGGTCAGTAGGGGCGCGCGAAAGGCAGTCGGTGTCCGAATGCTTTCTCCCGGACTTACGCAGCACGGTGACGCCAAATTTCTCGAGTCTGAGACTCCATCGCACTAGTTGACCTGATGGATCCTTTAAGTTTTCCAGCGAACGCAAGGCGTGGTGGTCGCTTTTCGCTCTTTGAAGCGCCTGCGTATATGGAAAGCCGAAATTTCGCCGCAGCCCAAATGATCACAAGGCACTCTCTCTCTGTCGTAAAATAATTCGCTTGTGCTTTTGCCACTGACCGGCTAGCGTAAGCTATTATGCTTGCAACTCCGCGTTTTCTATGAACTAGCACGGCACTGAGGCCTACGCTACTTGCGTCGGTGTTGATTTCGATCTCGGCGTCTTCGTCGAAGTGTCAAAGCATCGATGGTGAGTGCAGCCATGGCTACAGTTCCTAGAAGGCGTCATCGTGCAAAGTTTTCCGGATACCGGCTGACGGACCGGCCCCAGGTTTGGTGAATGTGTGGTCGGCGCTACGGCGAGAGGTAGCGGCCTGGTGACGGCGAATGGGATGGTTGTCGGGGGCTCCACTGTGTGGCGGCGAGGTAGTGGGTGATATCGGGAGGGCGTTCACCTTGCTGAGGGCGTGGAGCGTTGAGGGCGAACCCTCTTAATCCGATTTAACGGTATGGGCACCACCGGTTGATATGGCCCTCTTCTCCGCAGCGATAGCAAAGTGGACGGCGGTCGGGGGTGCGCCAGGCGTCGGTATTTCTTAGAACGCTGCGCTGAGCCACAGTTGGGCTTTCTGGCAGCGGCGACAGGGGAAGACGGAATTGCAGCGCTGCAGGTTCCTGGCGTCGACGCGGAGGGCCCTGGCGCGGGAAACGGTGGCTTGTGTCACCGCGTTCGGCTGGAGTTGCGGCGACTGCGGCTGCACCTGAGGAACTTCCAGTGATCGCTGTAGTTCATCCGGGACCCCCTCAGTGTCCAAGGCCACCTGTGGTTGCGGCGAAGGCAAGACCTTGCGCAGTTCTCCGCGCGCAATGGTCCTGATGGTCTCTTGGAGGTCATCGGAGCCCAGTGCTTGGATGGCGTCCTTCGACATCGTGAGCACTTGGCCGTTATAGTTTCACGTAGTAGTGACGGTGAAGAAAGTAGCAAAAATAGGGAAAGACGAAACTAGCGCTTTATTGGGCAAACCTGCGCCCTTAAAATAGGTTAGACTTAAAGAACGGCGACAGCGGCGAGCACAGTCGGCGGTCGTTGAAAATCTGCTAAGCGAGTCAAATGCGCCGGCTTTTATACAGCAGTCATCGAAGGTTTCAGACCAGTCGCTGGTGCCCGCGTGTCTTCCAGAAAGTTCTACGCCATTCGCGTCTCGCATATATGAAATCAGTTTATACAAGGTTCAACGAGAACAGACAGTGGATAGAACCATCGATAACATTCGAGAAACTTCCGATACATGCTGGTGCGTCCTGCACTACGCGATTACATTCGTTAGGTGGTGACAGGATAGGACAGGATACACTTTATTGTTCTAATCTACAGAGTCATTCAGCAGTCAGACCGAGTGCTTCGATCTACTTGTCGATGGTGACTCCCGTCTTGCAGGGTTGGCGCCCATATTCCAGGGCACCACTGGGCGTGGCTGCTCGTCGGGCATGGTGCACCAGCCCCCGTTGGAGGATGGGTTGCCGCTGGAGAGCACACTCTCCCGCCGCTCCGCACTCGGATTTTCTATGTTGTGGAATGTTTTGCTTTTGCTGCATTCCCACGTGATATGATGAAGGGTGGGGTTTGCACCACACCATGGGCATATGTCCGTGTATTGGTTTGGGAACATTATGCTTAGTATGTGTAGATTTGGGAAGGGTCCTGTTTGCAGCTTCCGCCAGCAAACTGCCTCTAAAAGTGGTCATCCGGAAAAGATAAAGAAGTGCACGTGTCAATGCCCCCTCTCAAAAAGCATCGTCCCGATGCTGCAAATAGAAGAACGAAAAACAAAAAGGACGCTTATTACACAAAAGTAATGAAGCAACAAAGAAGCAAAGTCGAAAGTAACACAATCCAAAAAGAACGAAAGTACAAAGTCCAGCTATGCAAAGTCCCAAAGATTGTTAGCGTTGGTGAATGGCTTCAGCCGCACAACATGGACTACTTCAGGTCGGGAGTGGCGCTGCTGTGATAGCGAAATGCCATCTCGCACGACCTCATAGTCGAGTGCGCCAATGCACCGCATTGTCTTGTAGGGTCCGAAGTAGCGGCGTAATAGTTTCTCACGGAGGTCTCGTGGACGTGTCGTGGACCAAACCCAAACACGATCGCCGGACTGGTATTCCATGTATCGTCGTCAAAGATTGTGGTGGGGGCTGACCGTCCTCTGCTTGTTCTTGATGCTCAGGCGGGCGAGCTGTCGGGATTCTTCGGCGCCCTGGAGATAGGTGACGACGTCGTCGGGTTCTTTCCGTAAACGAGCTTGAACGGTGTGGTCTGTGTTGTTTCTTGCACTGCCGTGTTGTAAGCAAAGGTCACGTAAGGCAGGACGGCATCCCATGCCTTGTGTATGACATCGACGTACATTGCGAACATGTCGGCGAGAGTCTTGTTTAGCCGCTCCGTAAGACCATTCGTCTGCGGGTGGTAGGCAGTTGTCCTTCTGGGGCTTGTCCGGCTGTATTGCAGAATGGCTTGGGTGAGCTCTGCTGTAAAGGCAGTTCCTTTGTCGGTGATGAGGACTTCTGGGGCATTATGTCGCAGCAGGATGTTCGCAACAAAGGATTGCATCACTTCTGCGGCACTACCTTTCAGTAGAGCTTGAGTTTGAGCGAAGGGGGTGCGGTAGTCTGTCGTCATGACGATCCACTTGTTTCCAGATGTTGATGTCGCAAAGCGTCCCAACAAATCCATCCCGATCTGCTGAAATGGTCGGCAAGGTGACTCGATCGGCTGTAGTAATCCCGCTGGCCTCATTGGCGATCTCTTGCGTCGTTGGCAGTCACGGCAAGTCTTGACGTAAATGGCGACATCGGCGGTTAGGCGCGGCCAGTAATACTTCTATTATATGCCTGCAAGTGTACGGGAACTCCTGAGGTGCCCAGCTGTTTGATCGTCGTACAAGGCGTGCAGGGATTCTGCCTGGAGTGCTGCACAACGAGGAGGTAGTTTTCACGGGCTGGGGAAAAGGTCTTCTTCAGCAGGACTTCATTTCACACGAAAGACGAAGACAAGTTGCGCCTAAATGTCCTTGGGACAAAGTCGGTCTTGCCTTCCAAGAACTCAGCAAGGCTCTTTAGCTTGGGGTCCGCTCTATGCTGCTCAGCAAAGTCGTTTGCACTCATTGTTGCTAAAAAGGCGTCGTCGTCTTGGTCATCGATGGGCGGCGGGTTCATGGCAGCGCGACAGGCAGTCGGCATCTGAGTGTTTTCATCCGGACGTGTAAATTGCAGTGATGTATTACTGGCCGCGCCTGACCACCGAGGTCGCACGTTACATCACTAACGTCGCCAAGAACCAGCGAGCTAGCCATTGGCAGCAAGGACTGCTACCGGAATGCGGACCTTTTCCCGAGACGACCAGAGGGATCAAGCCGAAGTTTGCAACCCCAATGGCTGCCCCAGCGTTCCCCATTCTGCTGAAACAGCCTCTGGACTCACCAACCTTCCATGGATTATCGTCTGAACACCCAGAAACCTGGCTGGAAACGTATGAACGAACCGCGGCCTTCAACAACTGGGACTCCGACAAGAAGCTGCGACATGCCTGTTTCGCAATGAAAGGCACCGCCAGGACGGGGTTCAATAATAGGGAAGCCACCTTAACGACGTGAAATCTGTTCCGAAGTGGCTTCCTGCACACAGTCACAATCGTCGAACTCAGAGAACGAGCCCAAGCTATACTAGAAACCCGAGTGCAGCTACCTAACGAGAACGTTGTCATCTTTGCGGAAGAAATGAGTCGTCTGTTCCGACACGCCGACCCGGAAATGTCCGAGGCGAAGAAAGTCCGCCAACTCATGCGTGGTGTGAAGAAAGGACCGTTCGGTGCAATGATATATGATGCCCACCGAGGACCGTCGAAGAGTTTCTTCGTGAAGCAACCAACATCGAGAAACACTGCAAATGTGGAACAGACAATTCAACCGCCGCACGAACTCAACAAACTACGTCGGAGTTCCTTCACTGGCCACAGACGACCTGCGTGAGACGATCAGAGCGGTTGAGCGGGAGGAACTTCAGAACTTGTTCGCTTCATCACAGCCTCAAGTGGCTTCGATTGCCGATGTAGTACGTGAGGAGCACCAACAATTACTCGTAGTGCCTGTATCATCGCACCCTCAGCCGCAAGCGATGACGTACGCTACCGTTGTCCGCCATAACGTTGTCACTCCGCGCCCGTGGTAGGGCCCATGCAGTGACGCCAGAGTTCTGTCGTCCACCACCGCCGCTACCAGCACGTCAACCCATCGTCCCGCGCCGCATTCCAAGGAAGACTGACGTTTGACCGCCCCCGACCACCGTCTCATTTTCTATCAGTCAGATCCTTTCTCAGCAAGTTCCCACTACTTTTGTGCATCGGATTGGTTTGTAGACTTTTTTGTGGAACGGTCCCGATGACAGTAGCCATGTTGCTGTCAAAGACTTGAAAGCTACTTGAATGTCGTCCACGTAGACAGAGTGAAAGATGGCGGGTGGTAATGAAGCACGAAGCGTGTTCATCTTCACGATAAAGAGCGTGCAGCTGAGCACGCCTCCTTGGGGTACACCCGTTTCTTGCATTAAAGGGCGTGAAAGTACATTGCCGCTTTTACCCGGAAGGTACGATTGGACAGATAGCTTTCTATTAGCTTTAGCATATTCCCATGGATGCCCATTTCGGACAAGCCTCTTAACATTCCGTAACGCCACGTTGTATCGTACGCCTTCTCCATATCGAGGAATATGGATAACAAAAACTGTTTGTGTACAAATGCGTCCCGGATATTTGCTTCTACACGTACAAGATGGTCAGTTGCGGAGCGTCCTTCTCGGAAGCCGCACTGATAAGGATAAAGCATTTTGCTCTGTTCAAGGAAATAGTCAGTCGCAGCTTTATCATTTTTTCAAACAGCTTACATATGCAGCTTCTGAGGGCTATCGGGCGGTAACTTGCCACTGAGGGAGGGTTTTTGCCTTGTTTCAAAACAGGGACCACTATGGCTTCCTTCCATGCGGTGGGAAGGTACCCTGCATACCAGATGGCGTTGAAAAGTGTGAGTAGCGAAACTTGCGTGTCATTGTGTAAGTTTTTTAGCATTTCATACATGATTCTATCAGATCCTGGTGCGGAGCTCTTGCATGCGCTCAGGACAGCTCTCAATTCGGCAATACTAAAAGGACGGTTGTAAGGCTCATTCTATCGACATTTTCTTGTTGATGGCTTACGTTCTTCTACTTGTTTATATTTCAGGAAGAGTTGCGAATAATGATTTGAACTTGATACACTCTCAAAGTGCTCCCCAAGTGAGTCGGCCTGATCTTGCAGTGTATCGCCCTGTGTATTTACTAGAGGGAGTGAATATGTTTGCCTCCCTCTAATCCCATTAACCCTGTTCCAGGCTTCGGCGTCATCTCTAAACGAGTTAATACTCGATAAAAACTTGTGCCAACTTTCTCTTCTGGCCTGTTGGCGAGTTCTCCTACCTTGGGACTTTACTTTTTTAAAGTTGACAAGATTTTCTGCAGTGGGCGAAGCGCGTAGCAACCCCCACGCTTTATTCTGATTCCTACGTGCGATTCTCCATTCATCCTTCCACCACGGGACATGCCGTTTGCATGCCGAGCCATTTACTTCACGTATGCATATAGATGCGGCGTCTATTATGACGGCTGTAAAATACTGCACAGCAGCATCAATTTCTAACGAGGACATGTCATCCTATGATATACTAGTTAAGGAGGAATAAACTTTTATTTTGGAAACAGTATTCCGGGGTAAGCCCTGGTTCAACTCTCGGTGGGAGGTCTCCTCTTTCCAGGAACCCTCTGGCCTTCGCTGCTTCCTTGGCCCTGGCAACGAGACGTCGTTGTTGTTCCAGGTCCTCGGAGACTAGCTTGGCCTCCCACGTTTCCATGAGGTCTTCGCTTTGTCTGGCGTTGCAACAGTCTCTCGGTGAAGGCAATGCGTCTTTGTCTAGATGCCATGGACATTCGATGATCAGGTGCGCTAAGGTGTCCGGTACGCCGCACATTGGGCAGTGGTGTCCTTGTAGCGTTGGGTACAGTCTATGCATGATGATTCCGTGGATATAAGTATTACTTTACAGTCTTCTGAGTGTAGTGCTTTCTTCTTTGTTGAGCTTTGGGTGAGGTAGTGGGTACACCCTGCGTTCCAGCCTGTGATGTTGAAGGATCCCTGAGTACGTGATGGGTACGGTCTCTGCCTCCGCTGGCGCAGACCGGGCGTCTCGAGAGTAGGAAGGGTGGCCCGGCAGGTGTGGCCTCGGGCCGCAGCGTGTGCCGCTTCGTTCCCCTCCAGCCCCTCGTGCCCAGGAACCCATGTCACGCAGGTGTAGGGGATCGCAGTACTGCGGTGCTTCAATAGCTTCAGTGCTTGTGTTGACACGCGACCCTTAGCGTAGTTTCTGACGGCTGCTTGAGAATCGGAAAAGATGACAGCTGCGTCCATGCACGTGGTAGTCGCTAGGGCGATCGCTGTCTCTTCTGCAGTCCCATTCCCAGTTCTTCCCAGTCTGCTGTGTCAATCTTCCACCTAGGAGCATGTGGTGGATATTCGTTTTGTTTAATAAGTGTTCTTAATAGTATGGGGAAGTTGTCGCTTCCGTTAGAATTGTTGGTAACTTCCCATTCTACTTCAGGCAGTATGGATGGGGAAACTATGCTGAGATCAATTGAAGAAAAGGTATTATTTGCAAGACAGTAATATGTGGGTTTCTTCTTATTCAGAAGGCACGCACCAAAAGAGAAAACGAACTGTTCAACGAGACGACCTCGCACATCGATACGAGAGTCTCCCCACAGGCTGCTGTGTGCATTGAAATCGCCAAGAACAACATAAGGTTCTGGAAATTGATCTATAAAGGATTGGAATTCATGTTTCGTTAATTTGTAATGTGGGGTTATGTAAAGAGAGCTAATGGTGTTGAGTTTGTTTAGGACAACCGCTCGAACCGCCACTGCTTCAAGGGGCGTTCGTAGCTGTAAAGGTTGACACGCTATGCTTTTATGAATAAAAATGGCAACACCGCCTGATGATACAACAGCATCATCGCGATCTTTGCGAAACGTGACATACGGTCGGAGAAAGTTTGTGTGTTGTTGTTTTAAGTGTGTTTCCTGTAGACACAGCACTTTTGGAGTGTGTTTTTGGAGAAGCTCTTGCACGTCATCAAGGTTCTTAAGGAGACCTCTGACGTTCCATTGAATTATTGGTGTATACATATAGGAAGTAAATAGGTGCTGTGTATACGGAAAAAAGAAGTGTTAATCACAGAGATTTCAGGACTTAGGTTGCAGAGCTCTTTCGAGGCCCTGTAACCAGGGTTTTGCTCTTTTTGAAGCGTTCGAGGGAACCTCGCCGCTCCTTAGGCGCTTGGTGCGCCTTGAGGATAGGTGTAGTGTCCATTGCCTCTTGTGAGGCGCCGGACACGTGCTCTTGCGAGCGAGAAGTTTCCCGAGAAAGTCTCGCCTTGGACGGCAAGACCCCTGCGCCCACCAGCCCGGAGGTCGATGGGGCTCCCTGAAAGATTTGGCTGCACCGGCTGTTGCCAGCGCTGGAAGAGGCCGGGGAGGTTGGGGCAGTCTCGGCTGCGCCCACCTTCGGGGTTGGTAGTCCCTTCTGCTCGGTTGGTGGAGCAGCGCTAGCTGCGACCACCATGGGGGCAGATGGCGTAACTGCCGACTCACTGCTTGTGGGTCGGAGAGCCGCCGGAGGCCGTTGTGACGCTGCCCCCTGACGCGCCACTTCAGCAAAGCTTTTCTTTGGCAGGTATGCTATTCGCCTTCGTGCCTCTTTGAACGATATAGTCTCTTTTACCTTTATCGTTGCTATTTCCTTTTCTTTCTTCCAGGAGGGGCACGACAGCGAGTACGCAGCGTGATCCCCGTCAAAGTTTACACAGTGGAGAGAGTTCTTACAAGCTTCAGTGGCGTGTTCAAGGGCACTACATTTCGCACATGTTTGGCGGCCCCGGCAGCTCTGCGAACTGTGGCCGAAACGCTGGCATTTGAAACATCTTAGGGGATTCGGCACATATGGTCTGACACGGAGATTGATGTACCCGGCCTCTACAGACTCGGGCAGAATACTTGAAGGAAATGTGAGTATTAGGTGCTTCGTTTGAATTTCTTTTCCATCCCTTCTCATCTTAATTCTTCTCACATTGACAACATTCTGATACCTGAAGCCCTCCAGGAGCTCAGCCTCTGTCAGCTGGAGCAAATCGTCATCCGAGACAACGCCGCGGGTGGTGTTGAGCGTGCGGTGTGGAGTTACTGTCAATGGAACATCTCCAAATGATACTAGACTTGGCAACTTTTCGTACTGTCTCTGATCATGCAGCTCTAACAGGAGATCACCACTTGCCAGCCTAGATACCTTGTAGCCTGGACCAAGGACATCAGTTAAGGACATATAAACTAGAAAAGGGGAGATGGTTCGTACGTGTTTATCGGATATTTCTGAGTGGGTCACAAGGTAACGTGGGAAGTTTGGTCTTTGACGTCCAAGGAACTGGAAAACTTCATCGGTGCGCCCTCTTTTGTGAGGGCGATCAGGAAGCGGAGGGAAGGAGCGAGCCATAAAGGAATTGAATTTTCGGCAATAACGCCAGCCACCCACCAAGGAGCCCTACAAGGGGACGCTACAGGGACTGTATGTACAGGTCCTGTAAACGCCATCTGTACGTCATCACTATAACCAAACATGAAATAACCTAGGTTGGCTATTCACACAAGGTTAGCCCCTGCTGCCTGGAAAATTGGAAGTAAAAGAAGCCAGGAGAAGACAGGAAAGATGAAAAGTCAGAGAAAGACGATGGCTGGAGGGAAAGAGAGACAGGAAAGGGCAACTACCGATTTCCCCCGGGTGGGTCAGTCGGGGGGTGCCGTCTACGTGAAGCAGAGGCCAAAGAGGTGTGTTGCCTCCACCGGGGGGCCTTAAAGGTCCGAAAACCCGGCATCGGCTCAACCCCCAGGATCCCCCTTTCTCCGGACACGGCTAAGCCGCGCACGCCTACACGCGGGAGGGTCCAACCGGCGTGTGCCCGGGTACGTGGTGTCGCAATACAGCAAACGCCTGCTTACGCAGACGCCCCTGCGGGGGTATCCTGTATATATACGTCTAACTGTTTTTAACCCCGTAACATTTTTGTGGAGGTTGTGGGATCATTACCAAGACGGATTTACGCAGCGGGCGCTCTTTGGCTGCATTTACAATGCCAGCGCAATGCGAGGATGCGTTGGGCCCGTCGGCACCCACGCCCACCATCACTCTAGCACAACCCCGCAACCCAGAAGCCTTTTCTGGCACCGACGACGCTGATGTTGAAGACTGGCTTCAACTAGATGAGCGGGTGAGCTCCAGCAACCACTGGGATCAGACCAGCACGCTCGCTAATTTGTTATTTTACCTCGCGGGCACGACACGCGTCTGGTCTCAGACCCACGAGGAGGAACTTACCAGCTGGGAAATCTGTAAACAGAAGCTGAAAGATTTGTTTGGCAAGCCTGTTGCACGTCAGCGCGCCGCCCAAAAAGACCTCGCTTCGCGTGTCCAGACGTGCACTGAATCCTACCTCACGTACATCGAGGACGTGCTCGCTCTGTGCCGCATAGTGGATCCGAAGATGTCCGAACCTGATGAAGTTGCGCACGTCATTATGGGCCTAACACATGATGCCTTGCACCTCCTTGTTTTCAAAAATTTTTCCACTATGGAAGCCATTATTACCGAATGCCGGTGGTTTGAAGAAGCTAAGAGTCGCGCATTGCCCAGTCGTTTCCCCGCCTTCCCAACACGGCTGCTACGTCTACCTGCGAAGACCTCCGCAGTCCGCCCACGCCCGATCGCTCTGACGACGTCCTTTATATCATCCGACGTGAAATAGAAGCCGCATCTCCTGTCACAACCCCCCGCAGGGGCGTCTGCGTAAACAGGCGATTCGTGTTGCGACACCACGTACCCGAGCACACGAGGGTTGGACCCTCCCGCGTTTAGCTGTGCGCGGCTTAGCCCTGTCTGGGGAAAGGGGCATCCTGGAGGTTGAACCGATGCTGGGTGTTCGGACCGTTAAGGCCCCCCGGCGGAGGAAACAGACCTCTTCGGCCCCGGCTTCACATAGACGGCACCTCCAAACTGACCCACCTGGAGGAAATCGGCAGTCACCTTTTCCTGTCCTCCTCTCCAACCTTCGTCTTTCTCTTCCACTTTTCCATCTTTCCTTTCTTTTGCTCATTTATTTTAACTTGCTATTTCCTGGCGGCAAGGGTTAACCTTGTGTAATATATCCAGTCTTGGGTATATATATATATATATTAGGTTATAGTGGGAACGTACCGCTGGCGTACGCAGAATAGAACAATTCTAATCCTGTGACGTCCCCAGGCTGGACTCCGAGGTGGGCGGCGGGCATTCCTACCGAACACAGTAATCCTATATATTGCTTCAAATTACCCCACACTCCCTTATCGCCCCCTGAGGAGGGGGCGCACCGATGAAACCTTCAACTTTCTGATGAAACCAAGAGAAATATTTCCCAAATACCACGTAATACATAGTCAACATGAAACCAAGACAGTCCGTACAATATCAATACAAGCTTCAATACAGCAAACCGACTAAACTTGTTGCGTTTGGCGGCATTCCTGTCTCTCTGGGCCCCCACCGGTCAATGAACACTGTGCGTGGTGTCATTTCTGATGACGACCTCCTTGACCTCAGTGAAAGCAAGCTGTTGGATGGATGACAAGACCAAAACGTTGTAAATGTGCAACTAATTAGGTTAAGACGCGATGACAAGGAAATTCCAACAAAGCATGTAATAATAACGTTTGGAACAAGTGAACTGCCTGATTCGATAGAGACCGGATATTGCAAATTCGCGTGCGACCATACAGCGCAATCCGCGCCGATGCTTTAAGTGTCAGCGTTTTGTGCATGGATCTCAGAGCTGCCGAGGGCGTGTTACTTGTGGAAAATGTGCATCTAAAGACCGCACATCCGATAACTGTTCTTCCGCAACCCACTGCACTAACTGTAATGGAGACCACCCCGCATATTCGCGATCGTGCCCGTCATGGAAGAAAGAAAAACAAATCGAACTGAAGGTCAAACTAAACATTTCTTTTCCAGAAGCGCGCAAGCGTTTTTCTCTCCATTACCAATCGAATCTGTCGTACACTGATGTGACGCGCCGGGGGGCAGCGCCACATCTTCTGGCGGCCGCGCAAGCCACACGGAGTGTGACGGCGGTTACGCCATCAGTCCCCCTAGCGGGAGCACCCACTGCTCTTCCGCACACTACCACGAAGGGCCAGCAGACCTCCGAGCCTCCGGTCCCAGGGCCACTGCTCGTGCAGACAGGCCCGAAAAACTCCCGAGAGTGCCCGCTGAGCGGGCGCCTCTGAAGAGGCGATGGATGTAACAAAGACTTCTCTGGCCTCTCAGACGCCGCAGGAACGGCGTTGCTCCCTGGAGTGCGCCAGCAAAAAAGAAATACCGCGCATCAAGGGGCCTTCAAAGGTCTCTTGAGCCAACCTAATTGATCTCTTGACACACACCATAAAACATTTCCAATATGCACACACAGATAACACACAGATAATGCATTGGAATGTGAGAGGTTTAATTGACAATCTCGATGATATTAAGGAACTCCTTCGCAAGTTTAATCCAAGGGTGATGTGCGTGCAAGAGACACACCTCAATTCTTCACATACTAACTTTCTCAAACAATACGCCATTTACCGAAAAGATCGCAGTGACGCTCTCGACTCGTCAGGCGGTGTTGCTATTGTGGTTGATAAAGGTATCGCTTGCCAACATTTACATCTGCGAACACCCCTTGAGCCAGTGGCAATCAGAGCCATGCTATTTGATAAGTTAGTAACAGTTAGCTCTCTGTACATCCCTCCATGCCATCAACTTTCCACAACAGAATTCCAAAGCTTTATCGCAGTACTCCCCGAACCTTACATTGTAGTAGGTGATTCGAACGCGCATAACACCCTCTGGGGAGATTCTAATGGTGATACGAGAGGGCACTTAGTAGAAAAGTTTCTTTTAGCCTCCAATGCATGCTTACTAAACAAGAAAGAACCCAGCTTCTACAGCGTGGCGAACAAAACGTTCTCATCCATTGACTTAAGTATAAATTAAAGTACACTAGTTCCATACCTGGAGTGGGACGTGATCAAAAATACATATGGGAGTGACCATTTCCCAATTGTCTTAAAGTTAACACAAGGCGATAAGTGTTCCCCACATCTGCCACGTTGGAAGGTCGACTGTGCTGACTGGAAACGATACAGAGAGTTGACACATTTGGCCTGGGATGACATCTGTACTCTCTCAATCGATGATAGAGTATCACATTTGACGGCATTCATAACTGATGCTGCATCAATATGTATCCCTCAAACGAATGGATCACCCTCTGTGATGTGTGGTGCGCGACACGGTTCAATGATCGGGACGGTCAAGAGCAGACGACGCTGAGTGCACGCGCGCCGAGGTGGAAGAAGGAAAACAACGACGCCGAAGAGTATCCGGCACGAGAACGCGCGGCGCATGACAGCCAACCAAAAGAAGAAAAGCCTCACCAATCAAGAAAGACCACGGAGCATCGGGCAGCCAATCCGAAAATGCCAAATCGGCCAGACCAAAAGAAAAAGCGTGGTGCGCTGGCAGAACGGGGCGACACGCAAGAGCACACGCAACAGGACACGCAGGGAGACGCCGGGGAGACGCCAGGAGAGTCCCAGGAAACGACGGCAGGAGGAGGTCAACCACCGGAGCGGGCGTTGAAGACGGGCCGTCGGGTTCCGGACCCGAGCCCACCAGGACTTCACCCGCCCGGGGCCTCCTGCCAACCTGTTCCTGTGCGTCGCCCGTCTACCTGAGCGTGCCGTCAGCTCCTCGAGGCCGGCGGTGAGCTTCTGCGCCAGTGGGCAGGACGAGAACAATCGGGCTACGGGCCCGAGTTCTACGCCAGCTGCCCGGCCAGGACGCCACCCTCGTCCACTCCTGCCACCCAGCCGCCAGCGTTACCTCGCCTAGCCAGAGCTAGCGCGCTCCCGGCGCCCGGTCGGTCAGCTAACGCCGCAACCTTTGGTGAGACCGGCGCCACTCCTTTCGCCTGCTTGTCGCCGCGTCGCCGCGTCGAGACTCTGACGCGTCCCCGCCCTCGTGGCAAGCCCGGACTCTCGCACTCGTTAACCTCATGCTAGCCCTAGGTGTGTTCCTTACCGCAATGTCCGCATGAGTGTTTATTTTATGCATGCTTTCTGCTTCCTTCCATTTACTTTATGCCTCTTTTTAGTGTGATTAAAAGTCTTTGTGTGTGCGTCCAAACCAACGGCTTTGTCCTCATTTGGGTTCTCGGAGGCTCCGCCTAAGAGAACCGACCGAACCATTGAGAACACGAACCTTTGCCCCCATAAGTGGGTCATCACACCCTCTAAACGGCATATTCCTTGGTGAAATGAGCAGTGTAAGGAAGCCCGCAAAAATCAACATAAGGCTTGGAGTCGCCTTCGCGACTGCCCAACTACCGAGAACTTGATCAGCTTCAAGAAAATAAAATCAGAAGGTAGAAGAACGCGCCGCCTTGCCAAAAGGGAAAGCTGGCAAAAATACATCTCTAGTAATAATTCTTATACAGGTGGAAGAAAAGCCTGGACCAGGGTAAACAAAATAAAAGGTCGCGACACTCATCCTCTACCATTAGTAAATACACAAGGAGACACACTCATTGACCACGCCGACTCTCCAGGGGTACATTTTGAAAGGATTTCTAGCTCATCCCACTATTCAGATACATTTCTGAGATACCAGTAATGATGATGATATGTAGTTTTTAATGGCGCAAGGGCCAGTTATGGCCAAAGAGCGCCATGACTAATGGTAATTTAAAGGATTTATTCTCAATGGCGTGGACAGTGAATTTATTATGGCAGGTGTGACATGGCTGTACAAGGGCCTAAAAACTTTCGCTGTGAATGACGTAAATCTATAGCAAGTAAAATAATGACACTGATTAGTTATGGACGTTGACGATGGCAGCTGTGTTTTGATAAAAAACATACGAAAACGAGACAACAGTTACACTAAACCATCAAGACGGCCCTCGAATACTTGGGCTGGTAATCACGTGGTAAAATTTCCTGGCCAAATTAGTTTCAGAATGTCGGTTTCCGCTAAGAAATCTAATTATTGCAAAGAAATCGTGTATCACGACTAAAATTTTTTTTCAACTTATTAACGGTCATCTCACGGGAATAATTACTTTTTCATCTGGTTATGCTACTAGACAGCGACATAGCCGAACAATAACCCCATTTAGTACACGTCATTATTGTTTTAAGTATTCCTTCTTTCCCCGAACAGTCGTTGAATGGAATCATCTAGCCAATGACGAAGTTTTAAAATCATCACTTTCGGCGTTTGTTTCAAGTATTGAGTAACAATTTGTTTTCTTGCTGTGGCACTGCTATGTTTAAGCTCTGTTAACCTGATTTGTACTGTTTTAGTTGCCTATGCTATAGTATTCTTTACATATGTATTGTTTCCCGCCGTGCTAAAATCCCCAATGGGGATTGCAGTATTGATAAATAAATAATAAAAATAATATAGACTACTTGCAGTTTAAAAGCATTTCATCACTAAGAAAAAAATCCAGGGTGAAGTGGTATATTTTCCCGATATGCAGAAGGGAAATACTTTTTCCTCTCATTTTCTATTGCAGAGCACTGGATAAGAACATGAAGGACTGTCAGGCTATCGCCGCACCTACTTCAAGTAGGAGGATCCCCGCCAGTCAAGAGGTAGGAGTGAGTACTGTAAGTGTGTCCTATTCTTAATCGGCAAAGAAGCACTTCCTTGTACTGCGCTGTTTTCTGACTTATCCAATTCAGTAGTTTTGGTTTTATGACCTTTAACTTATTCAATGTTTGTGTATCCGACTGTGCTTGCCAATGTTGCCTCAATTTACGGCGCAGAGAGGGCTTTAGGTCTGTGGCAGGAATGGGGATATTTCCATCTGTGTCGCTAAACCTCACTGACGTAGCGTTTTCTTCAGCAGCTACGTTGCCTTTTATACCTTTATGGCCAGGTACTCAGCATAGGATAATCGTTTGGTTGCACATATATGCGGATCACAACAATCTATACAGCTCATTCAAAACGGGATTCTTATGCTTTCGTAAGCTAATTACGTCTCTCACGACACCTAAGAAGTCTGTAAAGACAACAGCCTTAGCGACATTTCCGCGCCCTACGTTTTTGCCATAAAGGTACTGGTGTGTGGATTTAGTGGCCCAGATGTTGAAAATGAGGGTCCGAGAGCTGCGTAAGCAACACCAGCAGGAGACTTCGAAGCATCTGTGTAATATTCGTCACAGGAGTACTTCTCTTTAAGTTCAAGAAAATGTGATGGTATGTGAGCCTCAGGTGCTTGTTTTGATATTTCTAAGAAAGAGATGTCACATTTGATAGTCTGCCACTCCCAAGGCGGTGGAAGCCGTGTAGGAGCCATAAGGACACTGTGTATAAGAGGGACCCCTGTATTTTCTGAGAGTGCTTCCAACCGGAGAGACAGAGGAGGCCAAGTGGCCGGGTGTTTACGAAACAGCCTAAAATGCTAAGATCTATGGAAGAGTATGACTTGTTGGCCAGGTTAAAATATGTGGGCTCCTTCGTGTTCAAGAGACATGTTCGAGAGGAAAAAAGCACCTGTTCAATGACACGACCTCGCGCATCACAGCGTGGATCGCCCCACAAAGTACTGTGTGCATTAATATCACCAAGAATAAAATAGGGGTCCGGGAGCTCATCTATCAATGACTCTAAGTCGCGTCTGTGAAGGTGATAATGTGGTGGTATATACAGAGAACAGATTGTAATGAGCTTATTTTAAAGTACGGCTCAAACGGCCACGGCCTCAAGGACCGTTTTGAGCTTTAAATCCTGATACGCTACACTTCTGTCAGCAATAATGGCTACACCGCCAGATGATGCGACAGCATCCTCGCGGTCTTTGCGAAACGTAACATACTTTCGGGGAAAGTTTGTCTGTTTAGATTTTAAGTGTGTTTCCTGTAAACACAGCACTTTAGGATTGTGTTTTTGGATGAGTTCCTGCACATCATCAAGGTTTCTAAGGAGACCTGTGACGTTCCATTGAACTATCTGTGTATCCATTTTGGTAGTAAATAGGTGCTGTGTGTACAGAAACAGAAGTAGTGATTATGGAAATTGCAGAGATTAAATTACAGAGCCCTTTCGAGGCCCTGTAATTGGGGTTTTGCCCTTTCTGGAGCATTCAGGACAGGTGTAGTGTCCATTGCCTCTAGTGAGGCTCCGGACACGTTCTCTTGCGAGCGAGAGGTTACCAGAGAGAGTCCCGCCTTGGAGGGCAAGACCCCTGCGCCCACCAGCCCTGTGGTCGATGGGGCTCCCTGAGGGATTTGGCTGCGCCGTCTGTTGCAGCGCTGGAAGGGGCCGGAGAGGCCGGGGCAGCCTCGGTTGCGCCAACCTTCGGGGTCGATGATCCCTCATTCTGGGTTGACGGAGCAGCGCTAGCTGCAACCGCCGCCGGGGCATATGGCGTAGCTGCCGACTCACTGCTTGTGGGTCGGACAGCCGCCGGAGGCCGTTGTGACGCTGCCCCCTGAAGCGCCACTTCGCAAAGCTTTTCTTTGGGAGGTCTGCTACCCTTCTGCATGCCTCCTTGAATGAGATATTTTCTTTCACTTTGATTGTTACTATTTCTTTTTCTTTCTTCCAGAATGGGCATGACCGCGAGTACGCGGCGTGCTCCCCTTCACAGTTTACACAGTGGAGAGCGTTCTCACAAGTTTCAGTGGTGTGTTCTTTGGCACTGTTTTGCGTAAATGGGCGAGACAGAGCGTTGCCAACTCTAACACGGAACTTGCGATTGGAGAGGTAACTCTGAATCACGTTCAGCAAGCTGCCTCGAACTCTCATTTCCTGTCATTTCAGACAGGTCACGGAGGATTTCAAAGCGCCAGGTTGTGTCGTATGCCTTCTCCATATCTAAAGATACTGACAGTAAAAACTGCTGGTGGACAAAGGCATCACGGATATTCGTCTGGATGCGGACAAGGTGATCTGTTGTGGATCTACCCTGCCTAAATCCGCACTGAAAGGGATCGAGCGTCTTGTTGCTTTCAAGAAAATGGATGAGGCGACGGTTAATCATCTTCTCAAATAATTTGCATAGACAACTTGTCAGAGCTATAGGCCTATAACTGTCGGGTGAGGCAGGGTCCTTGCCCTCTTTGAGAATGGGGATTACCATTGCTTCTTTCCAGGCAAACGGAATGTAGCCTGGGAGAGCATAGAATTGAAGTGTGACAGTAGTGTTTCTTGGGTTTCAGGGTGTAGGTGTCTGATCATCTCATACATTATTCTGTCACTTCCTGGGGCGGACTTGTTGCAACAGTTCAGTCAGGCCTGGAACTCAGCCATTCCAAATGGACGATTGTATACTTCATTGGATGAGCTGTATCGACCCAAATTAATCTGTTCTGCTAGTTGCTGGTATTTTAGAAATGTATCTGTGTAATGAGATGTACTGGAAATGTGTTCAAAATGTGATCCTAGACAATCTGCCTTATCCTCAAGAGTGTCTCCTTGTGTATTTAATAAAGGTAAGGGATGAGTTTCACGGCCTTTGATTTTGTTCACACTGTTCCAGGCTTTTCGTATGTCTGTATATGAATTGAAGCTGCTTATGTAGTTTTTCCAACCTGCTCGTTCAGCGCGGCGGCGCGTTCGTCTACCTAGCGACTTGATCGCCTTGAAATAATTCAGATTCTCTGTGGTTAGAGAGTTACGGAGGAGGTTCCAAGCCTTGTTTTGCGTTTTCCTGGCTTCCTTACCCCCCTCATTCCACCATGGAATACGTCGCTTCGAGGGCGACCCATTCATTTGGGGAATGCATACCGACGCAGCATCAATAAGGAACGCCGCTATGTATGCTACTGCGTCGTCTAAGCTAAGTTCAGAGATATCATTCCAGGGCAGCTGTGTTAGTTCGCGAAACTTCGTCCAGTCGGCCGAGCCAACTTTCAATCGAGGAAAATTTGCATGGCACTCACTTTGTTTTTTAAAGTTTAGAACGATGGTGAAGTGATCACTTCCATAAGGGTTATAAATGACATCCCACTCCAGATATGGCACAATTGTACTAGAGGCTATGCTTAGATATATCGAAGAAAATGTTTTGTGTGTAGAGCTGTAAAATGTTGGCTTTTCCTTGTTCTGAAAGCAGGAACTTGAAGAGAATAGGAAGTTTTCTACAAGCCGTCCTCTCGCATCACAGCGAGAGTCGCCCCACATGGGCTATGCGCGTTTAGATCACCGACGACTACGTAAGGGTTATGCAGCTCATCAATAAAGCTTTGAAATGTTGTGCTAGAGAGTCGATAACTTGGGGGGATGTATACGGACGTGATAGTAGCTTGCTCATTGATTAGCACTGCTTGGATAGCAACTGACTCCAGAGGAGTTCGGAGTTGCAGTTGCCGACAAGCAACGCCTCTGTCTACTATTAATGCTACCCCGCCGGACGATGCAACAGCCTCATCTCGGTCCTTCCGGAAAATAGCGTATTGCCTAAGAAAGTTTGTTTGCGTAGATTTAACGTGTGTCTCCTGAACACACAGCACCTTTGGATTGTATTTGTGTAAGAGTCCTTTGCTATCACCGATGTTGTGGATCAGACCTCTCACATGCCAGTGTAATATTTGTTTATCCATATTGTTTGTGTTTGTTGCTGTGTGTCAAGAGGAGTCAAGTTAGAGAAATGAATTATGGAGCTGTTTCAGGGCCCGTGGTTATGGTACGGGTTTTGCCTTTGTGGATCAGTCGCGTGACTCGCGCCACTCCCGAGGCGCTGGATGTGCTTTCTGGCTCGGGGTTGTGTCCATCGACTCTTGGGAGCCGCTGGACTTCCGCTCACACAAGCGGGGTGTTTTAACCTTAGGGCCTGCCTGGAAAAGCAGGGCCTTGGAGTCCACCAACCCAGAGGTCGATGCACCCTCCTTCAGAGATGGAGCAGCAGAGCCGGCTGCTGTCGCCTGGGGGGCTGGTGGCTCTGCCGCGACCACATTCTTTGTGTTCCGGGCCGAAGCCGGATACTGTTGAGGCGTTGCCCCCTTACGCGCCACAGCAGCATACCATGCGGTATGAAGAAACGATAAGCGCTTTCGCGCTTCCAGGAAGGAAATGTTCTCTTTTACTTTGGGGGTGATTCTTTTTATTTTTGCCATGTAGGGCAAGCTCTAGAGAAAGCTGCATGTCCACCGCTACATTTGGGACAGTGGAGTGCGCCATTACAATTATCTGAAAGGTGATCCTGGACACCGCACGCTGCGCAGGTTTTTCGGCCGCGGCAACTTTGTGAGCCGTGGCCACACCTCTGACACTTGAAACATCTCCGAGGTTTCGGGATGTATGGTCGGACTCGAACTTTAGTATAGCCTATTTCTAATGTTTCTTGCAGCACACTGGACGCAAAGGTAACGATCAGATGTTTTGTTGGAATTTCTTTGTTTTCTCATTTGACTAAAATTATCTTTACTATGGTTACGTTCCGTTCCTTCCAATCTTCTAGAAGTTCTTCCTCGCTCAGATACAGCAGGTCGTCGTCGGAAATTATTCCTTTGCTTGTATTCATGGATCGACGTGGAGTCACTGTTACGTTTACATTACCGAAGGAGACCAGATTTGCGAGCTTGTCATGCTGTTGTTTGTCACGGACCTCAAGCAGGAGGTCACTGCTAGCCATTTTTTGACTTTGTAGCCTGGACCAACAGAGTCAGTGAGACATTTCGCAACCGTGAACGGCGAAATCATTCTAACTGTCTTTTCAGGGTTTTCACTATGAATAGCGTGAAATTGTGCGAATGTTATCTTAGGTTGACAAGAAATCAGCAACTTTTCTTGACCCCTACCGCGCGGTTACACGCGGTAGGGGTCAATCCTCGTGTGCTCGCGTACGTGGTGTCGCAATACACGAAACGCCTGCTGGAAAAGTATGGGAGAAGTCTTTGCCCTGCAGTGGGCGTAGCCAGGCTGATGATGATGATGAACAGGGATGAAATAGTGGCAATATTTTTAGATTTTGCCAGCGCTGTTGATTAAATGCTTGAACATAAAGCTCCATATAAGTTTATAAAGTCCGAATGGACACCAAATCTGTATTTAATCAGATCCTTTCTCGAAAACCATGTTGAGTACGTCAAAGTCGGCAGTCGTATTTGAGGCGTTTCTTTTCATATAAGGTTTACCACCCGGGTGATTCTTGCGACCTTTCCTGTTCCTAATTGTCAATGACAAAGTAAATATAGTTGATTCTCATTTGAAATAGAGCTTTATGTGGATCTATTGCATACAACAGTTAAATCATAAGCCGATGAAACTAAGTTCAGCAATAGCCATAAGATTTGACACTTGAACATTACTGAGCTGGAACATAAATAGCTGATGTGTTATGAAGATAAGCTGCAAGGAGACAACTTTCACTTTCGCTGTTTCATTGGGAACAATACCTAAGGATGTTTCTACCTATTAGAACCTCGGGGTAATTCTAACAGAATACATGAGGTGTGCCGATCATTTTGAAAGCATTTGCATGAGCGCTCTCAGAAATTTGTGGACCTTTGACGCAATTTCACAGGAGTCCAAATACAGGTAAATGTATAGGGTCGTTTACTACGTCGTCAGGCCTCGCCTTCAATGTGCATAAGCTTTGCGGGATCCAGATGCCAAAAAATATTGTTAAATTAAAATTAGAACACTAAATAGCAGTTAGGTTCATTTGGAATTTGTACGTTGTGTGTGTTGTTTGTACGTTATGTGTGTTGCTGATCCTGAGTATTCTCCGTCTTGAAAAGCTGCAGCGGAGATGCGCTAGACAGGCTACAACTCCTGCATTTAGTATACAACAAAGTCCAACATTAGGAAATAATTTTACCTGTGTGCTGCTTCTTGGGTTAACATTCGTCAGTACCACAGTAGAATGTTACAGGACCTACGTGCCGCGAATAATAATTATAGATAGTATTTTTTGTAAGACAAAGAATGGAATGAATTGCCTAAGACCATTGTTGAAAGTAGCGGGTTACGCCCACACGCAAACAGACACATATACTTGATACAGATTGTTTATAGCTAACGTTGTATACAGGTGCTTATGCATGCAATGAATGTCATGATATAATGAAACTGCCAAGGGCAACAATCACACACTCCACTTGCTGCCGAAACAGACCGCAGGCTGTGATGAGGTGTGTCTTCGGAACATTTGTCATTGCATCAACAGTAGCGCCCCTGAGAGTCTCAAGCGTATTGTGTAGGTGTCTATTGGACTCCCTTTTACCTACGCCTCATACGTAGTAGTCCATGGGGTTGAGATCTGGGGAGCGGGGAGGCCATATGTTTGGAGTAACGTGGTCGTGGAGGTTTTCGACCATCCATTCTTGTGTTGTATGGGCTGTGTGGCATGGTGCAGAGCCTAGCTGGAAAACATACTGCCTCTCACGGGCTGCAGCAGTAATCCAGGGCTTCACAACCATGTTCAATACATCAGTAAAAGCAAGAGCGTTAGCTCTGGCACCTTGGAGAAAAAAGATGTGGTGGCATCAAGTCTCCTTCACTGCTCAAGACATCTTCAAATCACTGATGATGTAAATTTTGTGCGCAGGACAGCTGAAAAATCCTCGAGGCCTTTGCACAGCCACCGATTATTTTTGAGGTTCGCTTTATGGTCCTAGATGAAGTTTTTCTCATCGGAGAAAAACCAGAACATTCCAGGCTCCTTTGGGTGTTTGAGTTTGATCAGGAGACGCTTAGGTCTGGTCAGGCAATCCTCCTAGGTTTTCACAGGCAAGAACTGTCCTCTCTGCATAGGATAAGGCTTTTAGTGAAAGTCAAGAAGAATCACACCTCCGACAGCGGTCTCGTCAACCTCCAGCTACTTTGCGTGCGCCCTTATCGTCTTTCCACGGTCTTCATCAGTGATACCTTGTACGTTACAAACGAATTACGGTGTCCTAAATGTGTCATAAGGCTGACAATTGCGTTTAGTTTGTGAGACAGCGCCACATCATCCTTGGCAGCTTCGAGTTCTTTTTGAACTTTGAACACGAATGATCGGGCAACCTTCAAGAATGTTGTGATCGCTCAAGTTCTGTCATGGTTACCTGCAGCAGAAAAGTATTTGCAGCTATTATGTACCTAGAGAATGGGGGTCTCGAGATTTGTGTTCTCAAGTACCTGGCGCACCCTGCAAATATATAGTCATATTTCTGATTTGTATTGTTGGGCTATAATAATATTTTTCAATGTTTGTATTTTTGTCCCTTTATTACATTTTCTGTATATTCATTCTTCCTTGGATTCGAGTGAGTGGCAGCATTTATGAATAAATTTCGGAAATGTATTTATCTACCACAACAGGTAATACCGTGAAACCTAGTTCCAGGCGAACTGCTGTTCCTAATTGGGTCATCATGCCCATGGTGGTATTACTGAATGTTCGGGCTGGTCCCACTTGGCTGCAACAATAGTTTGCACTGATACCATGCTCCTAGTCTTCTCACTATTTATTGCAGGTAAAAAATTTTTTAAGCAAGAATTTGTGCAAAGCCTTAAATGTGGTCATGAGCTATCATGACGATATATTTTCAATATCAAAATTGTTGACCTGCTGTGGTCTGACTTAATCAGAAATCACCGCCAACACACTGAAATAAGAAAAGGCTGATCCTTAGCGCTAGTATCTATGTAATCTAATTTCTTCGGCATTTTGTAATTACAGTTTATTTTTAAGGGAAAAACATTACTCGGGTAACTTGTCTTCTTTTCTTCGTGCAGAATTGAGGCATTACAGCTGTCCAGCAAATGCAGATGCACTTACATGGAAGATACCACCACCACCGCTGTAACTCTTGTACCTATCAGGTGAATAAATTGTGACCTACATTTCTCATCAGGATCCATGCAGGCCAGCGTGTGTACGAATTTAATTTGCGCCCTCGGAGCTTCTTGCGAACGTTGAAGCTGAAGCAACACCTGCACACACACGCAGGCGAAAAGCAATTTTAGTTCCCTTAATGCCCTCAGAAGTTCTCACAAGAACTTTATCTAAAGCAACACCTGTGCATCCAAAGAGGTGAGCTGCCACTTCATTGCCAGTTCTGTCCTATGCTCAGGTTCACGGTGATATCTACCCTGAAGAAGCACCTGCACATCCACACAGGTGAGAAGCCATTTCAGTGCCCTTCGTACCCTCAGAGAGTCTCACAAAAGAGTCATCTGAACCAGCACCTGCGGTACCACACAGGTGAGAGGCCGTTTCAGTGCGCTTCGTGCCTACAGAGCTTCCCACGAAAGTCATGAACGGACACCTGTTCACGCACGCACGCAAGAGACCACTTCACTGCCTTGATTTCCTTCAAAGCATCTCACGGAAGGTTTATCTCAACGTACACCTGCGTACCACACAGGCGAGAGCCATTTCAGTGCCCTTCGTGCCCTCAAAGCTTCTCACAAAAATGTACTCTGAACAAACACATGCGCACCCGCACAGGGGAGAGGCCATTTCAGTGCCCTTCGTGCCTTCAAAGCTTAAGTCTCACCCAAATGTACTCTGAACAAACACCTGCGCACGACACAGGTAAGAGGCCATTTCATTGCCTTTCGCGCCCTCAGAGCTTTTCACGAAGAAGTACTCTAAATCAACACTTGCGTACCCAGACAGGCAAGACGCCATTTCAGTGAACACTTGTGCCATCAAAGCTTCCCACAAAAGTCGGCATAAAAGGTTCACCTAAGCCTCCACTGAAGTGAGAAGCTGTTTCAGAGCCGTTCATGTCCTGAGAACTTCTTGCGGGAGTCTGCATTAAACGAACAGCCATGCATCCTGATAGGCGGGATGCCATTTCAGTGCACTGCATGCCCGAAGCAATCCTCAAAAGTCCTTATTGAAGGATCACCTGTGCATCCACTCAGTGAGAGGCCGTGTTAGTGCTCTTCATCTCCTCGAAGGTACTTGGGAGAGTTCACATTGATTTTCACTTCCACTAATGTGAGAGGCTGTTTTAGTGCCTTTCATGTCCTGAGAACTCGTCGTGGAAGTCTGCACTGAACCGACATCGGCTCGTCCACACAACGTCCGGAGTGAAGAACCACCTGTGCATTCAGTCGGCGAGAGGCCGTGTCAGTGCTCTTCATCTCGTCAGAGTAACTTGTGGAAGTACGCACTGAACTGAAGCATTCACAACCCACTTAAGCAAGAGGCTGTTTCAGTGCCACTTATAGTGTCAAACCGTGGGACGTAAAAGCGCTACATTAATTGAGGCCTTGCGACGACAAGTGCACCCGACACGTGTTGTGCATCAATACTCATTTGTTTTGCACTTCTCATTGTTCCTACTTGCTTTTCACGTTTTTCTTATTCTTTTTTTATGGAAGCTCAGCTGTTTGTACGCCTTTAGTTCTGTATGTATGAATCATAGGAAGTCGTTTCACTTTTCATTATTACGATATTTAAGCTGTTTCCCTTGCAGACAAGCACTTGTTTGTTGCGTTGAAGCGTTTAACTGATTATTACTAAATCAGTTGTGTGAGTTTGTTTCAGTGCGCTAAATAAAATTACAATTGGCGTTTGCTCTTTTTTGATGTTTCAATACTTGCAGTAATAGCATGTAACGTTTCAATTCATATGCATTTTATTATGCCCAATGCTTCAAAAGAGTTTAGTGGCTATTTACTACTGTCATGTAATGCAATTAAAACAACCTTTTTCCAGGAATTGAAATTATAAGGCAATTATGTGCTTTTTCGATTCCTACTATGTTTCAACTGGTTTCAATGAAACCAGTTGCACTAGTATGAAATTTTCTTGCAGGTAAAGGTCCCTGCAGACCTTTGAAAACCCTCACAATTGCTTCATAATAAAACATTGTTCTCATAAATTGAATAACCTTTAGTTTTTATACATCCTTAACCGCTTGAGTGTCGTATTTCCCCCAGAGAATATTGAAGAAACAGAATGACTAGTTCCGGTTATTT
The DNA here is from genome assembly GCF_038994185.2 of Dermacentor albipictus. Taxonomy (NCBI): domain Eukaryota; kingdom Metazoa; phylum Arthropoda; class Arachnida; order Ixodida; family Ixodidae; genus Dermacentor; species Dermacentor albipictus. Next base: position 99,491,610 of record NC_091829.1, on the reverse strand, counting down.
TTAGTGGAAGAAATGGCATTGGTAATGCACACGCGCTCTTAGTATGGTTCAAACACTCCTGTTTTGGTATTCTATAACCTACTTAAAATATTTGTTAATTGAGAAAGAGGGTCATTCTAGGTGCGCTGCTTGATCAAGTGATCACTGCAGTTGGGTGCATAACACTAAAAAAGGCAAGCAACATAGATAAACACAACCATGCAGTCCTTACCTTAAGTGAATGTGTGTGCATGAGAGTCGCCTTAGGTTTCGTCAGCTGGTCAGTTGGGCCATTCATTCTGCGTCAACTAGGTGCTTCAAAACCCAGCGATATGAGCATAGCTAACATTTCTACCGTGGGAAACTCAATGTGCAAAGTGCTGATAATGTCAATATAAATTGGACAACTGTGTGAATGCATTCACGAAGTGCCATGACGGTCCGCATGCCGCCTACTTTGGATCATGCGTAGTATTAAAATAAACGACAAGGTAAATAGGTGGAACTTAACGAAACACGTATTTCCTCACAGTGCATACGAACATGCATAGTTTTCAGGTTTAAACTAGGCCAATGCAATTCACTGGTGCTGATATGCGCTATCACGAGTCCATGGGAGATGTCAGTACGGCCTTGCTGACCTGACCGTGTCCTCCACCCCCTAGAGCCCTGCTGTAAATGCATGGCTTGGAACAAGGAATATTTCACGAAAACTGTGCTGGAAAGACAGCCACCTTCTTTTCTGGCTCCTGACTGCTCCAGTGCTCCACCCGAGCCCATGAAGTTAGCCCATGAAGTTAGACTTTCTTGACTGTGGAAGCAGTGCCCGCTTAATCACAAGGCATTTCCGATAGAGGTGAAGTGAGGATAAGCTAGCATAAGTTGAAACTGGTCTTGAAGGAATCATCCTCTTGTAAACCAATCTGCCAGCCCCTCCAGTTCTGCTTGACTTTATGGAGGTAGTGGCTAGCCGATCAGCCTTAGTGCCGAGATCGCAGCTTGCCGCTAGGCATGCGAAATAGTCGGTCTGTGTGTAACTGCCCCACACAAGCCTGCAGGTTCCTTAGACTTAACTTACACCCAGACTTAACAGCTTACCAGTCGCCACCCAGACTTAACAGTTGCTTTTTCCTTCTATTTCTCTAGGGCAAGCTAAAATAGCAAAATCTGATGCTTCATGCCACTTACAAAATTTGACACCATGCAGAAGGTTTGATTCCATTTTAAGCAAATGGTACTCTGTCTTCAAATGGCTCACCTCTTTCTGAAACATAAATTTCTCGAAGAAATATGTAATTTTTTGCAAATGATTGCATCAGGCCTGCCTATGCCTCAACTAGAGTGGAAGCTGCAGAAAGGTGCATTGCAAGTTAACATGTGAACCTCCATGTGCCACTTCAAGCTAGCGGTATTAGCCAGCAAGATAATAGTACTCTATGCATAGAACCAGACGAGTAACTTGGAGGGTTCTAATTTCAAAATATAGTCCGTCAGCTCTTTTCCAGGTAAATTTTATCGGTGACCCAAACTCTCACTATTCGTAGGGTGGTTCCAAATGCAATAGTGGAGGCTAACTTAATTAGAATCTTCTGATATCTTATAAAGCATGTCTGCCTAATAGAAAGGAGCGTACTTATTACAGCTAAGCACACTACACCTATTCCTAAATACATAGAACTTGTCGTAGGCTCTACGTTCTTACACCCATACCGGCACTGCCGAGTGACTAAGGATTCAAATGGAAGCCATCCTTTGCTACATAATGCTGAATGGTATATGTGCCCCATGTTCGATGTGAGGTTGACTATAAATTGCAAACTGGATTGAATTGAAGGGGCATTCCACGGTGACACCTGTGTCAATGCATCTCTACATAAACGAATTGACAGATATACCTAAGCGTTAAATATTTTATAATGGAATAAAAACTTTATGTATGAAGAGGCACACAAATCATCATCGGCTGGAATGCGTGTGGTGTGGCACATGGACACCAGAGCAGCAAATACACTTGAGCTCGACAGGAACACAGTCATGCTGGTGGTGTGGCATCATCTTATAGGGGCGCCGATAAACCTGCTCAGCATTGCTTCTTGCTTAATCAATTCAGGTTTTGTATATCTCAGAGCTTGTTCTATGCCTCACAGTCTGGGGTAGCACCACCATATGGTTGTCAGCGACGGAACTAGGCGCGACGATCGGTTGTCTGCGTTCATGGTGCCGATGTGCAGGCATAGAGTTTCTCACTATATTATCTAGAGGGAAATCTGGCGCTGCTGCACCGTGGTATGCATCGTCATGGCAGTATATTGCGACTTCAGATTGGCATCGTTCTGGGAGAGCCAGGACAAGTTGAAGACGTGCCTGGCAAGCACCGTTCCGTCTGTCACAAGGATTCATTTTAGCTTTATAATTTGTTTGTTTTAGCTTTGTTTTAGCTTTATTATTACACAAAAGCATGTTATGTTTAACTGTTCGAAATTTTTATTCCACCTACAATTATATTAAATGTAATAAGTGTCAGCAGGCCGCCAAAGTTGCCAAGATTCGCGCTCGCGTTAGAATAATTTGTCCTCTGTTCTTGCATTTCTTCACTTCGTTATGCATTGTACGTGAGTAAATTTTCCTGGGAAATGGAATATGCGTGGATGTAAACATTTCATGAACATGTTGCTTTAGGAACGCGTTATTTGTGTAGCCGTATTCACGTTTTAGATGATAGCCTCTTACAAAACCAGCCAGCACATGCCTCGCAGACACATATGCCGTCGTTCCCATGACGCCACAGCGCCGCTTAGGAAACTCCCACAGACGGTGGCGGCAGATTTCCCTCTAGGTGTTATTAGCGGAGAGAATTGGGAGCGGCGTCCTCTAGCGAGTTACGTCACGGCCAGGACGCCACTTGCTCCGGCTCGCTCGGCTGCCGGGCACGCTCGTTTCTTGGTGCGTGCTTGGGGTATTGGCGGCTTCAGCCATAGTTACAGAACTTTATTTCGGATAATTTCTGTTGCCATGCGTGGACCGCAGTTTCTCCTTTAAAAGCTTGTGAGTCATGAAAATTTGCGACTTGGATATCGCAAGCTATGCAGCGGTGATGGCGTCTACTGGTCTGGCAATGCGTATATGCACCCTGTCTATAAACAAATTTTTTAAAAATATAACGTCTGCAAGTTCAAAACGCGAACTTATTTATGATGCTCCTATAATGACTTAACATTCCTTTATACCTTAAGTATGAGATACATAGCATTTTGCATGGACGAAATACGTTGATATTTGGTGTCAAAATTATGAATACGTGTTAGAAGGACGCTGCCCAGCGAAGCTTTCATCGTAGTTCTTATCACTCTGCTGAGTGGTTTTAATCAAATGTTGTAACTGTATTAAGGCCTAAATGGAAGAGATAGGCGCGCATTTTGTGTGAGAATGTTTGGCACTACATTCACGATTCTCTGAAATAGGCACCCAGAAATCGACTGGCTGTTAACACGATGGCGCATCCTGTATAGTATATATATATATTTCACGAATACCATAACATCAATCACACGAAAGAAAATTTCGTATTTAAGAGACAGAAGAAACCAAATGCAAGCGATGAAGTGGGTCATAGGGACCCTCAGTAGCTTTTATCGACGATATGGCACACCCCTCCCGCAACGCAAGAACCGTCTGTCGTCATGGCGAGGCGCGAATTGTTCGCGAAACGAAGCAGTTCAGTACAACTTCGAATTGAAACCATGAAGCAGCTATTTGCAGCTCCAATTACAATGCCTATAGTATACTCGAGGCACTACAGCGCAGCTTAGGCTGCGTTGAAATGGAAAATGCAAACACATTTTGCCTCAACATGTCTCTATCCGGCGTTGTTTAATTACGAAGACAGAAAACTATTTGCTTCGTCAGTGCATAAAAGAAAACGTCGCGTACCCACCTCATAAAGAAGACACCACAAGTTTCACATGAACACTTTACCTCCACTGGGGAACAATGATATCTTAAATATTTGCAGCACTACTCATGAATGGGCCTTTGGCTTCTTGCTGGCTGCAGCGAACCGGTCCAAAAGGCATATTTCACTCAAACATTTGACCGGAGCAGCCTGCGTGAGTTCTCCAAACAGATTTCTCATGTCTGTTTCTCAAGCAAGAAGCACCAGTAAATTGCTCGAGTGTGTTGAACGTGTAGCAGGGAAAGGGGAATAAATATTGCTACATTCCTTTCTGTGTGCTGCAAAGAGTTGTAAACATCAATCAGCTTTGCTTCAAGTTAGCGCAACTTAAATTTAACCGGTGAAGAATGGCCGAATTTTGAGAACCAGTTAAAAACGCAAGTGGTGCTGGCCGAATCTAAACTGCAGGGGTAGTTAAGTGCTCGTCTTAGTGCCGAGGGTTTCTGTGAAGAAATAGAACAATTGGACGTTATACCTTGAACTATTTGTCCTGAGCAAACATTTTTTAGTGGGTTAAAATCAAGATAAATGTTGTAGAAATCATATATTGTCAGCGTTTATTTGTGACACGCATATTGCACCATGGTGGGTATGGAATCTTAATTAAATTCTTAAGTGCAAAGCATTTGCGTCTGTGCATTTATAATTCACGTGACATTCCACTGGAAAATGTAGATCCGCGCATGAAAACCCCGTAATGGGCTGGTGTGAGCTCCCTCGCGTGGCACTATAGCGTTGCCTTCGAGAAATGTACTGTCGTCAAGGAAATAATCTCCTTGATCACATTTTCTCGAAGGAAGTCATCGTAAAATATATATTTGCGAGGCCCGTCATAAGTATACAAGCATTGGGAACGAGAGCGAAAAAACGGAAACACTGCAGAAGGCGTCCGGACACTGCCCGAACCACAGCAGACGACAGGCACAAGTCCGTGCACTGACGTCAGGCGAGCGTAAAGCCCCTTAAACATCGTAAAGTACTGCCACGCTTTGGAGAATGCCGCTTCCTCTTTGCACGCTCTGGCCGAGGCCAACGGCACGTCACGTTTGGCCTAATAGCATCACGTGGGCCCTCGCGCCGTGCATCAGCGCCATTTTTGCTCGAGAAGCATCTACAGAGTGGCGAAGAGCTCATGTTAGCGCCGTTGCTACGCTCGAGCTGTGTAGGCGGTGCCACGGTCGAGGAGGGAGCGTGAAAAAGAGGAGAAAACGAGGAGGAGTGAAGGCGGAGGAGGAGAGTCACTGCAATACGAAATGTAAGGGGTTTAAACGCGAGCGGCGCTCACAGCACCCCTATAGGTGGTTCTCGGCGATAATAGTGAGAAACTCTATGTCGGCGGGTATAAATATATAGGAGGGTATGGCAGCAAAAACAGGCTGAATGAAGGGATGCTGTGAGCGTCCCCTTTTGAACAGGGTGGTGGGTGGCGCCACCAACAGGTCGCACGGTGCGAGCTTCATCTATGGACTCTTGTGGCTACTTTGGCCTCCATGATGGCTAAGGCATTAACCATAAATGAATAGATGTTTAATGGCGCAAGAACCAAATATTACCAAAGAGCGCCATGTCTGTGATAATGAGTTTGCAGTGTAATAATGATTTCTATGAAGTTGGTGTGACGTGGATGTAAAGTGGCCTTAAAGATACTTGCTCTAAAGCGCGTAAAATCTGTCTAATAATATAAGCGATGACGTTTGACGTACTATGAAGATTCAGATGTATTTCAAAAGAATGATACGATGTATAAAATATATATGATTCTAAAATATTTACTAGAGCACAACTGCCTCTTTAGAACCCTTGAAACACAAGGGCCTGGAGGTATGTGCTATAAGAAACAGCTATCACAGCGGCATCCTCTGAAGAGAGGAGCCGCTACGAACAGAGGAAGCGCTACGAATGCATGGGACTAATAATATGTAATACCACATCTCTGAGGAAACCTAGGAGTGTATATGTATTAAAAAGCGGTTCTGGACCAAGGAACATTACAGGATGAAGAGGAATGTGCTGCGTGTATGCTAAGAAAATATGTCTCATTCTCTCAGACTTAGCTTCACACTCCAGGAGAACGTGGAGCAAGGTCAGCCTCTCCCCACATGTACCACAGGTTGGAGGATCATTTCCGGTAAGTTAAAAGGTGCCAAATGTGTGTCCTATTCTGAGACGACAGAATAGGACATCTGTTCGGCGTGATTTTGTTGCAGAGGGCCAAAATCCTAACTGTGGCTTTATCAGGTGTTGCTTATTACTCGTTTCCGTGTCCCACATGTGTTTCCAGTGGGCTCGCAGCTTCCTTCGCAAGAAAGGCCTCAGATCTGTGACACGCACCTGAGCGGTAGGGTTAGCGGCTCGCGATGCGATCGACGTGGCCATCTCGTCCGCCAGAACGTTACCTTCGATTCCCCTATGGCCAAGTACCCAGCATATTATGATATGCTGATTAGATGAGTACGCTTTACACAAGACGGAATAGAGTTCATTAAATACGGGATTTTATGATTTTAGATCACTGCTTTTGGAAGTTTTGATTTTCTTATATACTATACAGAAGACAGTAATACGTACGCCTCGGACTTAAAGATACTTGTATCCAGATGCAGTACAGCGGATTCTGATAAGGATGGACCGACAGCAGCATGGGACACCCCCGGCATTTGACTTCTAAGCGTCTGTGTAGAACACTGGGCAGGAGTGCTTGTGCTGTAGTTCTAGAAAATACATTCGGATTTCGATCTCTGGTGCGTGTTTTGTTACTTCTAAAAAGGATATCTCACATTCTACGACCTGCCATTCCCAAGGTGGTAACGACTTGGTTGGATGCATTATGTGAAGCTCGAGGAGTGGGCCATGTATTTCATGACTAAGCTCCCTCACACGAAGCGAGAAAGGCTGTCTTATCGAGGGCCGAATATGGGAAAAGTGTAGTACACGTCATATCGGTAACAGTGTTAAAGCATGGATGTTAATGATTGGAGTGGATTTTCAGGAAATACGTAAGGCTGATGTAAGTTCTCTGTCGATGGAGAGACCATTCATTTGATTTCGCATTTAAGCTTTCAATGGGGCTTGATCTGAAAGCGCCAGTGCCTAACCGGATGCCTAGATGCTGAACAGGATCTAGCATCTTTAGCGTGCTCGGGGCAGCAGAGGTATATACTACAGCACTATAATCCAATCGAGACTGAATAAGGCTCTTGTATAGGTACATTAAACACTTCCTGTCACTACCCCATGTAGTCTGGGATAGAAGTTTCATTAAGTTCATTGTTTTTAGACATTTCTCTTTCAGATATTTTATGAGTGGAATGAAAGTGAGTCTGTAGTCAAGTATATTACCTAGGAATTTGTGCTCTTTGTTGATAGGTATTCGTTGTCCTCGCAGTTCTAAGGAAGGTTCGAGAACTCGGCCTCTCTTTCTTGTAAAAAGCACACAAGAGCTTTTGTGAGGGTTGATTTTTAATCCGTTTTTGTCTGCCCACTTGGAAATCTTGTTCAAGCCCTGCTGCACTTGTCTCTCGCATACTGCGAGGTTACAGGATTTGAAGCCGATTTGAATGTCGTCCACGCAGAGAGAACAAAGAACGGCAGGTGGTAGCGAAGCACGAAGCGTGTTCATCTTCACGATGAAGAGCGTACAGCTCAGTACGCCTCCCTGTAGTACACCTGTTTCTTGGCTGAAAGGTCGCGATAATACGTTGCCAATTTTCACGCGGAAGATGCGATTCAAAAATAGCTTTCTATTATTTTCAGCATATTGCCAGAGATGCCCATTTCCAACAAGTCTCGCAAGATGCCGTAGCGCCATGTTGTGTCATATGCCTTCTCCATGTAAAGGATTATTGATAAGAAAATCTGCTTATGTAGAAATGCGTCCCGAATATATCATTCAATGCGTACAAGGTGATCTGCTTTCGACCGGAATTCTCTGAAGCCACACTGATAGGGATCAAGTATATTGTTGAGTTCAAAGAAATGTATGAGTCTGCGATTATTAATTTTTTCAAAAAGCTTACACAGGCAGCTTGTAAGAGCTATCGGGCGATAGCTTGTCGCCATGGATGGGTCTGTCCCCTGCTTCAAAACAGGGACCACAATTGCTTTTTTCCATGCAGTTGGAAAGTATCCTGCAGCCCAAATGGTGTGGAAAATTGTGAGTAATGTACCTGTGGTGTCATTGTGTAGGTTTTTGATCATTTCATACATGATTCTGTCAGAACCTGGTGCGGAGCTCTTGCATGAGCTCAAGGCATCTCGGAGCTCGGCAATACTAAAAGGACAGTTGTATGGTTCATTCTGTCGACATTTTCTGATGAAAGGCTTACATTCTTCTATTTGTTTGTATTTGAGAAAGGATTGTCAATAATTTGTTGGACTTGACACCCTCTCAAAGTGCTCCCCATGTGAGTCTGCCTGATCTTGCAGTGTATCGCCCTGTGTATTTACCAGAGGGAGTGATTATGTTTGTCACCCTCTAATTCTATTTACCCTGTTCAAGACTTTCGTCTCATCTTTAAACGAGTTAATACTCAATAAAAACTGCTGCCAACTTTCTCTTCTGGCCTGTCGGCGGGTTCTCCTGCTTTGAGATTTTACTTTGTTATAGTTGACAAGATTCTCTGCAGTGGGCGAAGCGCAAATCAACCCCCACGCTTTGTTCTGATTCATACGTGCGATTCTACATTCATCGTTCCACCACGGGACTCGCCGTTTGCATGCCGAGCTACTTACTTCACGTATGCATTTAGATGCGGGATCTATTATGAAGGCTGTAAAATACTCCACAGCAGCATCAATTGTAAACGAGGACATGTCATCCCATGATATACTAGTAAGGGTTCGGAATTTCTCCCAGTCAGCTGTGCCGATCTTCCACCTAGAAGCCTGTGGTGGATATTCGTTCTCTTTAAGTGTTCTTAATAGTATGGGCAAGTGGTCGTTTCTGTTAGGATTGTTCGTAACTTTCCAGTCGAGTTCAGGAAGTATAGACGGGGAGCTATGCTGAGATCAATTGAAGAAAACGTTGTATTTGCAAGAGAGTAATATGTGGGTTTCTTCTTATTCAGAAGGCATGCATCAGAAGAAAAAAGGAACTGTTCAACAAGACGGCCTCGCGCATCTATACGAGAGTCGCCCCACAGGGAGCTGTGCGCATTGAAATCGCCAAGAACAACATAAGGTTCAGGCAATTCATCTATAAAGGACTAAAATTCAAGTTTGTTTTATTTGTAATGTGGGGGGCATGTAAAGCGAGCAAATGGTGACGGGTTTATTTAGAAGAACAGCTCGAACTGCCAGAGCTTCAAGGGGCGTTTGTAGCTGTAAGCGCTGACACTAAATGCTTTTATGGATAAAAATGGCAACACCGCGTGATGATACAACAGCATCTTCGCGATCTTTGCGAAACGTGACATGCGGTCGGACAAAGTTTGTATGTTGTGGTTTTAGGTGCGTTTCCTGTAAACGCAGCACTTTTGGATTGTGTTTTTGTGTGAGCTCCCGCACATCATCAAGGTTTCCAAGAAGACGTCTGACGTTCTATTGTATTTTTTGTGTATCCATATTGGAAGTCAATAGGTGCTGTGTGTACAGAAACAGGTGTGTTAATTAGAGATTTCAGAGATTAGCTTACAGAGCTCTTTCGAGGCCCTGTAATCGGGGTTTTGCCCTTTCTGGAGCGTTCGATGAAGCTTTGCCGCTCCTTAGGCGCTTGGCGTGCCATGGGGATAGGTGTAGTGTCAATTGCCTCTTGTGAGGCACTGGACGCGTGCTCTTGCGAGCGAGAAGTTACCAGGGAGAGCCTTGCCTTAGAGGGCAAGACCCCTGCACCATCAGCCCGGAGGTCGATGGGGCTACCTGGGGGATTTGGCTGCGCGGGCTGTTGCCAGCGCTGGAAGGGGCCGGGGAGGTTGGGGCAGCATCGGCTGCGCCCACCTTCGGGGTCGATGGCCCCATTTGTTGAGTTGGCGGAGCAGCGCTAGCTGCAACCACCGTGGGGGCAGACGGCGTAACTGCCGACTCACTGCTTTTGGGTCGGACAGCCACCGGAGGCCGTTGTGACGCTGCCCCCGGACAATGCGCCACTTCGGCAAAGCTTTCCTTTGGCAGGTATGGTACCCGCCTTTGTGCCTCTTTGAACGATATGTTTTCCGTAACTTTGATTGTGACTCTTTCTTTTTCTTTTTTCCAGGACGGGCACAACCGCGAGTATGCGACGTGGTCCCTTTCACAGTTTCCACAATGGAGAGTGTTCATGCAAGCTTCAGAAGTATGTTCGTGGGCACTACACGTCGCACAGGTTTGACGGCCTCGGCAGCTTTGCGAACTGTGGCCGAAAGGTTGACAGTTGAAACATCTGAGGGGATTTGGCACATATGGCCTAACACGGAGCTTGATGTATCCGTCCTATACAGACTCGGACAGAATACATGAGCCGAAAGTCAATATAAGGTGTTTGGTCTTGATTTTTTTGCTCTCACGCCTGATCTTAATTCTTTTAACATTGATAACATTTTGGTCACTGAAGCTCGGCAAGCGTTCATCCTCGGTGAGCTCCAGCAAGTCATCGTCCGAGACAACACCACGGCTTGTGTTCATCGTAGGGTGCGGGGTTACAATTACTTGGGTTTCCCCAAATGATACTAGTTTTGTTAACTTCTCATAATTTTTCTGATGGCAGAGTTCCTAGAGGAGATCGAGGATTGCCATCCTCGACGCCTTATAACCTGGACCGAAGACTTCAGTCAATGTCTTCGAAACAAGGAATGGTGAGATTCTTCGAACTGGTTTAGCTGGTTTTTCGGAGAGGATCACGTGAAAACAAGGGAAAGATTCTTTTTGCCGACCAAAAAAGTGGAATACGTCATCGGTGTGCCCTCTTTTCTCAAGGCGATCAGGACGCGGAGGGAAAGAGGTTGCCACAAATGGATTCAGTTTTCGGCAATAACGCCAGCCACCCACCGTGCAGTCCGACAAGGGGACGCTACACGGAGTGTAAGAACAGGTCCTGCAAACGCCAGCTGTATGTTATCACTATAACCAAATATGAGATAACCTAGGTTGGTTATTCACACAAGGTTAACCCTTGCTGCCTGGAAAATTTGAAGGGAGCGGAAGCTAGGAGAAGACGGGAAAGATGGAAAGTAAAGATGGAAAGTAAGACGAAGGCTGGAGGGAGAGCGAGAGAGAGGAAAAGGCAACTACCGATTTACCCCGAGTGGGTAAGTCCGGGGGTGCCGTCTACGTGAAGCAGAGGCCAAATAGGTGCGTTGCCTCCGCCTGGGAGCCTTAAAGGTCCAAACACCCGGCATCGGCTCAACCTCCAGTATCCCGATTTCCCCGGACACAACTGAGCCGCGCATGGCTACACGCGGGAGGGACCAACCCTCGTGTCCTCGGGTACGTGGTGTCGCAACACACCAAGCGCCTGCTTACGCAGATGCCCCTGCGGGGAAAGCGTTAACCAGTACTATCATTATTTGCCGTATTGCGCCACACTACGTATAAACGTTGCGACACAAAAAGAACCGCTGATCCACTAGCCGGGATTTCATGCAATGACCTCGTTCAGCAGCGTAACACCTTCGCTGCAAAGCCACCACAGCGGCTAAGTAATAAAATTGGTCAAACTTCATTAAAAATACAGGCTCAATGAGGAGTTGAAGCGACAATGTGCAGGTAGAACTCTGCTCCGTTCAAGACATCCTCAGCGTTTGAGATCTGTGCGTGTGTACGATGATACGGGCATGGGTGGACGTTCCGAATGCTGTGGCGGAGCGGTAGCGATGGCGAGCCGGGGAGAGCCTGCGTTCACTCCCCCACCCTGTGTTTGTGAGAGAACTTGCCACTTGGTTTGTCTGCCCATTCAGGGATGGCATGGACTTCAATGACAACATATGCCATATCATCAGCAATTTGACATCCATCATAGTGCTAATCGCAGGAACCTCACCATCATCTCAAAAAGGTGGATTCACCACCATTATACTTAAAGGTGTTTGAGGTAACAACGCAAGTCTATTGACTCGCGTTGCGTGACTAAGCTGCGGCTCTTTCGGGTCTCGCAGGAAACGCGTAGTCGAGATTACACGACTATGTAATTATATTCCAATGGGCAGCGGTGTGGAATACTCATGTGCCAAAGAGCAAACACATACACAACAACAAACATACATATAAACACATTACACAACAAACACACATACAAACACATACATAACAAACAAACACATACATATAAACATGTTACATAACAAACACACATACATAACACATACACATGCTCAATAGACACATAGATGCCAGAACATTATGCCACATAGACTCCTTCCTCTACCGCAGTTGATTGAGAACCAGCAGAAAATCAGCAAACTGCACTGGCTCCTAGGCTTACCACTACAGTTTAGCGAACTTCAACTACGCGTTAAAATCAAACTATACGTAGCTTTCAAGCAGCAGGTTTCAGCTGCAGATCGGTGCCAGCAACCACTGTCAAGATTGATGTGCCCCCTCCTGTCCGTCTGAAAACGGTACGCGTGCCCTGATTGGCCCAGTGTGTCTTGACATCTGAGCCAACTCGGGCCATAATGCCCATCGGCTGTGAGCTGGATCCCAAACGCACGCCCACCGCCTCCCACGACCGCAGCAAGAACATATCGTACATGCTTCGCCACGAGAATGGTGAATGCCTTGGGCGTCGAGGCGGTAATATACCGGGTGTTTCTTTTGATTTGGAACAATTCACAATACCCATTTTAGTGTAATTGCCAGTCTCTTATATTGTGACGCGCTGACGAAGATGATGTTGTCAGCTTAGTCGGAAGACGACTCCCTGGACTTCGCGCGCTGTCTACCATCTTGTCAGCCGCTATGATTATTATAAACATCAATTGAATATACATCTAATTGTTTTTAACCCGGTAACGGTTTTGGTGGAGGTTGCGGGATCATTATCAAGACAGATTTATGCAGAGGGCGCTCCCTGGCTACATTTACAATAAAGCACAAGGAGAGGATGCTAAGGGCCCGTCGGCACCCACGCCCACCGTCATTCTAGCACAACCCCGCGACCCAGGAACCTTTCCTGGCACCGACGACACTGATGTTGAAGACTGGCTTCAGCTATATGAGTGGGTGAACTCCAGCAACCACTCGGATCAGACCATCAGGCTCGCTCAGATCATCATGCTCGACCATCTCGCTCGCTAACGGCGCCTCCAGACTGACCCACCTGGAGGAAATCGGCAGTAGCCTTTTCCTCTCCTCCTCTCCAACCTTCGTCTTTCTCTCCCACTTTTCCCTTTGTCCTTTCTTTTGCTCATTTCTTTTAACTTCCTATTTCCTGGCGGCAAGGGTTAACCTTGTGTAATATATTGCCGCCAGCATTGCGAGAAGACAAAGACGACCGACATATCCCAACTGCGTAGCCGCCACACCGCGAGCGTCAAGCAAAGCACCGCAAGGCAACGCTCGGCCGGTGCTGACAGGCCGGCGGCTCGTGCGCGAGAATCGGACGATTGGCACGCGACAGCAGGCGAGAAAGAGAAGGACGACGTTCGAAGGAGCGAAGCTCGAGGGACGTTTTGCTTGTTGTTGAGTGCTCAGTCGGTTTTTGTTGACGGGCACAGGTTCGCCCAACATAAATCAGCTTTCGCAGAAACGGCTGTTGTAACTGTTGGTTACATATCTGGTGGAGGTGCTGGGTATGATTCCAAGCCCCACACACGCAAGGGAAGGTAGCCCGGATCCCCGAAGTTTGGAACCAACAGAATTAACGCCTGTCCACCAACGCACGAGTCGCCGCATACGAGGTGAGGCCCCCGAGTTTGGTCCTCTCACCGATTCACCAATGGCAGCGGCGGCAGCCAGCCGAGGTACTAGTGCGATGGCTACTCAAATAGCCCCTTCTCACGTCGTCGTTGACTCACCCCGGACGCCAGAATCCTTCCCCGGAGACACATTTGAGGATGCCGAGGACTGGCTCGAAAACTTCGAGCGTGTCGCCAGGTGTAACGGTTGGGACGAGTCAAAGAAACTCCGGTATGTGTACTGCGTGCTGGAGGAATCTGCACGCACGTGGTTTCAGAACCACGAAGCGTCGCTATCATCGTGGAACGACTTCCGACGAGAGCTGCTAGCTACATACCCGAGCACGGACCGCCGAGAGAGGGCAGAAGCCGCTCTTCAGGCGAGGAACCAGCGGAACAACGAAAGTGTGACCATGTACATTGAAGACATGACCCACCTCTTCCGCCGAGCCGACCCAAACATGGCTGAGGACAAGAAATTGCGGCACCTAATGCGCGGTGTGAAACAGGAACTCTTTGCCGGCCTGGTGCGTAATCCGCCCCGCTCTGTAGCCGAATTTCGATCAGAGGCGACGACGATGGAGAAGACGCTGCAGCAGCGCGCGTGGCAGTACAACAGAGATGTATGCGTCGCATCATTTGACGTTGGGTCAGGAGCCCTCCCCAACAACATGGACATCCTACGCGAAATGGTTAGGTCCGTCGTACGAGAAGAGCTGCAGAAACTGCAGCTGGCCCAAAGCCCTCCTACGGTGTCCTCACTTGCTGATGTTATACGTGAAGAAGTCCGGCAAGTAATTTGTGAGCCAGAGCCTCAGGTACGGCCCCACGCACAGCCAGAGCGTCAGCCGCGGATGTCGTACGCCCAAGCTTTACGTCAGGACCTAGGACGCGCCGACGTTGGACGAACGGCCACAATACCCCAGGTATTTCCTCGCAATGTGCAGCCCATGCCAGAAGGAAGCCCACGTAAAAGCGATGTGTGGCGCACTGCAGACCGGCGTCCCCTCTGCTATCACTGTGGATAGGCTGGTCACCTCTACCGGGAATGCCAGTATCGCCGAGTAGGACTGCGTGGCTTTTCTGTGAATGCACCTTGCCCCCGAAACGGTGAGTGCCCTTATGAGATTGAGGCATTTTTATCGACGCGCCAAACTGTTCGGAACACCCAGCAACATGAACCTCGATCAGCAGCGCCTATGCGTTATAGGTCGCCCAGTCCGCGTCCCGCTTCCATTTCACCGAGGCGACGCTCCCAAAGTCCGCGACGGGAAAACTAGAGCCAGCGACCTGTGGAGGCAAGGCCGCTGACGCCCGGAACACCGAAGGCCCACCATCGCCAATCCGACAAGACGACGGCAGTGACGAAACGACGGACAAGTGCAGTGATGACACCGTTACTTCCGAGTTGCGCGTCATCATCGACGACTTCGAAGTGACTGCATTGATAGACACTGGTGCGGACTATTCAGTTATTAATAGTGTACTCACCAGAAAATTGAAAAAGGTATTGACCCATTGGACCGGATCTCCAATACGTACAGCGGGGGGACACTTAGTCGACCCCGTAGGAATGTGCACAGCAAGAATCGGAATTAGAGGCTTTACATACGTCAGCAGCTTTATTGTTCTCCCTGAGTGTTCCCGTGATCTGATACTGGGCATGGACTTTTTGCTAACGAATGGCGCAATTATCGACTTGCAAGAATCACGCGTGTTGTTTTCCACAGAACATGCTGTTACCATTTCTGATACAGAAGAGCCACATATTTCCTCTCTCCGTATTGTGGATGAAGACGTGACGGTGCCGGCACGGTGCAGTATGACTGTCGTTGTAAGGAGTGACATATTTCGTGACTATGAGGGACTTGCCGACGGAAATATCGGGCTGCTACTGGAAAAGCAAATATGCGTGGCAAGAGGCCTAGTTCACCTGCGTAACAAATATGCGGACGTCCTTTTGACTAACTTTGGCAATGAGCCACAACAAGTGGCGAAGGGAACAGCCATAGCGTCTCTTCATGACTATGCACAATTTGCAGATGTGTCAATCCTCGATGCAGCATCACCAGCTTCTGCCACCTTAGACAGTGTCCTTACCTCTATCGACATTGACCGAGAGCTGTCATCACTACAAAGAGATGAGATTGTGAACTTGGTCACAGAGTTTGCGGAATGCTTTTCGACTTCATCGAAAGTCCGTCGTACTCCCGTCGCAAAACACCGGATTGTGGTCGAAGAACCTGCAAGACCAGTTCGCCAACACCCGTACCGAGTAGCTCCAAAGGAAAGAGAAGCGATAAGAAGTCAAGTACAGGAAATGCTCAAGGACGATGTAATACAACCGTCCAATAGTCCATGGGCATCTCCGGTAGTCCTAGTCAAAAAGAAGGATAACACCCTACGATTTTGTGTTGACTACAGGAAACTCAACCTCGTCACGAAGCGGGATGTTTATCCACTCCCCCGCATCGACGACACCTTGGACAAACTACGCAATGCTTACTTCTTCTCTTCTCTGGATCTCAAAAGCGGATACTGGCAGATAGAAGTGGACGAGCGAGATCGCGAAAAAACGGCATTTGTGACACCGGATGGTTTATGCGAGTTTAAGGTGCTTCCATTAGGTCTGTGTTCTGCGCCAGCCACATTCCAACGGATGATGGACACTGTTCTCTCCGGACTGAAATGGCAGTCATGACTCGTCTACCTTGATGATGTGGTGGTCTTCTCCACTACATTCGAGCAGCACGTGCAGCGACTGAGAGCAGTTCCGGATGCTATTCGCACGGCGGGATTGACCATAAAACCTGAAAAATGCCACTTCGGCTTTCGCGAGCTCCGCTTCCTCGGACACATTGTCAGTGCTGAAGGCGTCCGTCCCGATCCTGAGAAGATCACTGCAGTAGAAATGTTTCCGAAGCCAAGAGAAAAAAAAGCTATTAGACGTTTCCTGGGACTGTGTGCCTACTACAGGCGTTTCGTAGAAAATTTTTCTAAAATTGCCGAACCACTCACGCGACTGACAAAAGATGTCCCTTTTTCGTGGGAGAAAGAACAAGAAGACGCCTTCTCTGCACTACGACAGCGTTTGCAGAGTCCTCCTATACTTGCCCATTTTGATGAAAATGCCGAAACGGACATCCACACCGACGCGAGTAACGTTGGTCTCGGTGCCATACTTATTCAGTGGCAGAATGGAGAAGAAAAAGTCATTGCGTACGCAAGCCGTACCTTATCGAAAGCCGAGACAAATTACTCAGCTACAGAAAAGGAATGCCTGGTGGTTATATGGGCCATCAGTAAGTTCCGGCCTTACTTATATGGCAGACCGTTTCGAGCCATAAGCGACCATCACTCATTGTGCTGGCTGGCCAACCTCAAGGACCCTTTTGGAAGACTCGCTAGATGGAGTTTGCTTCTCCAGGAGTATGACATCACGGTCGTTTACAAGTCCGGTCTCAAGCACAATGATGCTGACTGCTTATCACGCGCACCAATCGAAACTACGTCACCTGAATACGAGCAAGATTTCCCATTTCTTGGGGCTGTGAACACGACGGACATGGCTCATCATCAGCGTATTGATCCGGAATTACTCCTGCTCATCGAGTACCTGGAGGGTCGACAAGTGAAAGTGCCTCGAGTTTTCGTTCGCGGATTGTGTTCGTATGTCCTCCGGAACAACGTCCTCTACAAACGAAACTTCGAGCACATTGGTGAGACGTTTCTACTTCTCGTACCATCATCGCTGCGAGCTGAAATCTTAGAAGCTTGCCATGATGACCCTGCAGCTGGCCACTTAGGCGTTAGTAGGACTCTGGCGAGAATCCGCCAGAAATATTACTGGCCGAAGTTGATGAATTCAGTGCAGCACTATGTCAAATCATGCCGAGATTGTCAAAGACGCAAAACACCGCCACTCAAACCAGCAGGTTTTCTGCAACCGATACAGCCACCAACAGCGCCATTTGAACAAATAGGAGTGGATTTACTTGGACCATTTCCAGTTTCAACCTCAGGAAAGCGGTGGATTGTGGTAGCAATCGATTATTTGACCCGGTATGCTGAGACCTGTTCTCTTACAAAAGGAACCGCCGTTGAAGTGGCTCAGTTTTTTGTCACACACATAGTATTACGACATGGCGCACCTAAGGTACTCATAACACACAAAGGAACAGCTTTTGTGGCCCGTTTGATGCAGTCTGTTATGCAACTAACACATACTGCTCATCGAAAAACCACAGCGTACCATCCACAAACAAACGGCCTGACTGAACGGTTCAATAGAACGCTCGCTGACATCCTCTCAATGTACGTGGACGTCGAGCATCGGACATGGGACAGTATTCTACCATATGCCACCTTTGCGTATAATACTGCAGTACAAGAAACGACACATTTCACGCCATTTGAACTTGTTTACGGCCGGACAGTAACAACGACACTGGACGCGATGTTACCTGTAGACAACAGCACCGAAGACGACCCTGACGTTAGCGAGTGTATAGAAAGGGCAGAAGAAGCACGGCAGTTGGCAAGGCACCGTATCATACAACAGCAACACGTGGACGCAAACCGGTACAACCTAGGGCGAAGAGAGGTACAGTACAACCCCGGAGACAAAGTGTGGGTATGGACGCCTATACGTACACCCGGTCTTTCGGAGAAGTTACTGCGCCGTTACTTTGGCCCCTACAAAGTACTTCGCCGGTTAAGTCCCTTAAACTACGAGGGAACTCCTGACGGCCAAGTCTGCTCCACACGCCGCAGGACTCGCCCAGAGGTCGTACACGTAGTACGAATGAAGCCATACTACGAAAGACATTGATTAACAGAAGTTGCGCATACGATCAAGCCTAGCACCGGCCATCCTCTGACCACTGTCCTTCCAAAGCAGCTGGCCTCTCTAGGCCTTTCCTACGCATCGGGACGATGCTTCTTCGGAGGGAGCTAATGCCGCCAGCATTGCGAGAAGACAAAGACGACCGACATATCCCAACTGCGTAGCCGCCACACCGCGAGCGTCAAGCAAAGCACCGCAAGGCAACGCTCGGCCGGTGCTGACAGGCCGGCGGCTCGTGCGCGAGAATCGGACGATTGGCACGTGACAGCAGGCGAGAAAGAGGAGGACGACGTTCGAAGGAGCGAAGCTCGAGGGACGTTTTGGTTGTTGTTGAGTGCTCAGTCGGTTTTTGTTGACGGGCACAGGTTCGCCCAACATAAATCAGCTTTCGCAGAAACGGCTGTTGTAACTGTTGGTTACAATATACAGTTTTGGGTATATGTAAGGTTATATTGGGAACGTACCGCTGGCGAACGCATACAAAAATTTTGCTTATCCTGTGACGTCCCCAGGCTGGGCTCCGAAGAGGGCGGCGGGCAGTCCTGCCGATACAGTAATCCTACATATGGCTTCAAATTCCCCCACACTCCCTGATGGCTCCCTGAGGAGGGGGCGCACCGATGAAACCTTCAACTTTCTGATGAAACGAAAAGAAATATTTCCCAAATACCACGTAATACATAGTCAACATGGAACCAATACAGTCCGTACAATATCCCTATTTGTGGTTGCAAAATGTCTGACAGAAGCAATCGGCTCTGGGTACAAAGCAACTAAGATGGGAATCGGCGACCTTCTTCTGGAAGTGTGTGACAAGCTTCTATGCAGTAAACTGACTAAACTTGTTGCGTTTGGTGAAATTCCTGTCTCTGTGGGCCCCCACCAGTCAATGGACACTGTGCGTGGTGCTATTTCTGATGACGACCTCCTTGAACTCATTGAAAGCGAACTGTTGGGTGGATGGCAAGACCAAAACGCTGTAAAGGTGCAACTAATTAAGTTAAGACGTGGGCGCATTATAGTCTGCACGGCTGCTGCGAAATGAAAATCCCAAATCCCCCCCCCCCCCGAATTGAAGACGTGATGACAAGAAAATGCCAGCAAAGCATGTAATAGTAACGTTCGGAACAAGTGAGCTGCCTGATTCGATAGAGACCGGATATTGTAAACTTCGCGTACGGCCATACATCCCCAATCCGCACCGATGTTTTAAGTGTCAGCGTTTTGGGCATGGATCTCAGAGCTGCCGAGAGCGTGCTACTTGTGCACAATGTGCATCTAATGACCACACATAAGATAACTGTTCTTCCGCAACCCACTGCACTAACTCTGAGGGAGACCACCCCGCCTATTCGCGATCGTGCCCGTCATGGAAGAAAAGAAAAATAATCGAACTGAAGGCCAAACTAAACATTTCTTTTCCAGAAGCGCGCAAGCGTTTTAGTGTCCACAACCAATGGAATCCGTCCTACAGTGATGCGACGCGCCGGTTGGCAGCGCCACATCTTCTGGCGGCCGCGCAAGTCACACGGAGTGTGATGGCGGTTACGCCATCAGCCCCCGTGGCGGGAGCAGCCACGCTCTTCCGCCATCTACCACGAAGGGCCAGCATAACTCCGAGCCTGCCGGCGCCAGGGCCACTGCTCGTGCAGACAGGCCCGAAAAACTCTCGAGAGTGCCCGCTGAACGGGCGTCATCCAGCGCCTCTGAAGAGGCGATGGCTGTAACAGACTACTCAGGCGTCTCAGACGCCGAAGGAACGGCGTTGCTCTCTGGAGCGCGCCAACAAAAAGGAAATACCCCACCTTAAGGGGCCTTCAAAGGTCTCTCGAACCAACCTAATTGATCTCTTGACACACACTAAAAAACACTTCCAATACGGACACACAGATAATGCATTGGAATGTGAGAGGTTTAATACACAATCTTGATGATATTAAGGAACTCCTTCGCTAGTTTAATCCAAGGGTGCTGTGTGTGCAAGAGACATACCTCAATCCTTCACATACTAACTTTCTCAAACAACATGCCATTTAACGAAAAGACTGCAGTGACACTCTCGCCTCGTCAGACGGTGTTGCTATTGTAGTTGATAAAGTTATCGCCTGCCAACATTCACATCTGCAAACAGCCCTTGAGGCAGTGGCAATCAGATCCTTGCTATTTGATATGTTAGTAACAGTTAGCTCTCTGTACATCCCTCCATGCCATCAACTTTCCACGACAGATCCCAGAGCTTTATCGCAGTACTCCCGGAACCTTACATTGTAGTAGGTGATTTAAACGGACATAGCAACCTCTGGAGAAATTCTCATCGTGATACGAGAGGGCACTTATACGAGAGGGCCCCACAAGCCCATTGTTGGCTTGGGCAGGCTCGTATTTGTATGTAATTTTCGAAATAAATAAATCATTTATATATATATATATATTAGAAAAGTTCCTTTTAGCCTCCAATGCATGCTTACTATACAAGAAAGAACCCACATTCTACAGCATGGTAAACGAAACGTTCTCATTCGTTGACTTAAGTATAACTTTAAGTACACTAGTTCCATACCTGGAGTGGGACGTGATCAAAAATCTATATGGGAGTGACCATTTCCCAATTGTCTTAAAATTAGCAAAAGGCAATAAGTGTTCCCCACAACTGCCACGTCGGATGGTCGACTGTGCTGACTGCAAACGATGCAGAGAGCTGACACATTGGACCTGGGAAGACATCTGTACTCTCTCAATCGATGATAGAGTATCATATTTGACGGCATTTATAACTGATGCTGCATCAATGTGCATCCCTCAAACGAATGGATCACCCTCTAAACGGCATATTCCTTGGTGAAATGAGCAGTGTAAGGAAGCCCACAAAAATCAACATAAGGCTTGGAGTCACCTTCGCGACTACCCAACTACCGAGAACTTGATCAGCTTCAAGAAAATAAAATCAGAAGGTAGAAGAACACGCCGCCTTGCCAACAGGGAAAGCTAGCAAAAATACATCTCTAGTATTAATTCTTATACAGGCGAAAGAAAAGCCTGGACCACGGTAAATAAAATAAAAGGCCGCGAAACTCATCCTCTACCATTAGTGAATACACAAGGAGACACACTCATTGACCAAGCCGACTCTCCAGGGGTACATTTTGAAAGGATTTCTAGCTCATCTCACTATTCAGGTACATTTCTGAGATACCGGTGGTGATGATGATATGTGGTTTTTAATGGTGCAAGGGCCAGTTACGAGCAAAGAGCGCCATGACTAATGGTAATTTAAAGGATTTGTTCTCAATGGCATGGACAGTGAATTTATTATGGTAGGTGTGACATGGCTGTATAAGGGCCTAAAAACTTTCGCTGTAAATGACGTAAATATATGGCTAGTAAAATAATGACACTGATTAGTTATGGACGTGAGCGATGGCAGTTGTGTTTTGATAAAAAAACATACGAAATGAGACAACTGTTACACAAAGCGTCAAGACGTCCCTCGAATACAAGGGCTGGTAATCACGTGTTAAAATTTCCTGGCCAAATTATTTTCAGAATGTCGGTTTCGGCTAAGAAATCTAAGACTACTTACAGTTTAAAAAGCGTTTCATCACTGAGAAAAAAATCCAGGTTGAAGTGGTATATGTTGTCGATATGCAGAAGGGAAATACTTTTTCCTCTCTTTTTCTATTGCAGAGCACTGGATAATAACATGAAGGACTGTCAGGCTATCGCTGCACCTACTACAAGTAGGAGGATCCCCGCCAGTCAAGAGGTAGGAGTGAGTACTGTAAGTGTGTCCCATTTTTAATCTGCAAAGAAGCACTTCCTTGTAGCGTGCTGTTTTCTCACTTATCCAATTCCGTAGTTTTGGTTTTATGATGTGTAACTTCTTCAATATTTGTGTATCCCACTCTGCTTGCCAATGTTTCCTCAATTTACGGCGCAGAAAGGGCTTTAGATCTGTGGCAGGAATAGGGATATTTCCATCTGTGTCACTAAAACTCACTGACGTAGCGTTTTCGTGAGCAGCTACGTTGCCTTTTATACCTTTATGGCCAGGTACCCAGCATAGGATAATCGTTTGGTTGGACATATATGCGGAGCACAACAATCTATACAGCTCATTCAAAACGGGATTCTTATGCTTTCGTAAGCTAATTAGGGCTCTCACGACACTTAATGAGTCTGCAATGACAACAGCCTTAGCGACATTTCTGCGCCTTATGTTTTTAATAGCCGAAAGTATAGCGTATGCTTCTGCCGTAAAGGTGCTGGTGCGTGGGTTTAGTGGCCCAGATGTTGAAAATGAGGGTCCGAGAGTTGCGTCAGCAACACCAGCAGGAGACTTCGAAGCATCTGTGTAATATTCGTAAAAGGAGTACTTCTCTTTAAGTTCAAGAAAATGTGATGGTATGAGAGCCTCAGGTGCTTGTTTGGATATTTCTAAGAATGAAATGTCACATTTGATAGTCTGCCACTCCCAAGGCGGTGGAAGCCACGTAGGAACATTAGGATATTGTGTAAAAGAGGGACCCCTGTATTTTCTGACAGTGCTTCCAGCCGGAGCGACAGAGGAGGCCTAGGGGCCGGGCGGTTACGAAACAGCCTAGCAGTGGACAAGTCGCATATAGTAGAATGACAAGGATGTTTAACATCTAAGCTAACTTTCAGGGCGTAGGAGAAAGTTAAATATGTCCTTCGGTAGTGCAATGACCATTCGTTTGATTCGACGGGGAGGCTTTGCACAGGGCTAGTCCTAAAGGCGCCTGTAGCAAGGCGGATAACTAAGTGGTGAATAGGACCTAACATTTTCAAAGCACTAGGTGCACTATTGCTCCGTAGTCAAGCCGTGTTAATATTGGACTTTTGTAAAGTTTTAAAAGGCACCGTCTGTCACTTCCCGAAGCTGTACGTGACAAGAGCTCCAGGAGATTCATAGTCTTGAGGCACTTTGATTTCAGATACTTCAGGTGTGGTACAAAAGTCAGCTTACTGTCTAAAAGGATTCCTAGAAATTTGTGTTCATGGCTCACAGACAGCCGTTCTCCATTTAGATCTATTGCGGGGTCCGCAAGTATACCTCTCTTGTTAGAAAATAGGACGCATGTACTTTTTGTAGGTTTAGTTTGAAACCGTTTTGGTCCGTCCACTTAAATAATTTATTCATGCAAAGCTGTACTTGTCGCTCGCACATACTTAGGTTAAATGATTTGAAAGCTATCTGGATGTCATCCACATATACGGAATAAAACATGGTATGTGGTATGGCAGTCTGGATCGCGTTCATTTTGACAATAAAAAGAGTGCAGCTCAGCACACCACCTTGTGGAACACCCGCCTCTTGCGTAAATGGACGAGACAGAACGTTACCAACTCTAACACGGAACGTCCGATTGCAGAAGTAACTCTGAATGACTTTCAGTAAGTTGCTTCGAACTCCCATATCAGACAGGTCACGGAGGATTCCGAAGCGCCAGGTTGTGTCGTATGCCTTTTCCATATCTAAAAATACTGACAGGAAAAACTGTTTGTGGACAAAGGCATCACGTATATTTGTCTCGATGCGGACAAGGTGACCTGTTGTGGATCTACCCTCCCTAAATCCGCACTGAAAGGGATCGACTATCTCGTTGCTTTCAAGAAAATGGATGAGGTGACGGTTAATCATCTTCTCAAATAATTTGCATCAACTTGTCAGCGCTATAGGCCTATAACTGTCGCGTGAGGAAGGGGCCTTGCCCTCTTTGAGAATGGGGATTACGATTGCTTCTTTCCGGGCAAACGGAATGTAGACTGCGGAGAACATAGAATTGAAGAGTGACAGTAGTGTTTCTTCCGTTTCAGGGTGTAGGTATCTGATCATCTCATACATTATTCTGTCACTTGCTGGGGCGAACTTGTTGCAACAGTTCAGTGAGGTCTGGAACTCAGCCATTCCAAATGGACTACTGTATACTTCATTGGATGAGCTGTTACGGCCCAAATTCATCTCTTCTGCTAGTCGCTGGTATTTTAGAAATGTATCTGTGTAATGAGATGTACTGGAAATGTGCTCAAAATGTGATCCTATACAATCTGCCTGATCCTCAAGTACTTCTGTATTTAATAAAGGTAAGGGATGAGTTTCACGGCCTTTTGTTTTGTTCACCCCGTTCCAGGCTTTTTGGTCGTCTGTATATAAATTCATGCTTAGTATGCAGTTTTTCCAACTTTCGCGTTTAGCGCGGCGGCGCGTTCTTCTACCTTGCGACTCGATCGTCTTGAAATTCATCAGATTCTCCGCGGTTGGAGAGTTATGGAGGAGGTTCCAAGCCTTGTTTTGCTTTTTCCTGGCTTCCTTACACTCCTCATTCCACCATGGAATACGTCGTTTCGAGGGCGACCCATTTATTTGGGGAATGCATAGTTACGCAGCATCAATAATGAGCGCTCTTATATATGCTACTGCATCGTCTAAGCTCAGTTCAGAGATATCATTCTAGCGCAGCTGTGTTAGTTCGCGAAACTTTGTCCAGTCGGCTGAGTCAACTTTCCATCGAGGAAGATGTGCATGACACTCACTTTGTTTTTTAAGGTTTAGAACGATGGGGAAGTTATCACTTCCATAAGGGTTATTAATGACATCCCACTCCAGATATGGCACAATTGTACTAGACGCTATGCTTAGATCTATTGAAGAAAATATTTTGTGTGTAGAGATGTAAAATGTTGGCTTTTCCTTGTTCAGCGAGTAGGAACTTGAAGAGAATAGGATGTTTTCTACAAGCCGTCCTCTCGCATCACAGCGAGAGTCGCCCCAGAGTGGGCTATGCGCGTTTAGATCACCGACGACTATGTGAGGGTTAGGCAGCTCATCAATAAAGCTTTGAAATGTTGTGCTTGAGAGTTGATAACTTAGGGGGATGTATACGGACGTGATAGTAGCTTGCTTAGTGAATAGCACTGCTTGGATAGCAACTGACTCAAGAGGAGTTCGGAGTTGCAGTTGCCGACAAGCAATGCCTCTGTCTACTATTATTGCTACCCCGCCGGACGATGCAACAGCATCATCTTGGTCCTGCCGGAAAATAGCGTATTGCCTAAGAAAGTTTGTTTGCCTATATTTAAGATGTGTCTCCTGAACACACAGCACCTTTGGAGTGTATTTGTGTAAAAGTTCTTTGATATCTCCGAGTTTCTGGGTCAGACCTCTCACATTCCAGTGTAATATTTGTGTATCCATGTTGTTTGTGTTTATGTGCTGTGTGTCAAGAGGAGTCAAGTTAGAGAAATGAATTATGGAGCCATTTCAGGCCCCGTGATTATGGCACGGGTTTTGCCTTGTTTGGATCGGTCGCGAGACTCGCGCCGCTCCCGAGGCACTGGATGCGCCTTCTGGCTCGGGGTTGTGTCCATCGACTCTTGGGAGCCGCCGCACTTCCGCTCACACAAGCGGGGTGTTTTCACCTTAGGCCATGCCTCGAAAAGCAGGGCCTTGGAGGCCACCAACCCAGAGGTCGATGCACCCTCCTTCAGAAATAGAGAAGCAGAGCCGGCTGCTGTCGCCTGGGGGGCTGGTGGCTCGGCCGCGGCCACATTCTTTGTGGTCCGGGCCGAAGCCGGAGTCTGTTGCGTCGTTGCCCCCTCACGCGCCGCAGCAGCATACCCTGCGGTATGAAGAAAGGAAATGCGCTTTCGCGCTTCCAGGAAGGAAATGTTTTCTTTTACTTTGAGGGTACTTATTTCGTTTTCTTTTTGCCATGTAGGGCAAGCTCTAGAGAAAGCTGCATGTCCACTGCCACATTTGGGACAGTGGAGCGCGCCATTACAATTATCTGAAAGGTGATCTAGGACACCGCACGTTGCGCAGGTTTTTCGGCCGGGGCAACCTTGTGAGCCGTGGCCATACCTCTGGCACTTGAAACATCTCCGAGGTTTCGGGATGTATGGTCGGACTCGAACTTTAGTATAGCCTGTTTCTAATGTTTCTTGCAGCACACTGGACGCAAATGTAACGATCAGATATTTTGTTGGAATTTCTTTGTTTTCTCGTTTGATTAAAGTTATCTTTACTATGGTGACGTTCTATTCCTTCCGATCTTCTAGAAGTTCTTCCTCGCTGAGATATAGCAGGGCGTCGTCGGAAATTACTCCTTTGCTTGTAATTATGGATCCATGTGGTGTCACTGTTACGTTTATATTACCGAAGGAGACCAGATTTGGGAGCTTGTCATGCTGTTGTTTATCATGGACCTCAAGCAGGAGCTCACCGCTAGCCATTTTTGACTTTGTAGCCTGGGCCAACAGAGTCAGTGAGACATTTCGCAACCGTGAATGGCGAAATCATTCTAACTGTCTTTTCAGGATTTTCACTATGAATAACGTGAAATCGTGCGAGCGATTGCTTAGGTTGACATTAAAACAGCAACTTTTCTTCGGTGCGTCCTCTTTTATTAAGAGGCTGATCGGACAGACGGGGGAAGGATGATAAATCCATACATGTTTATTTAATTTCAGCAGCCATGCGAGCCGCCCACCATCGAGCCCAACAAGGGGATGGTGCAAGACCCGAAGGAAACGCAGACGCCAGCTGTACATAGCCGCTATAACCTAATATATAAGACCCAAGGTTGGATAAACTACACCAGGGTAACCCTTGCTACCAGGAAATACGGAAGTAATAAGAAGTGAAAAGAAGACAGAAAAGATAAAAAAGCTGAGAGAGAAAGACGAAGATGGAGAGAAGGACAGGAAAAGGCGACTGCAGATTTCCCCCGGGTGGGTAAGTCCGGGGGTGCCGTCTACGTGAAGCAGAGGCCAAAGAGGTGTGTCGCCTCCGCCGGGGTGCCTTAAATGTCTGAACACATGGCATCGGCTCCACCCCCAGGACACTCTTTTCCCCGGACACGGCTAAGCCGCGCGTGGCTACACGCGGGAGGGTCCAACACTCGTGTGCTCGGGTACGTGGTGTCGCAACACACCAAACGCCTGCTGATGCAGACGCCCCTGCGGGGTCTGAGATACCGGCAACATGCGGAACGACGGTCTCTGGGTCGGAAAGGAAATAGCAACCAACCTTACAACCGCCCATTCAGCGTGGCGGAATTTCAGGCTGCTCTCAATGGCTGTAACAAATCCGCTTCAGGAAGTGACAGAATATTGTATATAATGACCAAACACCTACACCCTGAAACCCACAAAACACTACTGTCACTCTTTAACTCTGTGTTCTCTGCCGGCTACATTCCATCCACCTGGTAGGAAGCAATAATTGTTCCAATACTAAAATACGGCAAGGACCCAACTTCAGTCAACAGCTATAGGCCTATAGCGTTGACAAGTTTCTTATGTAAACTCTTTGAAAAAATGGTTAACCGGCGTCTCCTTCATTTTCTTGAAAGTAACAAGCTATTAGATCCCCTAAAGTGTGTATTCAGGGAAGGTAGATCCACAACTGATCACCTTGTCCGCATCGTGGCGAATATTCGCGATGCTTTTGTGCATAAGCAGTTCTTTTTGTCAGTATTTGTTGACATGGAGAAGGCTTACGACATCACGTGGCGGTTCCGAATTCTCCGTGACCTGGCCGAAATGGTAGTCCGAAGTAATTTGCTGAATGTCATCCAAAGTTACCTGTCTAACCGCACGTTCCGCGTCAAAGTTGGTAATGTGCTATCGCGCCTATTTACACAGTAAAGAGGTGTAACACAAGGTGGCGTGCTTAGCTGCACTCTATTCGTTATAAAAATGAACTCACTTTATACTATAATACCACGTACAATGTTTTATTCTGTGTATGTAGAGGACGTACAAATAGGTTTTAAATCATGTAGTCTTTCCATCTGCGAGCGACATGTACAGCTTGGGCTAAACAAATTTTCAATGTGGGCTGACAAGAACGGGTTTAAATTAAACCCGCAAAAGAGCACGTGTGTTCTCTTCTCGAGCAAGACAGGTATATTACCTGAACCAGCTATTTACCTTAATCGACACCGGCTGCCTGTGAGCCATGAACATAAATTTTTGGGCCTCATATTAGACACTAAATTAACATTTATCCCCCACCTAAAATAGCTGAAGGCGAAGTGCATGAAGACAATGAAGCTTCTGAATCTCTTGTCCCGTACATCCTGGGGAAGTGATAGAAGATGCCTTTTGAGCCTGTATAAAAGTCTGATAAGGTCACGCCTTGACTATGGTGCTATAGTGTATAGCTCTGCTACGCCTACTGCCTTGAAGATGTTAGATTCGATTCACCACTTGGGTATCCGTCTTGCTACAGGTGCCTTCAGGACGAGTCCTGTAGAGGGCCTGTGCGTTGAATGCAACGAATGGTCTCTTCATCTACAAAGTGCATATCTATCTTTCTCTTACGCCTTGAAAGTTAAATCAGATATTCAGCATCCATGTCATTTTGCAATTAGGGACTTGTCCACTGCCAGGCTATTCCGTAACCGCCCAGCCATCAGGCCTCCTCTGTCCCTCCGAGTGGAAGCACTGTCAGAAGAAACAGACGTCCCTTTTCTAGAAAATATCCCAATCACTCCTACTCGGTTCCCACCGCCTTGGGAGTGGCAAACTATCCAATGTGACATATCTTTCTTAGAAATATCGAAACGAGTGGCTGAGGCTCACATACATTCACATTTTCGTGAACTAAAAGAGAAGTATTCTTGTGCTGAATTTTACACGGATGCTTTGAAGTCTGCTGATGGTGTTGCTTACGTAGCTCTTGGACCATCATTTTCAATATCTGGGACACTAAACGCATACACCAGCATATTTACAGCGGAAGCATACGCTATAGGCACGATGTGAGTGCTAGGCGGCGCCCTGTCTTTCCAACCCCTAGCGCCATCTGACGAATAGTTGCGCGAATGCGGTAGGATTACTCATGGCGTCAGCAGCTCGCGCTGCGTGTTTGACGCCCTGTCAAACGTTAGCAATAGCGCGAAACAGCGTGCCGATATTACTTTTAACGGGGTTTCGGGAATTACAAGATCTTGACAGGTTTTTTCGCGAAAAGAATTTAAAGAACGGAAGTCGTCTGTCTATTCGAAGTGGGGCACGTCTACGACGTGAGGAAAGTGTTGAACTCGCACTGATCGGAAGGGAGTGCTAGGTGTATTCCGCAAACGAAAAATAACGCACCAGCGAGATGCGTGAAGCTCAGCGTAAGTTACTTCGTTATCTACGGTGCGGACGCATGAAATTATAGGTGACATTGATTCTTGAAGATCGGCGACAGCAGAAAAATCCTAGCGGGGAGCTGCGATTGCCTAGCTGGCATCCCAGGGAAGTGCAAGGACGCCGCGGTAGTTTCCCTGTACATACAGGACGGCAAATGCTAATCCAAAACATCTCATCCAAGAACGTGGGGCGTACGAACGACTCGTAAGACCTACCCGAGGTATTCTAACGTTGCTCTCCCCAAACACAAACAAAGGTGAGGAACTTACCAGTTGTGTTAGGCTACGTTGGGAAAATATTTTCGCCCAATTTACTGAAAGTGCGGTACTTTTATGTTGCGATTTTTCAGTGCGTGCAAAGGAGGTTCTAATAAACCATGTCGTCAAAAATTTTGGTGATCTCAATTGCCTCTTAGTTGATATGCTGGGCGCAGAAGGGTGTACGCCAGCTGAGCCAGCTGCAGCACCTCCTCAAATCTCTCAGCAAGCCCTAGCGCTGTTTGAATGGGAGAGGATTCGGAAAGAGTTCCACAGCTTTACTGCGGTACAGTGTGGAAACAAACTACTTTGTTTGCTGCATATCCTGGTACGCATTGCAGGTGTTCCGTTGCTGCCATCATTGCTGTAAAAGCAAAGAATTCAGCGTTTACGCACTTGGCATAACGCCAGAACATAAAACAGCTTATGCCATTGGACGAGCGCTATCTAGTGTTGGCGCCGTTCTGCTTCATACGGTCGGCTTGGAAACCTGTAAAACTTTGTTCCTCGTGAGTTGGTGTACGTGCTGTTGCAGCCCACGACGCAACAGCTCGGGTTGCACTTCAGCATTGTTCAGAAAAGGCAACACATGCGCGCAAAACAGTCCACAGACAGGCTTTCGGAACGCACGTGGGCCGGTCGTATACTGCCGGTTCCGCGCTCGCCGCCGCGAGGGGCGCCCTAGGAGGCGCGGGAACTACGTTGGCAACCTGCCTATACTCTCGGCTATTAAACACATCAGGCTCACAAACACAAGGGCCTGGAGGCATGTGCTATATGAAACAGCTATCACAGTGGTATCCTCTGAAGAGAGGAGCCGCTACGAACAGAGGAAGCGCTACGAATGCATGGGACTAATAATATGTAAGACCACATCTCTGAGGAAACCTAGGACTATGTCTGTATTAAAAAGTTGTTCTGGACCGAGGAACATTACAGGATGAAGAGGAATTTGCTGCCTGTATGCTAAGAAAAAAATGTCTCATTCTCTCAGATTTAGCTTCCCGACACTCCAGGAGAACGTGGAGCAAGGTCAGCCTCTCCCCACATGTACCACAGATTGGAGGATCATTTCCGGTAAGTAAAAAGGTGCCAAATGAGTGTCCTACTCTGAGACGACAGAATAGGACATCTGCTCGGCGTGATTTTGTTGCAGAGGGCAACAATCCTAACTGTGGCTTTACCAGGTGGAGCTTATTATTCGTTTCCGTGTCCCACATGTGTTCCAGTGGGCTCGCAGCTTCCTTCGCAAGAAAGGCCTCAGATCTGTGACACGCACCTCAGCGGTAGGGTTAGCGGCTCGCGATGCGATCGACGTGGCCATCTCGTCCGCCAGAACGTTACCTTCGATTCCCCTATGGCCAGGTACCCGGCATATTATGATATGCTGGTTAGATGAGTACGCTTTACACAAGACGGAATAGAGTTCATTAAATACGGGATTTTATGATTTTAGATCACTGCTTTTGCAAGTTTTGATTTTCTTATATACTATACTATACAGAAGACAGTAATACGTACGCCTCGGCATTAAAGATACTTGTTTCCAGATGCAGTACACCGGATTCTGATAAGGATGGACCGACAGCAGCATGGGACACCCCCGGCATTTGACGTCTAAGCGTCTGTGTAGAACTCTGGGCAGGAGTACTTGTGCTGTAGTTCTAGAAAATGCATTCGGATTTGTTTTGTTACTTCTAAAAAGGATATGTCACACTCTACGACCTGCGATTCCCAAAGTGGTAACGACTTGGTTGGATGCATTATGTGAAGCTCGAGGAGTGGGACATGTATTTCATGACTAAGCTCCCTAACACGAAGCGAGAAAGGCTGTCTTATAGGGGGTCGATTATGGAAAAGTGTAGTACACGTCATATCGTTAACAGTGTTAAAGGTTGGATGTTGATGATTGGAGTGGATTTTCAGGAAATATGTAAGGCTGATGTAGGTTCTCTGTAGATGGAGAGACCATTCATTTGATTCCGCATATAAGCTTTCAATTGGGCTAGCTCTGAAAGCGCCAGTGGCTAACCGGATGCCTAGATGGTGAACAGGATCTAGCATCTTTAGCGCGCTCGGGGCGCCAGAGTTATATACTACAGGACCACAGTCCAATCGAGACTGAATTAGGCTCTTGCATAGGTTCATTAAACACTTCCTGTCCCTACCCCATGTAGTCTGGGATAGAAGTTTCATTAGGTTCATTGTTTTTAGACATTTCTCTTTCAGATGTCTTATGTGTGGAATGCAAGTGAGTCTGTAGTCAAGTATATTACCTAGGAATTTGTGCTCTTTGTTGATAGGTATTCGTTGTCCACACAGATCTAAGGAAGGATCGAGAACCAGGCCTCTCTTTCTTGTAAAAAGAACAGAAGAGCTTTTGTGGGGGTTGATTTTAAACTCAGTTTTGTCTGCCCACTTGGAAATCTTGTTCAAGCCCTGCTGCACCTGTCTCTCGCATACTGCGAGATTACAGGATTTGAAGCCAATTTGAATGTCGTCCACGCAGACAGAATAAAAAATGGCAGGTGGTAGCGAAGCACGAAGTGCGTTCATCTTCACGATGAAGAGCGTACAGCTCAGCACGCCTTCCTGTGGTACGCCTGTTTCGTGGGTGAACGGTCACGATAATACGTTGCCGATTTTCACGTGGAAGATGCGGTTCAAAAATAGCTTTCAAATATTTTCAGCATATTGCCAGAGATGCCCATTTCCAACAAGTCTCGCAAGATGCCGTAGCGCCATGTTGTGTCATATGCCTTCTCCATGTAAAGGAATATTGATAAGAAAAACTGCTTATGTACAAATGCGTCCCGAATATATCCTTCAATGCGTACAAGGTGATCTCTTGTCGACCGGACTTCTCTGAAGAAACAGTGATAGGGATCAAGTATATTGTTGAGTTCAAAGAAATGTATGAGTCTGCGATTAATCATTTTTTTCAAAAAGCTTACACAGGCAGCTTGTAAGAGCTATCAGGCGATAGCTTGCCGCCATGGATGGGTCTGTCCCCTGCTTCAAAACAGGGACCACAATTGCTTCTTTCCATGGAGTTGGAAAGTATCCTGCAGCCCAAACGATGTTGAAAAGTGTGAGTAGTGTAACTTGGGTGTCATTGTGTAGGTTTTTTATCATTTCATACATGATTCTGGCAGAACCCGGTGCGGAGCTCTTGGATGAGCTCAAGGCATCACTGAACTCGGCAATACTAAAAGGACAGTTGTATGGTTCATTCTGTCGACATATTCTGATGAAAGGCTTACATTATTCTATTTGTTTGTATTTGAGAAAGGATTGTGAATAATTTGTTGGACTTGACACGCTCTCAAAGGGCTCCCCATGTGAGTCTGCCTGATCTTGCAGTGTATCGCCCTGTGTATTTACCAGAGGGAGTGAATATGTTTGTCGCCCTCTAATTCTATTTACCCTGTTCCAGACTTTCGCCTCATCTTTAAACGAGTTAATACTCAATAAAAAACTCCTGCCAACTTTCTCTTCTCGCCTGCCGGCGGGTTCTCCTGCCTTGAGATTTTACTATGTTAAAGTTGACAAAATTCTCTGCAGTGGGCGAAGCGCGATGCAACCCCCACGCTTTGTTCTGATTCATACGTGCGATTCTACATTCTTCGTTCCACCACGGGACACGCCGTTTGCCTGCCGAGCTACTTCACGTATGCATTTGAGAGCGGCATCTATTATGAAGGCTGTAAAATACTCCACAGCAGCATCAGTTGTTAACGAGGACATGTCATCCCATGATATACTAGTTAGGGTTCGGAATTTCTCCAAGTCAGCTGTGTCGATCTTCCACCTAGAAGGCTTTGGTGAATATTCGTTTTCTTTAAGTGTTCTTAATAGTATGGGGTAGTGGTCGCTTCTGAAAGGATTCTTCGTAACTTCCCAGTCGAGTTCACGCAGTATAGACGGGGAAGCTATGCTGAGATCAATTGAAGAAAAGGTTTTGTTTGCAAGAGAGTAATATGTGGGTTTCTTCTTATTTAGAAGGCATGTAGCAGAAGAAAAAAGGAACTCTTCAACCAGACGGCTTCGCGCATCTATACAAGAGTCGCCCCACAGGGAGCTGTGCGCATTGAAATCGCCAAGAACAACATAAGGTTCAGGCAATTCATCTATAAAGGACTGAAATTCAAGTTTGTTTAATTTGTAATGTATGGGGTATGTAAAGCGAGCAAATGAGGATGAGTATATTTAGAAGAACAGCTCGAACTGCCACAGCTTCAAGGTGCGTTTGTAGCTGTAAGCGCTGACACGAAATGCTTTTATGGATAATAATGGCAACACCGCCTGATGATACAACAGCATCATGGTGATCTTTGCGAAACGTGACATACGGTCGGAGAAAGTTTGTATGTTGTGGTTTTAGGTGCGTTTACTGTAAACGCAGGACTTTTGGATTGTGTTTTTGGATGAGCTCCCGCACATCATCAAGGTTTCCAAGAAGACGTCTGACGTTCCATTGTATTATTTGTGTATCCATATTGGAAGTCAATAGGTGCTGTGTGTACAGAAACAGATGTGTTAATAGAGATTTCAGAGATTAGATTACAGAGCTCTTTCGAGGCCCTGTAATCGGGGTTTTGCCCTTTCTGGAGCGTTCGATGAAGTTTTGCCGCTCCTTAGGCGCTTGGCGCGCCATGGGGATAGGTGTAGTGTCCATTGCCTCTTGTGAGGCGCCGGACACGTGCTCTTGCGAGCGAGAAGTTACCAGGGAGAGTCCTGCCTTAGAGGGCAAGACCCCTGCACCATCAGCCCGGAGGTCGATGGGGCTACCTGGGGGATTTGGCTGCGCGGGCTGTTGCCAGCGCTGGAAGGGGCCGGGGAGGTTGGGGCAGCATCGGCTGCGCCCACCTTCGGGGTCGATGGCCCCATTTGTTGAGTTGGCGGAGCAGCGCTAGCTGCAACCACCGTGGGGGCAGACGGCGTAACTGCCGACTCACTGCTTTTGGGTCGGACAGCCACCGGAGGCCGTTGTGACGCTGCCCCCTAACAACGCGCCACTTCGGCAAAGCTTTTCTTTGGCAGGTATGGTACCCGCCTGCGTGCCTCCTTGAACGATATGTTTTCCTTAACTTTGATTCTGCCGATTTCTTTCTTTTTTTCCAGGACGGGCATGACCGCGAGTATACGACGTGTTCCCTTTCACAGTTTACACAATGGAGAGTGTTCACGCAGGCTTCAGAAGTATGTTCGTGGGCACTACACGTCGCACAGGTTTGACGGCGTCGGCAGCTTTGCGAACTGTGGCCGAAAGGTTGACATTACAGACATCTGAGGGGATTTGGCACATATAACCTAACACGGAGCTTGATGTGCGCGGCCTCTACAGACTGGGGCAGATTACATGAACCGAAAGTCAATATAAGGTCTTTGGTCTTGATTTCTTTGCTGTCACGTCTGATCTTAATTTTTTTAACATTGATAACATTCTGGTCACTGAAGCCCGGCAAGAGTTCATCCTCAGTGAGCTCCAGCAAGTCATCGTCCGAGACAACACCGCGGCTTGTGTTCATCGTATGGTGCGGGGTTACGATTACTTGGGTTTCCCCAAATGATACTAGTTTTCTTAATTTCTCATAATGTTTATGATCGCGGAGTTCTTAGAGGAGATCACCGCTTGCCATCCTCGACGCCTTATAACCTGGACCAAAGACTTCAGTCAATGTCTTAGAAACAAGGAATAGTCAGATTGTTCGAACTGGTTTAGCTGGTTTTTCGGAGAGGATCACGTGAAAACGAGGGAACGATTCTTTTTGCCGACCAAAAAAGTGGAATACGTCATCCGTTTGCCCTCTTTTCCCAGGGCTATCAGGAAGCGGAGGGAAAGAGGTTGCCACAAAGGGATTCAATTTTCGGCAATAACGCCAGCCACCCACCGTGCAGTCCTACAAGGGGA
Organism: Dermacentor albipictus; assembly: GCF_038994185.2. Lineage (NCBI taxonomy): Eukaryota > Metazoa > Arthropoda > Arachnida > Ixodida > Ixodidae > Dermacentor > Dermacentor albipictus. Next base: position 99,455,696 of record NC_091829.1, on the reverse strand, counting down.
CGCTATCACTATAACCAAATATGAGATAACCTAGGTTGGTTATTCACACAAGGTTAACCCTTGCTGCCTGGAAAACTTGAAGGGAGCGGGAGCTAGGAGAAGACAGGAAAGATGGAAAGTAAGAGAAAGGCGAAGGTTGGAGGGAGAGCGAGAGAGAGGAATAGGCAACTACCGATTTACCCCGGGTGGGTCAGTCCGGGGGCGCCGTCTACGTGATGCAGAGGCCAAATAGGTGTGTTGCCTCCGCCTGGGGGCTTAAAGGTCCGAACACCCGGCATCGGCTCAACCTCTAGGATCCCGGTTTCCCCGGACAAGACTGAGCCGCGCATGGCTACACGCGGGAGGGGCCAACCCTCGTGTGCTCGGGTACGTGGTGTCGCAACACACCAAACGCCTGCTTACGCAGATGCCCCTACGGGGAAAGCATTAACCAGTACTATCATTATTTGCCGTATTGAGCCACACTACGTATAAACGTTGCGGCACAAAAAGAACCACTGATCCACTAGCCGGAATTTCATGCAATGACCTCGCGTTCAGCAGCGTAACACCTTCGCTGCTAAGCCACCGCGGCGGCTAAGTAATAAAATTGGTCAAACTTCATTAAAAATACAGGCTCAATGAGGAGTTGAAGATAAAGAATTAGCGACAATGTGCAGGTAGAACTCTGCTCTGTTCAAGACATCCTCAGCATTTGAGATTTGTGTGTGTCTACGATGATACGGGCCTGGCTGGACGTTCCCAATGCTGTGGCGGAGCGGTAGCGATGGCGAGCCGGGGAGAGCCTGCGTTCACTCCCCTCGCCCTGTGTTTGTGAGCGAGCTTGCCACTTGGTTTGTCTGCCGATTCACGGATGGCATGGACTTCAATGACAACATATGACATATCATCAACAATTTGACATCCGTCATAATAAGGACTGCTAATCGCAGGAACCTCACCATCATCTCAAAAAGGTGGATGCACCCCAATTATACTTAAAGCTGTTTGAGGTAACAACGCAGGTCAGTAGCAATAAAACTAAGCTGCTGCTCTTTCGGGTCTCGCAGGAAACGCGTAGTCGAGATTACACGACTATGTAATTCTATTCCAATGGGCAGCGTTGTGGAATACTCATGTGCCAAAGAGCAAACACATACAAACACATACATAACAACAAACATACATATAAACACATTACATAACAAACACACATACAAACACATACATAACAAACAAACACATACATATAAACACATTACATAACAAACACACATACATAACAAACAAACAAACACATTAACCTACTCAACAGACACAGATGCCAGAACAATATGCCGCATAGATGCCACATATGCCACAACTGCCACCGCAGTTGGTTGAGAACCGGCTGAAAATCAGCAAACTGTACTGGCTCCTAGGCTTACCACTACAGTATAGCGAACTTCAACTACGCGTTAAAATCAAACTATACGTAGCTTTCAAGCAACAGGTTTCTACGTTGGGTGATCGGCGCCAGCAACCACTGTCAAGATTGATGTGCCCCCTCCTGTCCGTCTGAAAACGGTACGCGTACCCTGATTGGCCCAGTGTGTCGTGACAGCTGAGCCAACTCGGGCCATAATGCCCATCGGCTGTGAGCTGAATCGCAAGCGCACGCCCACCGCCTCCCACGACCGCAGCAAGAACATATTGTACATGCTTCGCCACGAGAATGGTGAATGCTGTGGGCGTCGAGGCGGTAATATACCGGGTGTTTCTTTTGATTTGGAACAATTCACAATACCCATTTTAGTGTAATTGCCAGTCTCTTATATTGTGACACGCTGACGAAGATGATGTTGTCAGCTTAGTCGGAAGACGACTCTGTGGACTTCGCGCGCTGTCTACCATCTTGTCAGCCACTATGATTATTATAAACATCAATTAAATATACGTCTAATTGTTTTTAACCCCGTAACGTTTTTGGTGGAGGTTGCGGGATCATTATCAAGAGAGATTTACGCAGAGGGCGCTGCTTGGCTGCATTTGCAATGAAGCACAAAGCGAGGATGCTAAGGGCCCGTCGGCACCCACGCCCACTGTCATTCTAGCACAACCCCACGACCCAGGAACCTTTTCTGGCGCCGACGACACTGATGTTGAAGACTGGCTTCAGCTATATGAGCGGGTGAACTCCAGCAGCCACTCGGATCAGACCATCATGATCGCAAATTTGATATTTGACCTCACGGGCACGGCACGCGTCTGGTTTCAGACCCACGAGGAGGAACTTACCAGCTGAGCCATTTGTAAACAGAAGCTGAAAGATTTGTTTGGCAAGCCTGTTGGCCGTCAGCGGGCCGCCCAAAAAGACCTCGCTTTGCATGTCCAGACGTGCACTGAATCTTACCTCACGTACATACAGGACGTGCTCGCTCTGTGCCGTCAAGTGGATCCGAAGATGTCGGAACCTGATAAAGTTGCGCACGTCATGAAGGGCATAGCAGATGATGCCTTCCACTTCCTTGTTTTCAAGAATTCTTCCGCTGTGCGAGCCATTATTACCGAATGCCGGCGGTTTGAAGAAGCCAAGAGTCGCCGCATTGCCCAACTATTTCCCCGCCTTCTCAACACGGCTGCTACGTCTACCTGCGAAGGCCTCCGCAGTCCGCCCACGCCCGATCGCTCTGATGACGTCCTACATATCATCCGCCGTGAAATAGAAGCCACATCTCCTAACACAACCCGCCGCAGGGGCGTCTGCGTAAGCAGGCGTTTGGTGCGTTGCGACACCACGTACCCGAGCACACGAGGGTTGGACCCTTCCGCGTGTAGCCGTGCGCAGCTTAGCCGTGTCTGGGGAAATGGGGATCCTGGGGGTTGAGCCGATAATGGGCGTTTGGACCATTAAGGGCCGCCGGCCGAGGCAACACCTCTTCGGCCCCAGCTTCACATAGACGGCACCATGCAGACTGACCCACCTGGAGGAAATCAGCAGTCGCCTTTTCCTTTCCTCCTCTCCAACATTCGTCTTTCTCTCCCACTTTTCCCTTTTGCTTTCTTTTGCTTATTTCTTTTACCTTCCTATTTCCTGGCGGCAAGGGTTAACCTTGTGTAATATATCCAGTTTTGGGTACATATATACTAGGCTATAGTGGAAACGTACCACTGGCGTACGCAGAATAGAATTTTTCTTATCCTGTGACGTCCCCAGGCTGGGCTCCGAGGGGGGCGGCGGGCAGTCCTGCCGAACACAGTAATCCTACATATGGCTTCAAATTTCCCCATACTCCCTGATCGCTCCCCGAGGAGGGGGTGCACCGATGAAGCCTTCATTTTTCTGATGAAACCACAAGAAATATTTCCCAGATACCACGTAATACATAGTCAACATGAAACCCAAGACAGTCCGTACAATATCCCCATTCGTGGTTGCAAAGTGTCTGACAGAAGCAACCGGCTCTGGTTACAAAGTAACTAGCATGGGAATTGGCGACCTTCTTCTGGAAGCGCGTGGCAAGCTTCAATACAGAACACTGACTAAACTTGTTGCGCTTGGTGAAATTTCTGTCTCTGTGGGCCCCCACCGGTCAATGAACACTGTGTGTGGTGTCATTTCTGATGCCGACCTCCTTGAACTCATTGAAAACGATCTGTTGGATGGATGGCAAGACCAAAACGCTGTAAAGGTGCAACGAATTAAGTTAAGACGTGATGACAAGGAAATCCCAACAAAGCATGTAATAATAACGTTCGGGACAAGTGAACTGCCTGATTCGATAGAGAGCGGATATTGTAAACTTCGCGTGCGACCATACATCCCCAATGCGCGCTGATGCTTCAAGTGTCAGCGTTTTGAGCATGGATCTCAGAGCTGCCGAGGGCGTGCTACTTGTGTACAATGTGCATCTAAAGACCACACATCAGATAACTGTTCTTCCGCAACCCACTGCACTAACTGTGATGGAGACCACCCCGCCTATTCGAGATCGTGCCCGTCAGGGAAGAAAGAAGAAGAAATAATCGAACTGAAGGCCAAACTAAACATTTCTTTTCCAGAAGCGCGCAAGCGTTTTTCTGTCCACCACCAGTCGAATCCGTCGTTCGGTGATGTGACGTGCCGTGGGGCAGTGCCACATCTTCTGGCGGCCGCGCACGTCATACGGAGTGCGACGGCGGTTACGCCGTCAGCCCCCTGGCGGGAGCAGCCACTGCTCTTCCGCCCACTACCACGATGGGCCAGCAGGCCTCCGAGCCTGCTGGTTCCAGGGCTACTGCTCGTGCAGACAGGTCCGAAAAACCCCTGCGCGTGCCCGCTGGGCGGGCGTCGTTCCAGCGCCTCTGACGAGGCGATGGATGTAACAATGGCTTCTCAGGCGTCAGACGCCGAAGGAACGGCGTTGCTCCCTGGAGCGCGCCAAGAAAAAATAAATACCCCGCATGCAGGGGCCTTCAAAGGTCTCTGGACTGCGTTAGTTCGCGAAACTTCGTCCAGTCGGCTGAATAAACTTTCCATCGAGGAACACGTGCTGGACACTCACTTTGTTTTTTAAGGTTTAGGACGATGGGGAAGTGATCACTGCCATGAGCGTTATCAATGACATCCCACTGGAGATATGGCACAATTGTACTAGACGCTATGCTTAGGTCTATCGAAGAAAATGTTTTATGTGTAGAGCTGTAAAATGTTGGCTTTTTCTTGATAAGCAAGCAGTAACTTGAAGTGAATAGGATGTTTTCTATAAGCCGTCCTCTCGCATCACAGCGTGGGTAGCCCCACATTGTGCTATGCCCGTTTAGATCACCGACGACTATGTAAGGGTGACGCAGCTCATCAATAAAGCTTTGAAATGTTGTGCTAGAGAGTTGATAACTTGGGGGGATGTATACGGACGTGATAGTAACTAGTTTATCGAATAGTACTGCTTGGATAGCAAGTGGCTCAAGGGCAGTTCGGAGTTGCAGTTGCCGACAAGCAACGCCTCTGTCTACAATTATTGCTACGCCGCCGGACGATGCAACAGCATCATCTCGGTCCTTCCGGAAAAGCTTGCGTTTATGTGCTGTGTGTCAAGAGATATGAATTAGGTTGGCTTAAGGGACCTTTCGAGGCCCCTTGATGCGGGGTATTTCTTTTTTCTTGGCGCGCTCCAAGGGGCAACGCCGTTCCTTCGGCGTCTGAGACGCCGGAGAGGTTTTTGTTACATCCATCGCCTCGTCAGAGGCGCTGGATGACGCCCGCTCAGCGGGCACGCGCGGGAGTTTTTCGGGCCTGTCTGCACGAGCAATGGCCCTGGGACCGGCAGGCTCGGAGGTCTGCTGGCCGTTCGTGGTAGGGGGTGGTAGAGCCGTGGCTGCTCCCGCCAGGGGAGCTGATGGCGTAACCGCCGTCACACTCCGTGTGACTTGCGCGGCCGCCTGAACATGTAGCGCTGCCCCCCGGCGCGCCACATCGGTGTAGGGAGGACTGGACTGATTTTGGAGTGAGAAACGCTTACGTGCCTCTGGAAATGTTAGGTTGAGTTTTACTTTCAGTTCTATGATTTGTTTTTCTTTTTTCCACGAGGGGCACGATCGCGAGTAGGCGGGGCGATCTCCTTCACAGTTGGCGCAGTGGTTTGGTGAAGTTCAGATGTCAGAAGCGTGTTGAGAAGAGCCACACTTAGCACAAGTAGCACGTCCTCTGCAGGTTTGCGACCCATGCCCAAAACGCTGACACTTAAAGTATCGACGCGGATTTGGGATGTAGGGTCTAACACGTAGCTTGCAATAGCCGGTTTCTATTGTTTCAGGCAGGTTGCTGCTTCCGAAAGTAATGATTATGTGTTTGGTTGGTATTTGTTTGTCATCTCGCCTTAATGTTATTCTTTGTACTTTTACTACGTTCTGGTCTTGCCATCCTTCTAGTAGTTCGCTTTCACTCAGTTCGAGAAGGTCATCTTCTGAGACGACCCCGCGCACTGTGTTCATGGATCTGTGTGGGCCCACTGAGACTGCAATTTCCCCAAATGCTACAAGTTTCGAGAGTTTGTCATATTGCGCTTTGTCGCGAAGTTCGAGAAGAAGATCACCACTTCCCATCTTCGTTACTTTATAGCCTGGGCCAATTGCTTCAATGGGAGATTTCGCTACAACAAATGGTGAGATCATTCTGACTGGTTTCTTATCGTGCTGACTATGTACAACGTGGTAATTTGGAAAAGATTGTTTTGGCTGCATGAAGAAAGTGAATGTTTCATCGGTGCGCGCCCTCTTCGGGGAGCGATCAGGTAGCGGAGGAAAGTTATTTGCCATATAGAGCAGGCAAATTTGGCGGCGATGGTGGGCACCCACCACCGAGCCCAACAAGGGGACACTACAAGGTTGGAAGAATACCTGCAGACGCCAGCCATGCATCGCCGCTATAACCTAATATATATATTGACACGTGTACTTGTCTTTATCGGGCGACAAGTTTTGCCACCGAACAAATGTTATCGCACAGCGCGGGACGCGCCTGCATGTATCCGAAGTTTCTGGAAAGTTATCGATGCTTCTACCCGCTGTCTGTTGTCGCCGAACGTTGTGTTATCTGATTTCATCGCTTGACACGAATGGTGTAGAACATTTTAGAAGGCATGCGGGTCCCAACGTTTAATCTGGAACATTCGATAATTGCTGTATAAAAGCCGACGCGCTTGACCCGCTGAGCAGATTTTCGACGATCGCCGACTGTGTTCGCCGCTTTCGTTGTGCTATAAGTGTAGCCTGTTTTGTGGGCACAGGTTCGCCCAATAAAAGCTAGTTTTGTATTCCACCGTACTGCTTCTTTCTTCGCCGTCACTACCCCGTGACATCTGGTGGAGGTGCTTTACGTCCATTTACCGGACGCCCCCGACAACCCGTAATACAAGCCCGGACCCCCAAGACAACACCAGCGCCGTCCCGGAACACCGAGCAAGCCGCCGTCTTCAACAGCTGCCCCCGGAGCACGGACTTCTACCTGAGAAGACCAAGAAGATTGTGGACAAGGCAACCCCAATGGCAGCCCCAGCATCCCCCATCGTGCTGCAGCAGCCCAGGGAACCTCCGACGTTCCGCGGATCAACATTCGAGGACCCGGAAACCTGGCTCGAAACGTATGAGAGGGTCGCTAAGTTTAACAGTTGGGACAGCGACGACAAGCTGCGGCATGTCTATTTCGCATTGGAAGACGCCGCCAGGACGTGGTTCGAGAATCGGGAAGCCACCGTAACGACGTGGGACCTTTTCCGAAGCGGCTTCTTGCACACGTTTACAAGCGTCGTGCGAAAAGAGCGAGCCCAAGCTCTACTAGAAACCAGAGTGCAGCTGCCAAACGAGACGATCGCAATCTTCACGGAGGAGATGGCCCGTCTTTTCCGGCACGCCGACCCGGAAATGTCGGAGGAGAAAAAAGTTCGCTTCCTGATGCGCGGCGTCAAGCAAGACCTTTTCGCCGGACTTATTCGTAACCCACCGAAGACTGTGGCTGAGTTTTCTGCAGAGGCATCGACGATCGAGAAAACTCTGGAGATGCGCACCCGGCAATATAACCGCCAGGGGCACACGCCGCAGTATGCCGTCCAAGGACTAGGTTCGGACGACCTTCAAGAGACCATCAGGGCCATTTTGCGCGAAGAACTGCGCAAGGTCCGGCCTTCATCGCAGCCTCAAGTGGCCTCTATCGCCGACATCGTGAAGGAAGAGGTGCACCGATCCCTTGGAGTTCCTGAGGTGCAACCAGAACCACCGCAGCCGGAAGCAATGACCTACGCCGCCGCCGTCGCCCGCCGTCAAGGCCCCCCTGCGCGACCGCGCCAAGGTCCTGCAACACCGCAATTCCGTCGTCCACCGCCGCCGCCACCAGCGCGCTCACCCGTCGCCCAGCGCACCTATACGAGGAAGACGGACATTTGGCGAGCCCCCGACCACCGCCCGCTCTGCTATCACTGCGGAGAAGCTAGACATGACAGAGAAAAGATGGACATGAACCCGTGATAGCTTACGCTAGTTGGTCGTTGTCAAAAGCGGAAGGCAATTATTCTACAACCGAAAAGGAATGCCTCGCCATCGTTTGGGCTACAGCGAAATTTCGCCCTTACCTATATGGCAGGTCATTCAAAGTCGTCAGCGACCATCACGCCTTGTGTTGGCTAGCGAATTTAAAGGATCCCTCAGGACGGCTGGCACGGTGGAGCCTCAGACTACAAGAATACGACATCACCGTAACATACAAGTCGGGACGAAAACACTCAGACGCCGATTGCCTATCCCGCGCCCCCATTGACCCGCCGCCGCAAGATGACGAGGATGACGACGCCTTCCTTGGAATAATAAGCGCGGAAGACTTCGCCGAACAACAACGAGCGGACCCGGAACTTAAAGGCCTCGTGGATTATTTGGAAGGGCACACCGACGTTGTCCCCAGGGCATTTAAGCGCGGATTGTCTTCCTTCACGCTTCAAGACGGTCTACTCGTGAAGAAGAACTTCTCGCCAGTACGCGCCAATTACCTTCTTTTGTCCCGTCAGGACTTCGTCCAGAAGTATTGCATGCCCTACATGACGATCCGACCGCTGGACACCTCGGATTTTCCCGGATACAAGAAAAGTATTATTGGCCGCGCCTGACAGCCGACGTCGCCCGTTATGTCAGAACATGCCGAGACTGTCAGCGACGCAAGACACCGCCGACAAGGCCAGCCGGATTACTACAGCCAATCGCGCCTCCTTGCCGACCATTCCAGCAGATCGGGATGGACTTGCTGGGACCCTTTCCGACGTCAATAACCGGAAATAAGTGGATCGTCGTGGCGACGGACTACCTCACCCGCTTCGCTGACACAAAAGCACTGCCGAAAGGTAGCGCAGCCGCAGTGGCGAAATTCTTTGTCGAAAACATCCTGCTTCGACATGGCGCCCCAGAAGTCCTCATCACCGACCGAGGAACGGCCTTTACAGCGGAGCTCACCCAAGCCATTCTGAAATACAGTCAGACAAGGCACAGGAGGACAACGGCTTACCACCCGCAGACGAATGGTCTTACGGAGCGACTGAATAAGACCCTCGCCGACATGCTAGCGATGTACGTCGACGTCGAACACAAGACCTGGGATGCCGTCCTGCCGTACGTAATATTCGCTTATAACATGGCGGTGCAAGAAACAACACAGATCACGCCGTTCAAGTTGGTTTACGGCAGGAACCCGACGACGACGCTCGACGCTATGCTGCCGCACGTAACGGACGAAGAGAATCTTGACGTCGCTACCTATTTCCAGCGCGCCGAAGAAGCCCGACAGCTCGCCCGCCTGCGAATCAAGAACCAGCAGAAGACCGACAGCCGACACTACAATCTCCGACGACGCTTCGTCGAGTACCAGCCCGGCGACCGTGTTTGGGTATGGACCCCGATACGCCGACGGGGACTGAGTGAGAAACTATTGCGACGCTATTTTGGACCCTACAAGGTCATCCGACGTATTGGCGCACTGGACTATGAGGTCGTGCCAGACGGCATTTCGCATTCACAGCGATGTCGCGCACGACCTGAAGTGGTCCACGTGGTGCGTCTGAAACCATTTTACAGACGCTAACGAACTTCCCTTATTTTGCTTTTTTCTTTGCTATGAGTGCTTACTTATTACTTTGATTTGTTTGCAGCATCGGGTCGATGCTTTTTAAGAGGGGGGTATTGACACGTGTACTTGTCTTTATCGGGCGACAAGTTTTGCCGCCGAACAAATGTTATCGCACAGCGCGGGACGCGCCTGCATGTATCCGAAGTTTCTGGAAAGTTATCGATGCTTCTACCCGCTGTCTGTTGTCGCCGAACGTTGTGTTATCTGATTTCATCGCTTGACACGAATGGTGTAGAACATTTTAGAAGGCATGCGGGTCCCAACTTTTAATCTGGAACATTCGATGATTGCTGTATAAAAGCCGACGCGCTTGACCCGCTGAGCAGATTTTCGACGATCGCCGACTGTGTTCGCCGCATTCGTTTTGCTATACGTGTAGCCTGTTTTGTGGGCACAGGTTCGCCCAATAAAAGCTAGTTTTGTATTCCACCGTACTGCTTCTTTCTTCGCCGTCACTACCACGTGACAATATACCCAAGGCAGGATATATAATACACGGTTAACCCTTGCCGCCAGGAAATACGGAAGTAATAAGAAGTGAACAGAAGACAGGAAAGATAGAAAAGTGCGAGAGAAAGACGAAGATCGGAGAGGAGGACAAGAAAAGGCGACTGCCGATTTCCTCCAGGTAGGTCAGGCTGAAGGTGCCGTCTATGTGAAGCCGAGGCCGCAGAGGTGTGTTGCCTCCGCCGGGGGGCCTTAAAGGTCCAAACACCCAGCATCGGCTCTACCCCCAGGATCCCCTTTTCCCCAGACACGGCTAACACGCGCACGGCTACACGCGGGAGGGTCCGGCCCTCGTGTGCTCGGGTACGTGGTGTCGCAACACACCAAACGCCTGTTTACGCAGACGCCCCTGCGGGGGTTACCTACATAGGTGTCTCCCCCTTTCCACCTATACCAGACGGTGACTACACCGTATCCCCCAATCCGGATGTCTTGCCCTCGCATAACGTCACTTTTACTCACAGCGTCATTACCATTTCGGACAACGTGTCCTGCCTTCCACTTGTGAACTTTGGACTTACTACACTACACTACTCCCACGCGGAATATCCCTTGCGCAAATAACGCCGGCCAGAGACCACAACATTTCGGCTTTAACTTGTAACAGCACCTCGTGTTCAACTCTTCCTTAACCCCCTGTCCCTTCAGACTTGAATGCCCTCACAAAAATGATTGCTCCCGACCTTCCGCCCCACCGTGCTAAGGAACTGCATTGCCTCCATGCCTCATACTGGGACATATTCGACCTTGGAGAGTGCCCTCTAGGACAAACATCTGTCGTAAAACATCGAACACCGGTGATGCGAGCCTGATCCATCGGCGACCCTACCGCGTCTCACCTACTGAGCGAGAAGTCATCCAACATGAAGTTGACAGGATGCTTTCTCGAGACATCATCGAACCTTCTTGCAGCCCATGGGCATCCACTGTTGTACTAGTTAAAAAGGACAACAGTTGGCGATATTGTGTGGATTATCGACACCTCAACAAGGTAACCAAAAGGGATGTCTGTCCGCTGCCACACATTCACGATGTCCTGGATTGTCTGCATAGAGCACAATATTTTTCGTACATCGACCTTCGCTCCGCCTACTGGCAAATTGCCGTCGACGACATGGATCGCGAGAAGACAGCATTTATTACTACCGATGGCCTGTATCACTTCAAAGTGATGCCTTTCGGTTTATGTAGGGCCCCGGCCACATTTGAACGAATGATGGACGCCCTCCTACATGGTTTCAAGTGGTCCATCTGCCTCTGTTACCTGGACGACATGATCGTTTTTTCTCCGACTTTAGCGACATACCTCGAACGCCTGTCGACGATCCTATCAGTTTTCCGTCAGGCGGGGCTACAATTAAATTCGTCCGAGTTCCACTTCGGTCGTCGGAAAATCTCTGTGCTCGGGCAGCTCGTCGATTCTTCTTGTGTACGCCCTGATCCCGATAAAATACGGGCAGTGAAAGACTTTCCCGAGCCAACATGGGCCAAGGATGTTCGCAGCTTCTTGGGCCTTTGCTCCTACTTCCGTTGGTTTGTCCGAAATTTTGCGAACGTTGCGCGCCCTCTCAGTCAGCTCCTCAAGAAAGACGCCGCATTGATTTGGGGCCCTGAGCTAGCTGGTGCTTTCACTGAGCTGATTGGGCTGCTTACGTCCCCGCCCATTCTCGCTCACTTTGATGCGTCAGCTCCAACAGAAGTCCGTCCCGACGCCAGTGGCCATGGTATTGGCGCTATCTTGGCACAGAAACAAGGGCGAGAACGTGTTATTGCCTACGCCAGCCGCCTTCTTTCCTCTGCTGAGCGCAATTATTCCATCACCGAACGCGAGTGTGTGGTTCTCGTTTGGACAGTGGGTAAATTCCGCCCCTATTTGTCCAGCCGCCAATTCACAGTCATCACTGATCACCACGCTCTGTGTTGGCTTTCGTCCTTCAAAGACCCTTCAGGGCGCCTTGGCCGCTGGGCTCTGCGCCTTCAAGAATACAACTATTCAGTAGTATACAAGACCGGCCGGTTACATCAAGATGCGGACTGCTTGTCGCGCCATCCTGTCGACCCTCCTGACGTTTCTGCGGCCGGCATACCTGTCACCGTTCTCTCTCTGGCTGCTCTTCGCGATATTGAAGCCGAACAACGTCGGGACGCCTCCTTACAGGACCTTATTCAACGGCTCACTTTAATGACGCCCGATCCTTCCCTTCGCTTGTTTGAACTCCAATATGGTATATTATACCGCTCTAACATGCGCCCGAACTGCCCTGCCCGACTCTTTGTTGTGCCTGAGCATCTGCGTCAGACTGTTCTCGCCCAGCTTCATGATGTCCCGACTGCCGGTCACCTTGGCGTGTCACGGACCTATGACCGCGTGCGTCGGCGCTTCTAATGGCCTGGTCTGTACTGTGACGTCTGCCGTTACGTCGCTGCGTGTGACCTTTGTCAACGACGCAAAAAGTCCACCACACTCTCTGCTGGTCGCCTTCAACCACTTGACGTACCATCAGAACCATTCTTCCGTGTAGGTGTTGATCTTGTAGGCCCTTTTCCTACGTCTGATTCGGGAAACAAGTTGATTGCTGGAGCAACAGACTACGCCACCCGATGTGCAATCACACGGGTTCTTCAGAGAAGCTGTGTAACCGATCTCGCCGACTTCCTCCTAGAGAACGTCATCCTTTACCACGGCGCCTCTCGACAGCTCCTCACTGACCGCAGCCGCTACTTTCTTTCTAAAGTTGTCAACGACATTCTGCACTCGTGAGCGACTAAACACAAACTTGCTACTGCCTGCCATCCACAAACGAACGGTCTAACCAAGCGCCTTAACCGCACCCTTACTGACATGCTGTCCATGTATGTCTCCGCTGACCACGACGACTGGGAAGTTGGGCTGCCGTTCGTTACTTTCGCCTATAATTCGTCTCGCCATGATGCAGCCGGCTTCTCTTTTTGGCCGCGAGCCTACGCTACCTTTCGACACCATTCTGCCTGCTAGTCTGAATTCCACGTCCGAGTACGCCCGTGAAGGCATACTCAAAGCTCAAGAAACACGCCATATTGCCCGACGTCGACTTGTGGAGTCACAGGACAATCAGCGGCGCTTATATGACACCCACCATCGCGACGTCCATTACACCCTAGTTCTCCTTTGGTCGCCGTCGCGACGCGTTGGAGTCTCGGAGAAGTTACTTTCACGCTACTCTGGCCCTTACCGTTTCTTGCGTAAAGTAGCTGACGTCACGTACGGAATCACCCCTCTTGAGCCAACCGTGGCTCAGCATCGCTCCAACGTGGTCCATGTCCCGCGTTAAGTTGTATCACGCGCCCACCTCCTAACCAGCGCCGAGCCGGTGCTTCCGCCGCCGGGGGTCGTGTAACACGCTGACGAAGATGTTGTCAGCTTGGTCGGACGAAGACAACGCTCTGGACTTCACGCGATGTCTACCACCTTGTCAGCCGCTGCGGTTATTGTAAATATCCTGTAAATATACATCTTACTGTGTTCAACCCCGTAACAATATAATTCACCTGCTTTGAGGACTATAAGAGGTGTGCTGCCAACATGAGTCTCTGTCCATGGTTTATTGGGCCGCTTTGTATGTGGCACAACATATGATGATACTCGTTTTCTGCGTTCTGGGCCAACACCCCGCAATATACGCCGATGATATATGTTCCAGATGTATGTGCTAGGATAACACAGGGATTATGCGGCTCTAAAAACATTGCCGGTGACGGCGCCACACCCGGAAGACACCTCCTCCTCGAGCACGATCATTTGATAGACAGACATGTCAACGAAGTTGCAGCCAGAGTGCTAGGGATATTACGGAGTTTGCACTGGCGTGCTGTGTTTGCAGCATGTTTACTGTGTCGTAGTTGGCAGCGAGATTGCCATTTCGTGCGTCTGCGGTGGCCAGCACGGTGTATCTCTAAATTGTTCGAATGCTAATCGCATCAACTTTGTGATTCATCTTGAGATTGTTTCTGCTGGCAGTTTCTCTACTCACCTCTAGTGGTATTTTGTCTTTGGCTAAATGCACGTCAGTTTTTTATAGCTGAACTTTTCGCTATTGTTTTGGGCTCGAATGAACTGTTTCCATAGCATATGTTAATGCATTCACTTTGACTGACTCCTTCACCGTTTGTTCATGCGTCAATTCGATAAGTTCTTCTACGCCTGAGCTCTTAGTCTTCACTTGTAATGAATAAGCTGCGTCAGGTGGGCTTCGGATGGGTTGTTATCTAAACAATACTCACTATAACAACCAAAGTGGTTATACCAATGTGACCAACGTCGATGACCTTGTCTTCTTTTGCCACCGTAACAATATTGACGTATAGACCGCGCACTAATATGCAAAGGATTTCTGAATATGACGTTTCCAAACTGTCCTAAAATTTAAAATATTCCACGTAAATCATCATCACATTTGTCCGCTTTATAGGTGTAAATTATCCAATATAGACAAATACGATGTCATTTGTTGGTATTCGGTTTGTAATCCTTCTATTAATTTTTTTACACATATTTCCCGCAAACTTGGTAAAAGAATTGGGGCGATAAATTGAACATCTGCTCCCAGCGGTCTATAGCATTATTATTTTTTAACTCTGGTTCAATTTTTCCATGCGTCTTTTTTGGTATTTTTCACAACTTGTGTTACATTTCGTCATCCATTACTTCCCTAGACCACTTCAAGCCGCGCAAGAGAGAGTCCATCATGCGCTCGAATGTAGCTGGCGCATTGCATAATCCAAAGGGCATGACTTTAAATTGGTACAGACCGTCCGGTGCGACAAAGGCGGTTTTCTCGCGGTCCATCTCATCGACGCTAATCTGCCAATAGCCGGAGCGGAGGTCAATTGATGAAAAGTATTGGGATCCGTGAAGGCAGTCAAGAGCGTCATCAATGCGAGGCAAGGGATAAACATCCTTCTTTGTTATCCGGTTGAGGTGACGGTAGTCAACGCAGAAGCGCCACGAGTTGTCTTTTTTCTTTACTAAGACAACCGGTGAAGCCCACGGGCTACTGGAGGGTTCAATGATGTCCTTGTCCATCATCCTGTCTACTTCCTTCTGTATGATGGCCCTTTCTGTTGCCGAGACACGATATGGCCGCCTATGAATGGGGCTGGCGTCACCGGTGTTGATGCGATGCGTGACAACAGATGTCTGGCCAAGTGGACGGTCGTCCAAATCAAAGATGTCCCGATAAGATGACAGGAGATGACGAAGAGCTGTTGTTTGCTCGGAAGGAAGGTCGGGGGCGATCATCTTAGAAACATCGTCCGCAGGCGTCGAGTACGAAGGAGTGGATGACAAAGGTCCGTTCGTACTGAGGAAGGATTCAGAGGTCAAAAAAGAAATCTGAAATTCTTCCAAAGGAG
This sequence comes from Dermacentor albipictus, assembly GCF_038994185.2. Classification (NCBI taxonomy): domain Eukaryota; kingdom Metazoa; phylum Arthropoda; class Arachnida; order Ixodida; family Ixodidae; genus Dermacentor; species Dermacentor albipictus. Next base: position 99,440,197 of record NC_091829.1, on the reverse strand, counting down.
TGATATGCGCTATGGCGATACCGTGTGGCAAAACATGTGACGAGAACCCAAAATTGAGGATGGGCACGCGAGCGCAGTTTTCGCGGATCCGAATTAAGGTGCTCGGTAGGGCAATATTACGCGACAAAACCACGTCAGTAAGCGGCGACAGGACGTACTCGCCATCAGGTACGGGGGGACAGGGCGTCAGCAGGACATTTGTAGCAGCCTGTGGAGACAGCCTTGCATATTCAGCAGCACATAAGCGGTGTGGAGCACAAGTGGTTGCGTCGGCAGGAAGCGGCAGGTCCAACTGTACAACACCTGCAGAGCAGTCAATTTGGGCAGAGTGTTTCGAAAGGAAGTCGAGGCCGAGAATTAGGTCGTGTGGGCAGTGTTCAAGGACGATAAATAGAACAACGGTATAATGGCCCCCAATGGTCACACGTGCTGTGCACATTCCAAGGACAGGTGACGTACTCCCATCGGCGACTCGCACGGTGCACGGTACGGCGGGGGTCAGAACCTTTTTGAGCCTGCTGCGGAGAGCAGCGCTCATAACTGAAAGCTGCGCTCCTGTATCAACGAGAGATCTAACAGGAACGCCATCGACTTCAATGTCCAGCAGGTTTCCACATGTAGGCAGGGTCAATAGAGGATTTGTGGGCCGGGTCGGAGTTGCAGCTTCACCTCCGGGAGCTGCACCGCCTAGTTTCCCGAAGCGAAGCGACCGGTTGCAGAAGGGGACGAAGAGCGGTGAACGAGAGGCGAACGGGACCTACGACCTTGCGGAGACGGGGAGCGGCTGGATCTTGGTGGAGCACTGTCGGCGTTGATGTTCCTAGTCGGCGTATAGGGCGAGAAAGTGCGATTGTCGGGTACTTGGCTGTAGTGACTCGGAGACGACCACCGAGGAGGCGACGACCAGTGGTTGCGGCAATGACGGGCGATGTGTCCAATACCGGAACAATTAAAACAGATGGGTTTATCATCCGCTGTGCGCCATTCAGCTGGGTTGCGACGGAGTGGTGGAAAGCTTTGCGTCCGGGAGCGAGCGGTCGGAGAAATTTGGTAGGTGTTGGTATGGCGGACCGAGCAGAGAGATGGAATGCCCAAACTTGCTATTTCCTCCCGAACGACCGCTTGTATAAGGGAGATAGCGGGTACGCTTTCCCGACAGTCTGAACGAACAGGAGCCGGGGCCATGGCCTCAAGCTCACGGCGAACGATGCGCGTTATTTCTTCCGGTCCTGCGGGCTGAACGAACCGCGGCGGGTCTTCGCAAGAAGATGTCGCGGCAGTATTGGGCAACCGGTCGAATGTTTGAGTGACGCGGCGGCCCTTCGCTTGTTCGAAGCGCCGGCACTCCTTAATAATTGCATCCACAGTGGCACAATCCTTACACATCAAGAGATTGAAGGCATCGTCTGCAATACCTTTCAATATATGGCCAATCTTGTCTGCCTCGGTCATGTTGTCATCAGCCTTGCGACAGAGGGCCAGCACATCCTGTATGTACACGACATAGGATTCTGTGGACGTCTGAGCGCGGCACGCAAGTTCTTTTTTAGCTGCCAGCTGACGACCGACAGGTCTGCCAAACAGGTCTCGCATTTTTTCTTTGCAAACATCCCAGCTCGTTAGGTCAGCTTCATGTGTGTCATACCATTGCTTCGCAGTTCCCTTCAGATAAAATATTACGTTTGCAAGCATCATTGTAGGATCCCACCTGTTGTTGTCGCACACTCGCTCGTACATCGTAAGCCAGTCCTCAACGTCGACTTTGTCCGTGCCACAAAATGTTCCCGGGTCCCGTGGGTGAGTGAGGATGACCGTGGGCACGGACTGCCGAGGCGTTGTCGCTTGTGTCGGTTGATTTGCCATTGTGGCAGCAGGCAGATGACGTCCGCTGCGAAGTTCCGTGGTTGTACCCCGCACCTCCACCAAAATGTTGCGGGAAGAAAGCAGGCCCACGAGTGTAAAATAACTTATATTTACAAATGATGGATATGGCGTTCAGGCAACCGCCAGACTTCGTCTTTCTCTCGTCCAATTCAACGTCTTCCTTCACTTCACCGTAACAATATTTTTGTTCGAAATTTAGTTATTTACATCTACTCAGCTCTTTGTAGCTTGGGCGCCCAGGTTCGGCGTGGTCATGACCGCGTTATTGCGTACGCCTGCCGCCTTTGGTCTCCTCTGGAGCGAAACTATCCCATTACCCAGAGAGAGTGTCTTGCTCTTGTCTGGGTGGTTGCGAATTTCCGTCCCCTCTTATATGCCGGCCTTTTTCTGTTGTCACCGACCATTAAACTCTCTGTTGGCTTTCGTCCTAACTTTCGTCCTTTTTCATCTATCCACTCATTCTCACGGCCATTCTCATATTTCTCATCGAGTTAACTATCCAGTACTACGTGAGTGCCTTTGCTTTTAACTATAGATACGCAGAAAAATGGAAATCAGCAATTTGACAGTTTCAGCAAAGCGTTGTGTGATACATTAGCGTAATCGTCAAGCACCTTAATAAAAAGATATTTTCGCACTCATATCTGTCCTTGGATGGCGAAAGGACTGCTAAAATTATTGAAAGATAAAGACTTTTGGCACACTAAAGTAAAGTCACCTAGGGGTAACAAATATTATGAACAAAAATTTCGTATGGCTCGAAATATAGTAATTAGCGCTATACGTATTCGTAAAAAAGAGTATTACACAAACCTAATAGTCCGTAATTCTGGTAATTCAAAGGCTACAGGCTCATTATCAACTCGGTAATTAAGCCATCGGTTGGAGAACATACAACATGAGATTTGAAAACCTTAGGAATATTAATGGAATCCTTAGTATCGTCCTTTATCACGTACTCCTGTATGATTCGTCGCGCAGTATCTAATAATGTACTTCTTCTTTTGTCTATTACCTGGAAAGGACGACAAACTCATTAGGTTTTGTGGACACTACAGCGGAGGAGATATTGTCCGTACTTAACGGCATGCCATTCAAACATTCTACTGGTCACGATGGAATATCCACAATGGCCCCAAAGAATTGAATTGATATACTGTGCAAGTCATTAGAAAAAAATATTCAATCTGTTTCTATACTGCTACCTGTCCAGGTTTATTAAAGATCGCTAAGGTTATTCCAATTTGCAGAAGTGTGGACCATAATTCACTAGAACACTGCCATCCTATATTTTTCTTAAATTGCTTAAACACCGTCTTTGAAAAGCTTATCGTCCAACTTGTCACTTCATTTCTTGAACTTGAATCCATTTTGGCTTAATGCCAGCATGGTTTTCGAGCTAGAAGATTGAAAAACACAGCAGTATTAGCTTTGCCTGACTACAGAAATTCTCACATGAACAACAACAAAAGTATCCTAGGCAAATTTCTAGATGTGCGAAGAGCGTTTTACTCTGTAGATCATGACATACTGCTAAATAAGTTAGAATGCTATGGTTTTCGAGCTCTAACTGTTCAACTTTTTTCGCAGATATCTCAATAACAGAAAACAACTAGTTGCCATTGCAGATACGAAGTCCGACGTTCCTTACGTTTCTGAAATCACAAGGCTCAGCAGTGGGGGAGTCATCATCATCATCATCATCATCATCATCATCATCAGCCTGGTTACGCCCACTGCAGGACAAAGGCCTCTCCCATACTTCTCCAACAACCCCGGTCATGTACTCAATGTGGCCATGTCGTCCCTGCAAACATCTTAATCTCATCCGCCCACCTAACTTTCTGCCGCCCCCTGTTACTGGGGGAGTACGGTAGCGCGATTAGATGACGGGTCAAAAAAAGACACGTAGGGACACACACGGCGCTAACTTCCAACAATGTTTATTATGTAAAACCACGACGAACTTGCACACTCAGCCAAACTTGACGCACTGCCAACCGGTCAAACCGGGCGTACTATAAGTAAGCATACTAGAAGTAAAGCGTAAGTAGGTCCTGGTTTTCGATATAAAACATTGTTGGAAGTTAGCGCTGTGTGTGTCCCTACGTGCCTTCTTTTGTCCCGTCTTTTAATCGCGCTACCGTACTCCCCTTGGAGATGCATTACCAACAAGCCCACATTGCAACCCTCGTCAGTACTGGGGCCAATATTTTTTTTCTTGGTTTGTAAACAATCTTTCTGGTGCCATAGAAAACTGCTTTGCTGTAATGTATGCAGACGACACTGTTTTACTTTGTGCGCTAGACTCCCTGGGCAAAACATTTCAGGTCTGAGAGCAATTCTGAGAGCAACTCTGCGAGCAATTTAGCATATGCTATAGCCATCCATCCTGTTGTATTGCATCTTGGGGTAACACATACGTTTGATATGTAGAACCTATTGTACTTCTTCAGAAAAGGGACTTGCGATTTATGACTTTTTCGGATTACCAAGCTGAATTCGTGCCACTGTTTCAAAGTTTAAATATAACGCTTTTTAATTTATTACTGAATTTTAGCATTACATTGCATAATCATAATAGTGTATCCACTAACTCCCCTTCGAATTTATCAATTTTTTTACCTTCCAGAAGCAATACGCGCAGCGCACTTAAGGGAAATGTTCTCTTGCCAAAAATGCTTAATATATATGGAATGAGAAGGTTAAACAGCGCCGGAGCACTTCTATGAAACAGCTTACCATAGGGAGTAAAACAAGCAAAATTTTTTCACTATCACTGAAATCACTTTATCACTCACTACTATTATATGCATAGGGTTTCCATCTCGCTGGTGTACATATCTGTTTTTTTTCACTTGCAGTGTATAGTTACCACATACAAATTCCTTTCTTTAGGTTCGTCGTAGCTATTACACGTACCCTGCCTGTGTTCATAAACTAATATTTATGTACATAGGATTTATTTATACTTTGTTCTATTGCCGCTATGATTCTGAACAATAACTAGCATGGATCCCAACTACACTTGAGCTAGGGATTCAGATGCCCTGTACAATATTTCCTGTATACTTTCCCTATTTTTAATACACTTCACGCTCAACTTCAACACCACAGGGAAGCTTGGACAAAGGGCTTTGCAAATAGAGTTTTCCTATTCGATGGCCTACAAATCGGGGCACCAGCACACCAACGCCGACTGCTTGTCGCATTACCCCGCAGTCACGCCCAACGTCGACGACCCGGACGCCTTCACCTGCGGTCTCTCCGTCTCCCAACAATTGGACATGGTCAGTGAGAAACGCCGTGACCGCACTTTGGGGACCCTCATTGAGCGACATGAATCTGCGCCTAATGACCGATCCTTACTGCGCTTCGTCTTACAGAACGGCGTTTCGTACTGCCACAATTTTCGCGTCGACGATCCTTCCTTCTCTGTGTTGCCCCTCGACGCCTTCGCTCAGCCGTTCTCCATGAGCTTCTGACGCACGTACCACCGTGTCCGCCGTCGCTTCTACTGGCGTCGCTTTGCTCGCTCTGTACGGCGATACGTTGCGGCGCACGAGCCCTGTCAGCATCAAAAAAAAAAAAGACAAGCGACGCTTCCGGCCGGGTATCTTCAACCGCAACTGCTGGCACAAAAATCCACGAGGTACAAGACATAGGGATTGCCCACGAGCGGCAAGGAACAGGGAGGACACTGAAACTTGACGACCCAATGCCCAATTTGGAAGTAAGCATGGGTTAGGTGCACTGGAAGGTGGTGAGGTTCTTGTGAGCTGTTTCTGGAATTTAGTTCGTGATAAGGTTGGCATTTTCTTATATTTTAAACCGTGAACTCATGGCATTTCTGGTGCCTATGTTGCAGGTAAAGGCCATTTCACTTCAGAGACTATACGCAAATAATGAAAGCCAAGAAATGCACCTTCCGAGCGTCATCACTGCCAAAACGGCATGTAGGTTTTGTCAAGAGCAAAAACCGTGATCTTGTCTAAGAACGACAGTAAATTGAGCTCTTTGACAGAGGCTGATCGTAGAAGGAGTTAGGCATGCAGACACGAGCAAAAGAGAAGGGAAGAAGACACACACACTATCAATTACTTTACAGCAAACGTTTTTGTTTGCTTCCCCTTCCCCTTTCGTAGTGTCTGCATGCCTAACGTTTTCTCGGAAGGATCTGTTCTTGTTACTCATGCCACCAGGTCGTTATGATCCTCATCGTGAACCTTTATACATGTTTTATATCACTATCATGTCGTTTACAGATTATCTGTACAACTGGCTGTCCAGCCATTGATCTTATTCCTAGTCTCAGCCGTTTAGCCTGGCCCATTCGCTTGCATTCTCTTTGCTATGGACCAAACGCACTAGTACTTCTCATAATATAATAACTATTTTTTCTATAATTTCCCTGCATTCTCCATGCAATATAAATGGATTTTTTCGTTTGCGCCGTGCTTCAATTATTTGATTCAGAAGCGCTGTATATATATATATATATATATATATATATATATATATATATATATATATATATATATATTTATATATATATATATATATATATATATATATATATATATATATATATATATCTAGTCATATAATGAGAAGCCAACAAACACTGACACCAAGTACAACATAGGGGAAATTGCATGTGCTTAATAAATGAAATAAAGTAATGATAAATTAATGGAAATTAAAGTGGATGAAAAAACAACTTGCCGCAGGTGGGAACCGAACCCACAACCTTCGGATGTCGCGTGCGATGCTCTACCAATTGAGCTACCGCGGCGGCGTTTCCCCATCCACTTTCTTGGGTATTTATGTGTACTAGTAGAACCCTGGGAGTGTTAGGCAGCGCCCCCACTCACAGACCTTGGCGGCGGACGTGGAACGTCTTTTTTGCCGCAGGCGTCACGAGAACGGGATCTTTTCGGGTGAAGCCAACTGGTCAATAAACCCACATCCCATCCACTTTCTTGGGTATTTATGTGTACTAGTAGAACCCTGGGAGTGTTAGCCAGCGCCCCCACTCACAGACCTTGGCGGCGGACGTGGAACGTCTTTTTTGCCGCAGGCGTCACGAGAACGGGATCTTTTCGGGTGAAGGCAACTGGTCAATAAACCCACATATCCTACCTGAAGGCATCAATGTTGCCGGATTCAGACCCTCGTTATGTGATAAACGAGAAGAAAGGGGGTTAACCGAGGGACCCGATAATTATTAGTCATATAATGAGAAGCCAACGAACACTGACACCAAGTACAACATAGGGGAAATTGCATGTGCTTAATAAATGAAATAAAGTAATGATAAATTAATGGAAATTAAAGTGGATGAAAAAACAACTATGCTACCTGATGCCTTCAGGTAGCATATGTGGGTTTATTGACCAGTTGCCTTCACCCGAAAAGATCACGTTCTCGTGACGCCTGCGGCAAAAAAGACGTTCCACGTCCGCCGCCAAGGTCTGTGAGTGGGGGCGGTGGCTAACACTCCCAGGGTTCTACTAGTACACATAAATAGCCAAGAAAGTGGATGGGGAAACGCCGCCGCGGTAGCTCAATTGGTAGAGCATCGCACGCGACATGCGAAGGTTGTGGGTTCGGTTCCCACCTGCGGCAAGTTGTTTTTTCATCCACTTTAATTTCCATTAATTTATCATTACTTTATTTCATTTATTAAACACATGCAATTTCCCCTATGTTGTACTTGGTGTCAGTGTTTGTTGGCTTCTCATTATATGACTAATAATTATCGGGTCCCTCGGTTAACCCCCTTTCTATATATATATATATATATATATATATATATATGTAGTGCCAGCAGCGAAATGCATCCATCCTGTATTTATGAGCAATCATGCGCATCCGTCTAGTCTATTCATGAGCCATTGAACAGTTTACCATTGTGTAAACTGGAAACATTGTCAGAAACCGCTGTACCATTCTTTATTTTCTATGTTTATCTGTGGGAATGTACAGTTATTGCATTTACTTGCAAAAAGAAGAGAACTGACAGTGCTCTAGCACTGGAAATATTTTCTTTTGTATAAACTCTCTTAAAAGCTTTCAGCAACCTGGAATATACGAAGATGCAACTGGCAACACAGTCAGCATTTCGGATCAGAATAGACCACGTAATTAATAATGTTGTCACGCCTATTGACGAGCCCATCAAGCCGCCAGAGATGCCGATATATCTGGTTAAGACTAATGTTGCGGCTAGGGTTCGTTAGGGCACGTAATCCACGAAATCCAACGACCACTACATCAGGTTGGGAATATGAAGGAGAAAGGGTTTACTAGCCGAGGTACACGGCTCCAGTACGGAAGCCCACTTCATGCAGGTGGAAGGTAAACATCTCGGTTAACATCAGGACGCTCCTACCCACTCTATGAAAGTCACTTGTTTTAATACCATTGTCTTCCCTAGGCGAGTCGACTAGGGAATCTGACGACTGTCCAGTAGCAAATCACCATCGTCTGCTGTGTTGCGATACCACGCCCATGCTCGCAATAACCCGCTTTAATACCGCCTCCGAAGAAACCGGTTTGGAATGTGTGGAAAGAAATCATCCAGCGGCACCTAGTTTGTTTGTCGTCGCCCCCCCCCCCCCCCTATTTTATTCGCTCAGGCTGCCATGTAAACGGCAGGGTGAGGGCCTTTGGTGGAACCCTGCAACAGCCGATATACACGCTGTCTTGACAGCTGCATAAGTGCCGATGCATGGGTGGTGATTTGACTCGTCGCAAACGTCTGATTACTGCGTTTCACAATACGTTGTTGTGGTTCCTTCGTTTTCATCCTTTGCTCAGGTTTACAAGTAATGGTGGGGTGAGCGCCCTTCAAACGTCAGTGTGCACGCTGCGTTGTCGTCTCGATATGGGGTGCGGTAGTTTGACACGTGGCAGACGTTCGATTTACACCTTTGTGGTGTTGAGACGTAACACTAACGAAAAGCTTGAGAAACTGGAGGCAAGCCTCGGAACAACAGCATATTTGCAGCACTAGTAATGCTTTCTGTTCAGTGCAGGTGTTTTTTGCCGAAGTAGATATATACTCTGAATTATATTACTTATAATGAATGTCATCGCTCTGGGACATAAAAGCTCCTGTGTTAATCTGTTCTCAATATTGCCACGTAGTAGTGACAGTGAAAACTATGCCCAACAGAACTGTCACTAGCTTAACTAACTTGTTATTTGGCGAACCGGTGCCCGAAAAATCAAGTTACGCTCAAAGCGCAACGATAGCGGCGAACACAGTCGGTCATCATCGAAAATCTAATCTGCCGGTCAAGTACGTCTGCTTTTATACATTAGTCATCGAAGTTTCCAGAGTAATCGCTGCTGCGCGCTCGTCTTCCAGAAAATACTACACAATTCCTGTCACGAGTAGAATCAGATTACTAATTGTTCGGTGAAAGTAGACAACGGAAAGGACCATCGATAACATCCCAGTTACTTCCAATCATGCAGACGCATCTTGCGCTGAGCGATAACCAGAAAAGGGTAACTATTAAATACAAGTGTCTATGCCCCTCACTTAAAAGCACCATCCAGATGCTGCAAACACGAGCGCTACAGACTAAATTACACGCACGAAATGAAATAACAAACAACCAAAGTCGCAGAGTTGGCGTTGGTAAAAGGGCTTAAGGCGCACAATATGGACTACTTCAGGCCGTGGACGGCACCACTGTAATTCCGAAACGCCATCTGGCACAACCTCATAGTCCAAGGCGCCAATACATCAAACGATCCTGTGGCGTCCAAAATAGGGTCGCAAAAGCTCATCTTATTTTGTTATAGCGCAAGCTAAAGAAGGACAACAGAAAGGTACATCTGACACACACAGCTCTAACTTTCAACAACAAATTTATTGTCCGTTCTCGTCGGTATATATGCACCTTGAAAACGTCATATAGCACGTGTAAATGTGGTAAAAATCAACAACAAATAAAGTGGGAACCACATGCAAGCAGTTTTTTTCCTCACATGTCCACAAACATGTGCGCGTTCAGCGCTAACGGAGGCAATTGAGCTCTTTGAGGATAATGAAATGGAAGGTGTACTGACGCGTGCGTCGCCGAATGCTGATATGTGTCTAACTTCTATTATCAAGCGCTTCATCTCACACCTGCTTCTACTCATGATGACTGTTTCTTTAAATCCAGGCTTGCATTTGCATCTCTGGCAATCGATGGAAAGAAAGCGGTCAGCGGCCAAGTTGTTTACTTTGTTATTGTGTTCTCGTAGCCTGTTCTCGTAGCCAACGGAATAAGATATGCCGTACCAACAAGCCACTATAGCTATCATCATCGCAAAAGCGCCTCGCATAGTGTTCGTCGGCATATTGGTAGTGCCCGTAGACTCCAAACGCAGTCGCCGGGCTCGTACTGCACTTAACGTCGTTGAACATTGTAATGTCAGCTGCCTGTTTTCTGCTGGTTTGTGCGTGGCCGGACGAGCTGTCGGGCTTCTTCGGCGCCCTGGTAATGCTGACGACCGAAAGATTCTATCTGTCGGTGATGTGCGGCAGCAATGTGTCGAGAGTCGTCGTCGGGTTCCTGCTGTAAACCAGTTAGAACGGCGTGATCTGCGCTTTCTTGTAGCGCCATGTTGGAAGCGAAGTTTACGTACCGCAGGACAGCATCCAAAATCTTTTGTTGGACTTCGACGCACATCGCTAACACGCTCTCAAGCGTCTTATTCAGACGTCCCGTTAGGCCACTCGCATGTGGTTGGTAGGCAGTGCTCCTACGGTGGCTTCTCTCGGAATACTGCGGTGCGGCTTCAATAAGCTCAGCTGTGAAAGTCGTTCCTCTGTCAGTAATGAGGGCTTCTGTCGCACCATGCCGTGACAGGACGTTCTCAACGAAATATTTCGCTACTTCTGCTGCACTACCGTTGGGCAGAGCTTTCGTTTCAGTGTAGCAGGCAAGGTAGTCGGTGGCCACAACGGCCCACTCATCATTTTGTGGCCCTTAAATACCCCTGGAAGGGGCATTACATAAGGGGAGGCCGGAACATCGAACACAACAACGTAGGTCACTGTCAAACATTGTCACAATCAGTGATCAGCAGAATTTATACAAAAAAGTGCAAAGAACCCGTTTCCAAATATGTCGGAGACTGTCCGAGCAACTCTTTCATGATCTCATGAACCGATCGGCAAAGGTGGCTCTATCGGATACAGGAATTCCGCTGACCTTGCCGGAGTTGTGTTGTAACATTGGCAGTCACGGCATGTCTTGATGTAGCGGGCGACGTTGGCGGTCACGCGCTACCGATACACTCCTCTTGTATTCTTTTTAGCGTTCGGGAAAAGCCAAGTTGCCCGGCTGTCTGATCGTCATGCCGGACATGCAAGACTTCGAGCCCGAGTGCTGCTGGTACAACGAGAAGGTTGTTTTCACGGACAGGGGACAAGTTCTTTTTTACGAAGATGTCGTTGTGCAAGCAATACGAGAACAGTATCCACCGAAATACCCTAAGGTCAACGCCGGTCTTGCCTTCTAGGTGCTCCAAAAGCCTTCGTAATTCCGGGTGTACTCGTTGCTCTTCGCTGAAGTCGTCTGCAGTTATTGTTCCTAGGAAGGCGCATCGTCCACATTGTCTTCGGATGGCTGGTCAATAGGGAGGCGTGACAGGCAGCCGGCATCATATTGGTTTCACTTGGTATACACATTGGTGATGTCGAATTTCTGGAGTCTGAGACTCCACCGATCTAGGCGATCTCAAGGATCCTTGGAGTTTGCCTGCCAAAATAAGGCCTGGTCGTCGCTTACCACTTTGAAATGCCTGCCGTATATGTTTAAGGCGGCAAATTCGCCGCAGCCCAAATGATACCCAGGCAATGTTTTTCCATCGTAGAATAAATCACTTCAGTTTTGAGAGGTTCCAACTAGTCTAAGCTATTACGCTTTCAACTCCGTCTTTTCTCTGAACTAGCATTACACGGAAGCCAACGTTTCTCGCGTCGGTTTGGATGGCGGTCTCGACATCTTCGTAGAAATGTGAAAGCACCAGTGGTGACTGCAGCCATCGTTTCAGCTCCTCGAATGCATCGGCCTACCGTGTCTTCCATTTAAAGTCGACGTGAGCATTCGTAAGATGAGTTACCCGCCGTGGTTGCTCTGTGTATTGGGCTGCTGAGCATGAGGTCGCGGGATCGTATGCCGGCCACGGCGGCCGCATTTCGATGGGGGCGAAATGCGAAAACACCCGTGTACTTAGATTTAGGTGCACGGTAAAGAACTCCAGGAGGTCGAAATTTGCGGAGTCCACCACTACGGCGTGCCTCATAATCAGAAAGTGGTTTTGGCACGTAAAACCCCATAATTTTTTAAAGATGAGTTAAGGGTTCTGTAATTTTGAAAACCTCCATCACAAATCACCTGCAATAGGCACACATGTCAAGGAACCTGCGCACTACCTTGTCCAAACTTACTGGTGACGTCACCTAGGAAAAGAAGTCCTTCGTAAGCAAAACGGCACTTTTCCGACTTCAGGGCGAGCCCAGAGGACTTGATAGCCTCCAGTACTATCTAGCTTACATATGCCTATCTACCGTATAGGGGGAGGGGCAGTGGGGGCCTCGTCTCCCTCCACCACCATTAGTGGGTGGAGGGCAAAGCTGGCCATATGCCCCCCCCCCCCCCCCCCCCCACCCGCTGTTTCGAAAGCTGGCGCGGTTGGCTGCATTACTCATGTAAATATGTTTACAAGGTATCACCTGCTTAGGCAGCGAAGCTGGTCTTCTGGGCCTCCTCACCACGTGCTGTAGCAGATGACGCTGAAAAGGCAGCGCAGAGCAGAAAGGTACGGTTCTTCGTGGTGCAAGCCACCTGCAGGACGCCCCTCACTGGCCTGCATTGTCGACAACATTGTCGCCGTGCGATCCTAAACAAGTTTCACCTTCCACCCTTTGCGTCACCCTTCCACCCCTTGCGTTTGTTCGGGCCGTCTAAACGAAACATCTTTAATCGGCGACATTCTTGTCTGTTTAGCCACAATGTATTCTAATCAGCAACCGGTGTTTTAGCGGCAACTTGAGCAACATTTCAATCATATGGAAGTTAGGAACGTTGCTTAATAATAGCCTTCTAGAACGTCCTGTAATATCGAAATTTATTTGTATTGGCCAAAACTCACTTTACGACGCAACAACTCCGTGCTCATGATGAACAATGGTAGTCTGCAAATTCGTAGTCATCCCATTATATTTATGCTTCACAGCATACTGGTCAATATAGGTAGCACATTGTGCTAATAAATTTGGTATCTTCTTCGTCCGTTACAAAATCAGTTTGAATGCGTTTAAACGCTGCGCTTCCTTCAAGCTCACTAATTGCATTCGACTGGTGGATGTCCCCATGTGTAGCACTAAATTAATTTACCAGTAGCAATTGCAATTAATTTTTCTTCGGCCTTAGAAAACAGCAGGACAATAAAATAGATCGACTGTACAGACAAGGGTAATGTTCGGAGCGGCTGAGGTCGTTCACATGAATTGGAACAAATCACTTTACTGCAGTCAGACCAAGCAATCTGAGGGCGAATTTGAGGTAGAACAACGACAGAAAGCGTGCGCATTTATTCTGTAAGAAAGGTCGCGCAAGTGTTATCGTTATATTAAGAACATACGTCGAAGAATAGAATTTAGTCCTCGTGTAACGAAGGTCGACAAGAAAAAATGTGGTGCAATGTACACTGACCGTCATTTCGTTATAGGAAGAACTCGTGATTTGTTTTTTTTCTCTCTTTTGAATCGTGCCGCATATCTAATCTTACAGTGTGAAAACAAACGCAGCATTTCAGCTGTCATTAGCCGTCATGAAAATATATCACTAAGATACCAGCGCCGGTTTTAAGAAGGCTATTTTACGTATTTGAGCTAATGGAATCCGTCCGTAATTTCGCAGTAACAAGTTATGACAACCAATGTGACGCCATTTTTTATGGATTTCATCCAGGAATTCGACAATATTTCCCACAGAAGTTACTTTAGAAATTGAATGAATGCCTCAAATATCCATGATTGATAAAGTTCTTGTAAGCACACCTGAGGAAGCGGCAACAGCACGTCTAATACAGAGACCACTCTTTAGAATGACTCTCATTAGACTCCGGCCATGTGCGGCTGTTTTTATTTCCCGTAGTCATGATTGGCGTAGCAGGAAATATTTCAGTTGAAATTGTCGCTGATGATCGTGCTTCTGTCCAACACGAGGTGAATCGGGACGTTCAGAAGATTACTGAATGGTGTCATTTTTTTGCAAATGAAAATCAATATTTAAAATTATGTTTTTACATTTACGGTAATATTCGGCTTTTTGCTGAAACCATTCACTTGAAGTTTTTTGGACATTTCATCAATAATAGTGCTACGGCACAATATGTGCGATCACGAAAGGCCAGCAGTGTGAAGACGACGACGACGATTTAGAAGCTAGCGCGGGCTGTTGCCTCTTGGCCAAGCGCAGCGTATTTCCCTTGCAAATATATTTGTACATAGCTTGTCGTCTGCGTCTTCCTACGTAACATATTTGGTGGAGGTGGACGTTCCCTGTACCTCGTCACGGAGCTTCGCAGTGGACGGTACGTCGAGCCTACCTTCATGGCTCCCGGCGACGCCAACCCGACTCCACCGGCTCCGACACCTGCTGCCACTTCGACGACTTACATCACCCTCTCCGCTCCCCGTGATCCTGGCGTATTCTCGGCAAAAGATGGGGAAGACGTCGAGGACTGGATCAGCCTTTACGAACACGTCAGCCGCAATAACCGGTGGGACCGAACTATCATGCTCGCCAACGTCGTCTTTTACCTCGGTGGCACACCTCGAGTTTGGTATCGGACGCACGAAGATGAGCTGACCAGTTGGGTCCAGTTGATCAGTTGGACCAGTTGGACCAGTTGAGCTGACCAGTTGATCATTCAATTGTGAAAGTGTGTTGACCACATTGCAGTTGACCCAAACCGCAAACTGTTCTCTCTCAAAAGAGCTTCAAATTATGAACCCTTGTTGTTCAATTGCTAGTCTATGAAACTGTCGTCTCACTAGTAGTAAAGACCGCTTATACATAATCGGACCGTTTTACGAGGAAATGATATTCATAAAACAGAGAAAATATAAAAAAGGCCTTCAGATTTACATATAGTTTTGGACGACTTTCAACCATAGCTTTTTCGATCAAGGGCAACTTGACCACCTTGTCCCAGAGGAATTGCTGTTCCCGTTTTAATTTTACTGGGCAACTAATTATTGAGCATTACAACAGAGGTGCATGAAAAGTAATACCTTCGTCATCGGGCTATCCTACCAGGCAAAGCAATAGATGAACAGCACCTCTTCCGCACACGCGTTAACTGCTTCACGTACTCCGTCTTTTCGAGAGCTGCTAACAAATGGAAGAGTTTAAAATGAACCGCGAACCTGTGGTCGATGTGGTGAGAGGCTGACCGTCCTCCACACCCTCTTGGAGTGTCGCAAAGCCGAATCTGAAAGAAAGAAACATTTTCCTCTTGCATATCGTTATTGCATACCTCTTCACCCAGCTATGTTTCTTGGTTAGGAACCATTTTTAAACACCAAAGTAGTCCTCAATTTTTTAAATGAGGTTGTTCTACATGTTATGAGCCGAATAAATTCGTAGCGCAAGGGCTCTAACGAGGCCATGGTGCTCTAGTGAATTTTAGAAATTTATGCATTTTTTATATCGTATCATTATGTTGCAATGCACCTTAATGCTCATAGTACACGTCATTTGTCATCGCCATAATATTATTACACGTACATTTTACGCACTTTACAGTGACTATATTTTAGGCCCCTTTAGAGCCACGTCACATCAACTTCATAGAGCCCATCACTCCATTGCGAAATCACTAACACTTGCATGGCGCTATTTGGCCATACCTGGCCCTTGCGCCAATAAAAACCACACATTCATTCATCCACACGGGTGCTGCCGCCGGGCGATGAGTGCTTCTTCCTTCGAATATGGGAGGTGGTGGGTTCAAACACCTTGCGGTGTGCACTGTGAACCCACTACCGGTGAAGCTGTGATTACGTGCAGGTGTACGTGGCGTCCCTGCGTGGAGCGCGTAATTAGCCGCACGGCGAGCAAGCCCTGGAAGACCCCGGCGGTGCCATCCGGGGCGAGCGGCTGCAAAGCCGAACTTGTAGTCTGTCCCATCATGAGCAATAACTCCTTTCATGGCGCTTAGGCAATTTCATGATCCTTGAATCTCAGCGGCGCTTTGCCTTCACGGCAGTCAATGAGCAAGGCATCAGGAAACAGCGGCCCAAGAGTATCCATGCCTTTGTCATTAGGAAACCCTCGCACATACAGCAGGTGGTCCGACTTGTATGCTAAACTGCTCCGGGGTCTGCTAAGCTACACCTGCGCTGGCTGCCTTTTGAGCTACATGCTGCGCAGGAGCTCCAGCTGTGCAGTAGTCACCTTTGGGCTCTCAGACTAGGAATGCACTGCGCCTGTTTACAAAGCAAACACTGCGGATGGTATGTGACAGGGCACGAACTTCATCCTTGGTCACCTGGCTGGACATGTTCCCAATGTACAATCAACGCTTGCATATGTCGTCAGCCCAGACGTAACGATGTGACGAGGGGTTGCTTTCGTTGATATTCACACCTGGCGTTATGTCTAAACGGTCCCGAGGGACATGTGGCTGATAAAGACGGGGCCCACCCCGAGATGGAGTTCCTTCTTGCCTTTCAATGCCTTCGGGCTCACCTTGGCTGTAGCTCTCCCCCTCCTTTCTGGGCTTGCGCCACTTGGGACGGCGACCGAGACTGCCTTCACTCACACGCTCATTGGCCCGGTTGACACTCGTCTCCTGCCCTCCTGGCCTTCTCCAACTTTTTCAGCAGCACCTTCATCCTTTGCTTCAGTAGACGGTTCCGTCTCCTGCTTGGTTGCCTCAGTCAATGCAGATGGAGGGGTTGACGCAGCACTCAATGTAGCTCTTTTTTGGGACGCGCTTTGGTATCGAACAGGCTCCTCTGCAGGTGCCGATTCTTTGTGCAGTTTTGTAGCCATATTTGCAAGTCTGAAGTCCCTGAAAGCATGGTTATATTACCTCTAGCCAGTATGACTTCACTCTCAAGGTTCCCGCGTGAAGTCTATTGCGTAATACACGTTGTACGCTCTCTGGTACGCACTCGCACAATCACACAGACGTTGGCACCCGTAAGGTTACAGCGGCCATGACGCGTTTTTGGTAGTTACAGTGGTTTCTGACGCCAATAACCACAGCCTTCTAGTTTCACTATAAAGGGAGCTATCGCTGGGGCCACTACCGCTGGGACACCAATATTCCTTCCATCTTTCGAAGAATGCAAGAGCATTGCTTTTAAAATTGGTTATTTCCTGTTACACAGAGGGAGCTGCTTCGGTTTCTTCAGTTATCCATCCATGACAGTACCGTACTGCCAGAGGCGTTGATTTCAGCCTACGAGCGTTGTATTTGAAGCATCTCGAAAGTCCTGGACTGCCCTACATCACAAGTCTAAGAGGGCAACTGACCATGTGGTGGCTATGATATATTTTCAGCTCCTCAATTTGCTTCTGGAGCTTGCAAGAGAAAAGCGTGGCGTTGAAGATTTGTCTTTGGGCGCTGTTGCTTCGAGGGGGCTGTCGGGGTAGTGTGATTCGATCAATAACTATTGCAATTACCCTGCCAGAAGTAGCCAGAAAGTAGCGAAGTCGCCAAGCACAATTTTTGATCGCCAGGATCCTCTAATATACAAGTTTGGTGGGAAATCGCCAAATATGGCAACCCTGAATACTTTCTGTGCCCGCGCAACCACTCCGGGGGAGCCGTTCAACCACTTTGTTTGACCTCCTTGCGGGTCGCCCACTAGGGGCACCGGTGCCCGAGAATAGTTCGGTAGCCGCGGTGCACACTCAAAGGAGCGAAAAATACGAGACTTTCCCGTGAGGGATCGTCAGCCGTTTGTGCGCAGGCGCGAGTAAGGGCAGGCGTGAGAGATAAAATGTAGGGACTTTTGCTGCTTGAATACACCATTCTGCCGTGGTAGTACGGAGGTGGTTTCTTAGTGCGTGTTGGACTATCTAACTTCGTGGGGGTCGCAACAATAGCAGCAGGGGGCTGGGCATCAGGCTCTGTTAAGACGGAAACAAGACAGTCGGAGGCTGGAGCTAGGGTTGCAAGAGAGATACCCTGGGGTATCACTTAAGGGAATAGCCTAAATTTACAATAAGGGGACATGCGGCACTGCCCTTTATACTGATGACCAGTCAGGGAACATGATATTCTGCGAACAGAAGATGGTAGCGTGGGCGACACGGTGTAATCGCCGTCGTCCACAGGGGGATCAGGAGAGACGTCGACGTAAGTCACGAATAGATGTGGTAGATGAATGTAAACGACGGAATGCAGCCGAATCGGCTCGGGATCAGATGGCTCAGACGCATGAGGTAACGCCAGCTGGATTTCCCCTGCAGAGCAACATCGCCTGACCGCTGCCGCAGGCCGAGTCGAAGCCCAAGTCATAAGAACCAAATGCGCCGAAAGAAAGTGAAGTCCTAAAATTATGGCATGTGGGCACTGATCCCAGACGTAAAACAACACTGAAGTGTGGTGTCCGGCAACAGTAGCACGGGCGGTACACAACCCAGCAAAAGCCGGAGTCGCGCCATCGGCTACGCGGACTGCAGCAATCGCAGCAGTGGTAAAAAATTTCTTCACATGTATACGAAGGTTTGATGTTCATGACCGATATGCAGGTGCCGGTGTTAATGAGTGCAATGACAGGCATACCGTTCACGTGTAGGTTGATGAGGTTGTGATGTCCAGGTAATGTGAGGAAGGTAATTTTGGGTCGGGTCGTCGCGGCAAGCTCACATATGGGAGCTATGCCCGTAATTTTCCGTTAAGCGGCGGAAGTATGAGAGAGAGGGAGAGCGACGACACATAGGTCTGCTAGGCAGTTGTCGGGTCTGCCAAGGGGACCGGCTTGATCGTGCTGGTGATGATGGGGGAGCGCTGTCGTAGTCAATTTGTACTGGCACTCGGAAAATACCACCTGGACGTCGGTCGTATCGATTGCTCAGGCAAGGCTTTGAATTCCAAGCACTGCAAAAATGACGGAAAATATGTCCAACGCGTCCACAACAGAAGTAGACGGGCCTGTCTTCGGAAGTGCGCCACTCTACCGAATTATCATCACCAGGACGAACGTTTGCGCGTCTGTATAACGCACGTATGGTGGGCGGGCGTTAGTCGGATCCGTTGACTAGGCAAAGCGTCTGAAATCCTGCGTTTGCTAGTTCTTGACGCACAACAGTTAGGATAGGGAAAATGGTTGCATGACATTCGTGGGCGTGACACACCTGAAGGGAACTGGTGAAAAAGCTCAATCTCGCGGAGGATGATCCACACGATATCGTCGCATCAGCAGGAACGGGTAGAACGGGTGGGAGACTGAGGTCCTCGCAGGTAGACGTCGCATCCGTGTTCAGAAAACGTGTGAAGTTCGGAGTAACGCGGCGACATTTTACTTCTTCATAGCGTTGACATTCATTGAGGATGTCTTGCATAGTGCAGTAGTTCACGAAAACCAGAAGTGTAAACGCATCATCCGCGATACCTTTGAGGATATGCGCAACCTTTTCCGCTTCCGGCATCGCGTCATCGACTTTGCCAAATAGCTCGAGCACATCCTGTATGCACGTCACGTAGAACTCGGCGCAGTTCTCAGCTCGGCATGTAAGTACTTCCTGCGCAGCGTGACGGCGTCCGGTGGGCTTGCCGAACAGCTCGATGAGCTGTTGCCTACATACTTCTCAGCTGGTAAGTTCCTGTTCGTGGTTCAGAAACCACACTTACGTCACCCACCAGGTAAAATATGGTTTTCGCTAGCATCACAGTCCGGTCTCAGTCGTTGCTAGAGCTCACCCGTTCATACAGTTTAAGCCAATGTTCAATGTTGGTGTTGTCACAGCCGGAAAAGGTACGTTGGTTGAGGGTGAATGGTTCAGGCACGGTTGGCGACCTGCTGGAAGTATTCTCGACCCCGCCATGCGCTGGAATTGTAGATCTCGCCAAGGAGCGTCTGCTGCGTAGATTCACCTGGAGACTTGCAAAACCCGCACTCTGCACCAAAATGTTACGGGGAGAAAAGACGCTCGACAATATGTCTATAAGGTATATACTAGGGGCGATCGGCGATCGTCGTCTTCGTCAGTCCTCTCAGCACCGTTCCCGCCTGCAGCGCATACGAGCAATAGGTTGTACATTACAACGACATGACGTTTAGTCGATTCTGAGAAAGTCAGCTACACTTCGTAGTAATTTTTCACTTGTCCTAAATGTATTGATGCACCAAGGTCATTTTTGTCAGCCTTTCTGGAGGCTTCTAATAGTGCGCTGACGTTAGTATTCCTTCAGCACCTCAAGTACTTTTTTGTACTTTTTCCCAGGCTTTTTTATTCTGAGTATCCGCGATTTGAGGACACGTTCCCTTCGTCTGGATTCCTGACGCTCAGTGACTGAGCCTGATGTTCGTTAGGGCAATTGTGCTCGCAATGCTCGACGCACATTAATTTTGCATGTTGTGGCACTCACACACGAGCTGTTTTCGGAAAGATATTGCGCTTCAGCTGCTTACGCAATTCGCTCTTCATCGTTATTTGAAAGCGCATTGTCGGAATACAATTCTTCTGACACCTGCTAAAAATTTGCGCGTTTTCCTGCAGAGCACAATGCAAAGCATCGCCCTCGCGTCTTTTCAATGCTGCGTCACTCCTACTGGGTTTATTTACGCTGGGACACTGGCTGCCGACGCGGTAAAACAGGTGCTGTTGAACGCAAGTGGCTCAACGGCCGAAGGTGCTATTTTGACTAGTGTTGCAGAATTCGCTGTGCACGGTAGTGCTGAAGTTACCGTTGTTACGAACGGCCGGCTGAGGTTCAAGTTTTGCCAGCCAGTTGCGACAGCGGCGTCAACTGTTCTTGGACAGCAACCGCCACCTTTGAACAGCAACGCTGACGTGTTGCTCTTCAAAGGTGACTTTCGTCAAGCGCGTCGGCTTTTATAGATCAGTCATCGAATGTTCCAGAGTAATCGCTGGGACCCGCATGCCTTCCACAAAGTTCTACGCCATTCGCGTCGCGCATACATGCAATCAGATTGCACAAGGTTCGGCGACAACAGACAGCGGATGGAACTATCGATAACGTTCCAGAAACTTCCGACACATGCAAGCGCGTCCTGCGCTGTGTGATAACATTTTTAGGCGGTGAAACGGGTCGCCCGAAAAAGACAAGTACGCTTGTCAGTATGTATGTATGTATGTATGTATGTATGTATGTATGTATGTATGTATGTATGTATGTATGTATGTATGTATGTATGTATGTATGTATGTATGTATGTATGTGTTTATGCATGCATGCATGCATGTATGTATGTGTACGTCTGTCCGTACATATATTGAAATGCATAAATAGAATATGTAAAATGATCTGTAGTCGCATTTGAATAGAAGAGCACAGAAGCCCGATATTGTAACGAATCTGCCACAGACGCTTTTCCCTTCCTAACCGACAGAACGGCAACGGTAGGGCTGGGGGAGTTGAGGAGCGACACCTTCTCCACACCGTGTAAAGGCACACCCCAAGGCTCCGTGATATCGCCCGTGCTATTTAATGTGGCGATGATCGGCCTGGCAAAACGACTCGGCGAGATTCAGGGCATCCAACATGCGATGTACGCGGACGACGTCACGGTTTGGGTCACGCAAGGTTCACTGGGAGAAAAACAAGAGAAGCTACAAGAGGCTGCGCACTGTGTCGAAAAGTACACCAGAGAAAGGGGACTGGTATGCTCCACAGAAAAATCCGAATTACTGAGAGTAGGTAGACACCCCACCCAAGCAACGCTGGAAGTAACGCTTGATGGTCAAAACATCCCGGAAAAGAATATGATCAAAATCCTGGGCATGTGGCTACAGGGCAGCAGAAAATGCAGCCACACCATCAGCCTGCTGAGCAAAGTGACGGAGCAGGTGGGCCGGATGATCAACAGGGTCTCCCAAAAAAGATACGGCATGAAAGAGGAAGACACACTCAAACTCGTCGGCAGCCTGGTCGTCAGCCGAGTCATCTACTTGCTACCATACCACGCGATGACCAAAGGAGAGAGGGAACAGGCGGACACGATAATCAGGAAAGCATACAAGACGGCTCTCCATCTGCCAAAAAACACTTCAAACGAAAAACTGCTCCAACTGGGCATCAACAACACTTTCAGCGAACTGGCGGAAGCCCTGCTTGAAACGCAAAAAGCCAGACTCAAAAGCACCCCTGCAGGGAGAGCGCTCCTGACTAGGCTGGGACGGGACACGAGTGGACACGTAGATAGATACGCAGACATGCCCGACTGCTTAAGAAAAACAATAAGTGTTAGGCCAGTACCTAAGAACATGGACCCCAACCTCCACGAGAGCAGAAGGCAGGCGCGAGCCGAATACGTGGAAAAGACACTCGCGCTACTAGAGAACACGGTGTACACGGATGCTGCCACGTATCCGCGAGAAGGGAAGCGCGCGGCCACGGCGGTGGTGGTGGACGGCGACGGGAATCTGATCACATGTGCGACGGCAAAGGCAGTCGACACAGCGGAGGCCGAAGAAATTGCCGTGGCGCTGGCGGCAGTAGAAGGATATAGGACAGGCAGGCCTCTAAACATCTTAACAGACTCGAAGGAAGCGTGCAGAAATTACACGAGGGGCAGGATTAGCAAAGCCGCCCTCAGAATTCTTGGCGGAGCCAACTTCGCCGAGAGAAACGTTACGCACAAGTTAATCTGGATTCCGGCCCACGCAGGCATAGAGGGTAACGAAAGGGCAGACAGCCTAGCTCGAGAGACCACGTTCCGAGCAGAGCAGTCGCGCGCCCCGGAGTATCACCCACACGCTTGTGAGGGAGGATACACAGAAATCTTAAACTTATACAGAGGGACGAGAGCCAAATATCCCCCACCGCACAAAGCTCTAACGCAGGAGGAAGCAACGAGTTGGCGCAGATTGCAGACAAACTCCTTCCCAAATTTATACATCCTAAACAAAATGTACCCAACACAATACAGAGACACCTGCCCATGGTGCGGGGCCACACCCACACTATACCATGTCACATGGGAATGTAAACACAATAAATCATTCCACCAACACAATAACCCGAGTGCGGAGCAATGGGAGAGTCGGCTTACCAGCTGCGAGCTCACGGCCCAAGGGGCCTTAGTGCAGCACGCTAGTGAGGTAGCTAGGCTCAGTGGAGCCCTGGAATAGGGGCCCACCCTTGCTGGAAGAGGCTCCAAGTCGCCGGCGCCCAAGACGACCGAGACCTCGAGACGCTAAATCCTTGAAGGAACCAAAATAAAGTTTCTCTCTCTCTCTCTCTCCCCCACTAGAGCGTGCCCGATATGCAGCGCGCCGTTCTGTTATCTAAAAGCCCGAAAAATGCTTTAAATTTGTTTGCCACGTCATCATAGGTGAATATGTGGTCACTTGTGAAAAAGCGTAGTGAAAACAAATCGCTCGAACGATTCCCTTACGACGAATCGCTTTCCGATCCCTAATCACTCAGGAGGACATTGTCCCTAATTGACTTCCCTTGGTTCAATCACCTTCAAAACTTTTGTTTTCATAGGAAAACTAGGCTGAGCGATTGGGATACTTACAAAACATAGTGGGGAAATTTCGGGATGCATAGGGAAGTCTTCTTTCTTCTGTATTACGAACGCACCATTACTTTATCACGCCTGCTGCACACGGTCGTCGGCATGCGCTTTCCCTCCTCTCTACATTGACGCTGGTAGTGATGGCGGTGGTGGTGAATTGTAGAAGGAGGCAGGTTTAGCCTGGGAATTAAGGCCGGAAATCGCTCCGCCGGAGCGTTTTTTATAGCATCACTGCGGTGTTTCACCACATGTGCATCAGACTAGTCTCTCTTAAGAATGCAGTAAGGAAATGTGAAGTTTCTGTGCGGGCTATAACCTACCCTTCGGGAAACACAAGCTGTTGTGGGCACACATGCGAAAGGTCCTTGCAGGTTTTTCAAGAGAGTGCCCCTTTCATGTGGGAATTTCGAGCACTACCGCAGAAAATGTCCAATGTTTCCTGCCTCGTCGCATGTCGTACAGTTCACAGAAATAATATGACCCGTCCTAAATAACCATGCTGGTGTACTGGCAGATGCTGTCCTTATTCAATATGGAAGTGAAGCGTCCTCTCGACAACATATTTTGGTTACAAAGGGCATATGTGGTGGAATCCAAAGTGACCGAAAGTGATTTCGAATTTCGGGCTTTTTAACCTAATTACTCTTTGTGGCCTTGATTTTGGGAGAATGTTGGAGTGCTGTTTACGCAAGAGAATCAGCTTTTCAGTTGCCAGCAATACCAATGTGGGAGGAAATTCTACCGAAACTTTACTGTGAAGGCTTTGTTGCAGAGCTCTTTCACGCGGACTAGCGATTAGCACGGAGCGTCGATGTCGACTGTGTAGCTTCATCGACATCGACGCTCCAAACACTGCAAATCACCAACTTTAGGGACCTAACTGAGGATGACTCCCATTGATTCCTTTTCCCTGTCATAACCTCCGGCTGCATGACAGTATACTGCTTGACCGAAATGCAGGCCAGATAGTTCAAGTACTTTGAAAAGTGCGCCAAAGGTTCATGTGAATAATGACGATAATGAGCATATTTTTATTTTATTATGAGCATTCACTTGGTCAAGCTTGACCGAAAGTGTAGTTACTAAACAAGAGGGATTCTACTACGAGGAAGAATAAGGGCAAACTGCAGAACCTCTTGCGGTAATTGCCACAGAGGATTAAATATTAAATTCAATTCAATGTGTTTTTGATGAATACGTCTGCGCGGTTAGAAGGAAGTCACATCTTTAAGAAACTAGTACAACCAAAGAAGTTCAATGGAGGCGAGAAGAGCAAGCACCAGGCCATAATTCTTCTCTCACTGTGGGAATTTATATCAACTTTTTTAAAACCAGCAGCAATAGAAACAACATTTTACATTCGGGTAGACCTCATCCCGAGAAACATGAACCCGGAGTTTAACAAGGAGAGAAGAGCGGCGAGGGCCAAGGCCCTCATCGACTTTCACGCTAAGATCGAGCACGCAAGGTTCGTGGATGCAGCAGAATACCAGGAAGACTGCGCGGCGTTCGTAGCTACCGTCATCGAGGTATCGTCCGGCGCGACGAGGGCCGCGGCGAGCTTACGGGTCCGCGAGGCGCGTCAGGCGGAGGAGGTGGCCATTGCCCTGGCCATTGCCGACCCCGGGTGCCAGACGGTGTTGTGCGATTCGCGAAGTGCAGTGCGGAATTATGCAAAGGGTAAAGTGTGTGGTGAGACTGCGCGTTCTGTGCTCGGCTGACCTGCAACGAGAGAATCGGTATGTTAGAATAAAGTAGTTCCCGGCGCACGCGGGCGACAATGCGTCGGAGAAGCAGGATGACCACAACGAGACTGCACACGCAGTGTCGCGAGCGCTAACCAACCGCGCAGCTGCAACCGACCGTCCAACGTGGTGTAGTGCTAAGGAGCGCATGACGACGTTCAACGAGCTTACACAGTTCCACCACCTGGCTCGAAGGACTTTCCCACCCCCGCACTCGGGGCTGAGCCGATCGTAGGCGGTGCTGTTCAGACAATTGCAAACTGGTTCCTTACCCACCCCCGTGTTAATGACTCATCTATACCCGAAATTATATGTGAGTGATGTGTGCCGCGTGTGCCAGCGCGAGAGGGCCACCCTGACGCACATACTATGGGATTGCGCCAAGTCCTCCGACGAAGCTTCGACAAGTACAACGATTCCGCCGCGAATCATGGCTGCGGCGGAATGCTACGACCACGAAAGCCAAACCTGGGCCATCCAGCAGGTCTCGGCGGCTCTTGAAAAACAAAGGCCGAGAGCCGAGAAAACACGAGCGCCGACTATCAACTGAAGGGAGCACTAAGGCGAAAAAGGAAAGAAGGCACAAAACTCATCTGCGAAAGCTCAGGAATAGTATTACCACGTGTAAGACGGGTACATATGCCGGTCTACGTGAGAGATAACTGTTAAGGCACTTCATCTCTTCCTTATGTAAAGTAATCGAAGGCTGACTCACGCACGCACTTCCACCATTATAGACATGTCATGCCTCTAGCATGAGACGCGTATCTTCATTCTTATGCCTGTACAATATCGCGCATTCATTTAACTCTGGGGTGCAGTTACAATCTTGGCAATGTAGGGAAACATTAGAAGGCGATCCACCAGTTAAGGACCTTTTATGTTCCATTAGCCTCTGACTGATACACCGTGAAGTTCGCCCTACGTAGAACTGGCCACAGCTAAGGGGAATATTATAAACCACACCCATACGACAGTCAGTAAAGCTGTTGTTCTTATTGTGCTTCACTGGACAAATATCTGTACTTTTTTGCCTTTTACCTGCTCCTTTTTCCTCTGTACGGCAGCGCATATCTTACCTAGCCCATTGGGAGCAGTGAAAGCACAGCGTCCAGCATCACCTGAACTTGGCGGCAGTAAAGGAGACGAAATGGTGTAAAGTGCGTTGTTTCTTCTACGGCGCTATTATACGCGAAGGTCACGTAAGGCAGGATGTGATCCCATGTTTTGTGCTGGACGTTGATGTACGTAGAGATGATGTCGGCGATGGTCTTGTTTAATCTCTCCGTAAGTTTGTTGGACTGCGCATGGTAAGCAGTCGTCTTTCGATGCCTGGTGTTGCTAAATTGAAAAATGCCATTCATGAGCTGTGCTTCGAACGGCGTTTCTCTGTGTGTGATTACAGTGGGTGGGGCACCATGGCGCAATACAATGTGGCTCTTGAAGAACTGCGCTACCTCGGAAGCCGCGGCTCGTGGGAGCGCCTCTGTCTCGGCGTAGCGAGTGAAATAGCCGGTCGCGACAATAACCGACCTTCGGTTGACACAGGAAAAGGCTGAAGAATGTCCAAGCCGACTTGGTCGAATGGCTAATGAGGTGGTTCGATGGGTTGCAATAACCCGGCGGGCTTCATCGGCGATGATTTTCGCCACTGACATTCGCGGCAGCCTTAAACGTACTTTTTGACGATTGTCGAAAGACGTGCCAGTCATACATCTCACGCACTCTGGCAAGCGTTCGTGAGGAGCCTAAGTGACCAGATGTGGGCTCGTTGTGGCAAGCGAACAGAATATCGTGCCGCAAGTCTTTTGGAACCACCAGGAGGTAGGCGCGGTCATTCGAACAGGCATTTTTCTTGTAAAGCACGTTGTCGCACAGACAGAAGGACATCAACAAGTGACACAGAGGGCGTGGTATGGTTGTTGGGCGGCCCTCTAAGTGGTCGATCATAGATAGAACTTCAGCGTTGACATGCCATCGTCTGATCCAGTCCGATACAGTAATGGCGTCCATGAGGCGGTCATGGTTCTCTGACCCAACTGACAGATTCGGCGGGTGCAGTTGATGTCGAATCGCAGGTGCAGCTGCAGTTGATGTCGAACCGGCTCCCATCCTCGTTCGCGTTGATTCGAGGAGGTCTTCAGAGCGTCGACTGGCAGCGGCCTTGCCTCCAAAGGTCGCTGTAAGTTTCCCGGAGAGCACTTGGTGATCATGTTCCGTGTATCACTGGGAGGGTGGTGAAAATAGCTTTGTCGATGGCGACCGTGACTGCGCCCGGTAGGTGCTGCTATGTGTTGTTGAGCCAGATAATGTTAAATATCCCATGGTTGTTGGTCAGGTTTGGGTGGCGGCGAGTAGGCAGAAAAGCCTCGCAACCCGAGACATCGGTGTGGGCACTGGCTGTACAAGTGATCTGCCTCATCGCAGTGGAAGCGCAGAGGTCGGTGGTCCGGTGTTCACCAAGCATCCTACTTCCGAGGGGCATTGCGTCGAACGTCTGCGTAATGCAATGGCTGCTCCGGCTGAAGCACAATAGGGGGAAACGCTGGTGGCATGCGTCGTTCTTCGATGTATCGTACCGGTTGGGCTGGAGAAAGTGCAGCAGGATGAGCGGCGTGAGCAAACAGGGGGGGTGATGGAGCAGGGAGTCTGAGGGCTTCCGCGTAGGTCGTGTGGCGGTGTTCAATTGGTGCAGGCACGATGTTAATAAGAGGAAAGGTGCATGTAGCACTTGGCGAATTTCATCTTTTTACAACACTCGCAATCAAGCTCACCGTAGCTCGTGGCGCGCCGCAAACCTGCTGCCTTTCTTCGCGCTTGTTTTTCGGTGCGGATGAGTTCTCTGAGGTTGTCATCATTGCTTCTGGTGGCCGTGAAAATATGGGAAGGGGATGTCGCGTTCACTTGCCACTCGTAGAAGTTTGATCGCTGCGGAAGCACCTTCTACGTACTTGCAGCCTCAGCAAGCGCGATTCTCCCTTCTTGTCCTTCCTGCCTCTTCTCTTGGATTTTGCCAATACAGCAGGTGGTAAAATGATGAGAAACGGGATGTGCAAAACGCACTCGTCCAGTGGCACTGTGCCGTCGTTGGCTGCACCAACAACTAGTGAGAGGACGCAGTTCATGCAAAAACTCATGCAATGGAGAGACGACGAGAACATATTTCTGTAGTGTGCGTACGCCGCCCGAACTTTCCGTGGCGCCTGAAAAGCAACATTCGGTATTGGCTTTACACAGAAAAGAATTTGTGCCCACCATGTTCGCTTGGGTGGGTACACCTTTTGTTGACGCAAACTACAGGCTAACGGGGCGTCCTATCTTGCTACTTTGTGGTCTTGGAATAACAACGCCGTTTACGGCCTTTCGGCCTCTTTATTTTGGGTCTGCTCAGTTCAGTTTCTCCTTGGAAAGCCCACGGAGGCCATGTAGGTTTTGGATACGAAAGCAAAGTGTGCAGAAAGCTGTCGGGTGCCCCAGTTGACTTCGTAACGTGTGCACCGATAGTTATGTTACTGCAAATGTAACAAGACTCCAAGGAAGTAGACGTTTTTTTGTGTCCTGTGTTTTTTAGTGCACATCAATCAGCCACACTTCATTACTCATAACCGAGAACAGAAAAAGTAGCACATGACTAGGGCGCACAGAAATGGGATTGAACATGAGTCATTGCCCCACTTTATTTTGCACGCGAAGTGTTGGAGTGTTTGAACTGTTATAATTGCGTCATGATCACACTCCGCTACGGGCTCTCAGAATTGTCACAAAGAAAGAGATTAAGAACCATGTCATATACTGGTTCCCGGCACGCTTAGGACCAAAGATCGGCGACGTCCCCAACCTTAGCGAGGCGGCACACGAGGCTGCGCGCACGCTTACAGACCGCGGGGCTTCACCCGACTACTCGGAGAACAAGGACGCCCCCACTACATACAATGGAATCACTAAACACTACTACCTACAACGTAGAGCGTATAGCACGCCACACCGCACGCTCGCTAGAGCTCAAGCGGTTACACTCAGAATGGTACAAACAGGCACATACCCCGCGCAAAACAGACTGCACCATAACATGCCTGAGCTCTACAAGTCTTATTGCACCAATTGCAATACATCCCTTAACGTATATCATTTACTCCCGCCGTGCTCGCAAGCTCACATAAACGCCGAACCGGAAAAGCACAAGTATGAAAAATCAATCCGGAGCGATGAACTCGCTCCCCAACTCTGGGCCGTCCAGCAGGTGCACGACGCCGCCAGGAAACTCAACCTCCCGGTTCCGTCGTGGTGACGCCCACCCCATGAGAGCCCAAAACTCTCGTGGTCTGCAGGACCTCGAATAAAGTTGATTTCCTTCCTTCCTACGGAGGAAGCATGGTGAGTTGTTACCAAGAGCTGGTGCCCCAGTGCTCAGTGATATCGTACTTGGATAAGCAAATTCTTGTATGTACTCTATTGATTGCCAGGAAAAAAAATTGCCTTAGACTGGCAGTAAGCGGTCATATCAAATGCAAAGCTTCTATCCCGGACACGCTGCACTAGCCGACTGATTGGCTACAGTGCTGTATGTATGGGTTGTCAGTGTGAACACAGCCTTATACATCATGATTCTCAAACAAGTTTTGTGTCCTAAGTCTGGCCTAAATGCAGGCGATGGAGCCCTCCCTGCGAGAGCTCGCAGTGTGCAAAAGCATAGAAAATCGCCTGACTGTACCCATCCCACTTGTGGCATTCTTTTGGCATACAACGACCAAGATTAGAGAAACTGGGTAAAAGTGCAACGCAAGGTGCAGCGCTTAATGCACGTGACACACAATGTTATTGATCTTCTTTAAAAAAGGAATACAGGATACATTGCTTTTTTCCAATACTTTAGCATCTGTCTATACAGAACGTGTATTAATACGCAGATGTCGCAGAAAAACAGATTTGCCCCACTGCAAGACGTCGCAACTACCCCGAAGCAGGCAACGCCGCCGGGTGCTTTTGCAAAATTATCTCTGTCGTATAATTTTGCCATCTGCTGTGGAGGAAGACAACTTGCCGCAGGTGGGAACCGAACCAACAACCTTCGCATTTCGCTAACATTCGCAGGGTTCTACTAGGACACATAAATACCGAAGAAATTAAATGGGCAAGCGGAGCTGCGGTAGCTCAATTGGTATTGCTTCGCAGATAAAATGCGAAGGTTGTGGGTTCGGTTCCCACCTGTGGCAAGTTGTTTTTTCATACACTTTAATTTCCATTAATTTATCGTTTCTTTATCTCATTTATGCAGCACAAGTAATTTCCCGTATGTTGCCCTTGGTGTCAGTCTTTCTTGGCTTGTTTTGATATGACTAATACAAATCGGGCCCCTCAGTGAAGCCCCTTTCTTCTCGTTTCTCTCTCTCTCTCTCTCTCTCTCTCTCTCTCTATATATATATATATATATATATATATATATATATATATATATATATATATATATATATATATATATATATATAACGCTCAAGGTAAATCCATCAACTTTCTGAGACCAAAACGCAATATTAGGAGTCATGACGGCAGGAACGATCATGAATCTGCCGTCTGAAGAACTTGCAAAAAGATAACTATTGCCTCAAGTCAATCGGAAGAACACTGTTGAGAGTCAGTGTCCAGAATCAACGGCAGTCTCTGCTTGCTCATTTGAATGAAGTTGCTGAGCGTGGGCTTCTATTCTGTCGCCTTGGAAGACGTCAAATTCAGGACGTGCACGCCGGCGTTTTCCCCACGATGCGCAGCCTACGAAGCTGTACTCGGTCGCATAGAGAAGTCCTAAGGCCACCAGAGAGCAGCATCTGTGGAGGCTAGTAAAGGTGCAGCAGCTTAGCCAGGGTAGAGAGTATCATGGAGAAATTATGTATAAATCTAACAGCAATGAACGTTATGATTAGGGCCACCACTGCTGTTTGCGAAGCACTTGTATTTCGGTTTACTGACATCGTGCGCAGCTTTTTTCAGGAAAGACTGATTGGCGGACGTCAGAGTCCACGTAGCAAGTGTTGAGTGCGAACGACCTTATCAGTACATGTCATTGGTATGGTAGAGTTCTTATGCCGAAAATACGAAGGAATCGAACTGGAATGAACGTTATTAATAACGGGACCACTATTGGCGGCGAAGCGTTTGTGTTTTTATTTATGGACAGCGTGCGCGCCTTTATTCAGAAAAGATTGATGGGTGGTCGTCAGAACCGACGTAGCAAGTGTTGACTTCGAACGAAGATCGAATCTCTGCTACAGCGGCCACATTTCGGTGGTGGCGAAATGCGAAAACACCCGTGGTACTTAGATTTAGGTGCACGTCAAAGAACCCCAGGTGGTCGAAATTTCCCGAGTCCTGCACTACGGCGTGTCTTATAATAAGACACTGGTGTTGGCACGTAAAATCCCATAAATTGAGTGCGAACAAAAAAAAGGCTCTTATGCAGAAAATATGATTGAATAGAACTGCAATGAACGCTATGACTAGCTCCACCACTGCTGTCGGTAATGCGCTTGTATTTCAGTTTATTTACATCGTGCGCACCTTTCTTCAGGAAAGACTGATTGGCGGACGTCAGAGCCCACGTAAAAAGCGTTGAGTGCGAATGAAAAAAAAAGGTTCTTATGCAGAAAATACGAAGGAATCGAACTGGAATGAACGTCATGGATAGCGGCACCTCTATTGGCGGCGAAGCGCTCGTGTTTTTATTTATGGACAGCGTGCGCGCCTTTATTCAGAAAAGATTGATGGGTGGTCGTCAGAACCGACGTAGCAAGTGTTGACTTCGAACGAAGATCGAATCTCTGCTACAGCGGCCACATTTCGGTGGTGGCGAAATGCGAAAACACCCGTGGTACTTAGATTTAGGTGCACGTCAAAGAACCCCAGGTGGTCGAAATTTCCCGAGTCCTGCACTACGGCGTGTCTTATAATAAGACAGTGGTGTTGGCACGTAAAATCCCATAAATTGAGTGCGAACAAAAAAAAAGGCTCTTATGCAGAAAATATGATTGAATAGAACTGCAATGAACGCTATGACTAGCTCCACCACTGCTGTCGGTAATGCGCTTGTATTTCAGTTTATTTACATCGTGCGCACCTTTCTTCAGGAAAGACTGATTGGCGGACGTCAGAGCCCACGTAAAAAGCGTTGAGTGCGAATGAAAAAAAAAGGTTCTTATGCAGAAAATACGAAGGAATCGAACTGGAATGAACGTCATGGATAGCGGCACCTCTATTGGCGGCGAAGCGGTCGTGTTTTTATTTAGGGACAGCGTGCGCGCCTTTATTCAGAAAAGATTGATGGGTGGTCGTCAGAACCGACGTAGCAAGTGTTGACTTCGAACGAAGATCGAATCTCTGCTACAGCGGCCACATTTCGGTGGTGGCGAAATGCGAAAACACCCGTGGTACTTAGATTTAGGTGCACGTTAACGAACCCCAGGTGGTCGAAATTTCCCGAGTCCTCCACTACGGCGTGCCTTATTATTAGGCAGTGGTTTTGGCCCATAAAATCCCATAAATTTAGTGCTAACAAAAAAATGTTCTGATGCCGAAAATGTGAATCAACCGAACTGGAATGAACGCTACGACTAGCTTCACCACTGCTGTTGGTCATGCGCTTGTATTTCAGTGTATCGACATCGTGTGCACTTTTTCAGGAAAGATCGATTGGCGAACGTCAGATCCCACGTAAGAAGCGTTGAGCGCGAACGACTTTATCATTACTTGTCAGTGGTAAGGTGGAGCTTGAACTGTAAGCACCGTTGGTTTTTTAGCAAACTGTATTTGCATATTAAATTTGGAAAATAAAGGATAATAATAATCTAAATTCATATTTATGCATATATAGGCATCCAAAAAGGATGTAATTAAATAGGGAGGCTGTTCCCATTTACCGACCGTGGGCAAACAAGGAACGTTGCCGTGGCCGACGGTTGTCATCATCATCATCATCAGCCTGGTTACGCCCACTGCAGGGCAAAGGCCTCTCCCATACCTCTCCAACAACCCCGGTCATGTACTAATTGTGGTCATGCCGTCCCTGCAAACTTCTTAATCGCCTCTGCCCACCTAACTTTCTGCCGCCCCCTGCTACGCTTCCCTTCCTTTGGAATCCAGTCCGTAACCCTTAATGACCATCGGTTATCTTCCCTCCTCATTAGATATCCTGCCCATGCACATTTCTTTTTCTTGGTTTCAACTGAGATGTCATTAACACGCGTTTGTTCCCTCACCCAATCTGCTCTTTTCTTATCCCTTAACGTTACACCTACCATTCTTCTTTCCATAGATCGTTGCGTCGTCCTCAATTTAAGTAGAACCCTTTTCGTAAGCCTCCAGGTTTCTGCCCTGTAGGTGAGCACTGGTAAGACACAGCTATTATAAACTTTTCTCTTGAGGGATAATGGCAACATGCTGTTCATGATCTGAGAATGCCTGCCAAACGCACCCGAGCCCATTTTTATTCTTCTGATTATTTCCGTCTCATGATGCGGATCCGCCGTCAATACCTGTCCTATGTAGATGTATTCCCTTACGACTTGCAGTGCCTTGCTGCCTATTGTAAATTGCTGTTCTCTTCCGAGACTGTTAAACATTAGTTTAGCTTTCTGCAGATTAAGTTTTATACCCACTCTTCTGCTTTGCCTCTCCAGGTCAATGAGCATGCATATCAATTGGTCCCCTGAGTTACTAAGGAAGGCAATATCATCAGCAAATCGCAAGTTACTAAGGTATTCTCCATTACCTTTTATCCCCAATTCTTCCCAATCCAGGTCTCTGAATACCTCATGTAAACACGCTGTGAATAGCATTGGAGAGATCGTATCTCCCTGCCGGTCGCCTTTCTTTATTGGTATTTTGTTGCTTTCTTTATGGAGGACTACGGTGGCTGTGGAGCCGCTATAGATATCTTTGAGTAATTTTACATGCGGCTTGTCTACACCCTGATTCCGCAACGCCTCCATGACTGCTGAGGTTTCGACAGAATCAAACGCTTTCTCGTAATCAATGAAAGCTATATATAAGGGTTGGTTATATTCCGCACATTTCTCTATCACCTGATTGATAGTGTGAATACGTTCTATTCTTGAGTAGCCTTTACGGAATGCTGCCTGATCCTTTGCTTGACAGAAGTCTAAGGTGTTCTTGATTCTATTTGCGATTACCTCAGTAAATAGTTTGTAGGCAACGGAGAGTAAGCTGATCGGTCTATAATTTTTCAAGTGTTTGGCGTCCCCTTTCTTATGGATTAGGATTATGTTATCGTTCTTCCAAGATTCCGGTACGCTCGAGGTCATGAGGCATTGCGTATACAGGGTGGCCAGTTTCTCTAGAACAATCTGTCCCCCATCCTTCAATAAATCTGCTGTTACCTGATCCTCCCCCGCTACCTTCCCCCTTTGCATATCTCCCTAGGCTTTCTTTACTTCTTCCGGCGCTCCCTGTGGGATGTCGAATTCCTCTAGACTCATTTCTCATCCATTATCGTCGTGGGTGGCACTAGTACTGCATAAATCTCTACAGAACTCCTCAGCCACTTGAACTATCTTATCCATATTAGTAATGATATTGCCGGCTCTGTCTCTTACCGCATACATCTGATTCTTGCCAATTCATAGTTTCTTCTTCACTGTCTTTACGATTCATCCGTTCCTCAGAGCTTGTTTACTTCTATCTATACTATATTTCCTTATGTCAGGTGTCTTACGCTTGTTCATTAAATTCGAAAGTTTTGCCAGTTCTATTCTAGCTGTAGGGTTAGAGGCTTTCATGCATTGGAATTTTTTATCAGATCTTTCGTCTCCTGCGATAGTTTACTGGTATCCTGCCTAACGGAGTTGCCACCGACTTCCTTTGCACACTCCTTAATGATGCCCACAAGATTGTCGTTCATTGCTTCAACAGTAAGGCCCTCTTCCTGAGTTAAAGCCGGTTGTACTTGAACAAATTTTCTTCGTTGGTAGAGCAGTTTCATTCTTAGGTAGCGTTGATTTACGCCAAGGTCATTTTCCCCTGCTATGATTGGAGGAGGAGAATAAGGTGATGTTTAAACAATGGTGAACGAACTCGGAATGTTAAAAGTGGTGCGTTTCGTGAGTTGGGATAGCGAGGAGGTTGGTATCGGTACTGCTGTCACTTTTCTGAACGAACAGGACATAATTGCAAAAGAAATGTACATGTGTAATCAGGCGTTATAAATGTATTGAGCCATGCTTTTGCAGAAAGCAATAAAGAAACTATACTGCTTGAATTTCTAAGAGGAACAATAAGAAAAGACCAAGACATAGAAATAGAAAAAAGGAATGAGGTATATATATATATATATATATATATATATATATATATATATATATATATATATATATATTTACGCTGGGCTAGGGTAAGAGGCTTTATGGAAAACGATTATTATGGTCCTTCTTTATTGTATCGCCTAATTAGACCATTAATTCATTTTCTAACGTATTGGGGAAAGATATGTTTTGTGTTTTAGTTGTTTATTCAAGAATATATAGCAATATTTGTTCCCCAACCAGTGTGTCACCAACAGAAACTGAACGTACTGGTTTCATATGTAACACATCTCGAATCTGGTAGTATTTACTTGCTTTTTTTTCACTGGTAATTATAGGTTCAAGGAAATTACAAGGGTTCACAAGCGTCGAGCGTGAAACGCTAAAAAATGGGTATTTTGCAATTCCTTGCATCAGATCAGGGTTCGTATACCTTAAGATGCCAGACACACATCGCAACATCTGCAAAGATGGCTTGAGTCCCTGAAGACAAGCACATGGCGGCAAATAATGGCAATATAAAATGAAAACATTTTTCATGTTAAATACTGAAATAAATCTGTATAAATGTGCACGCTTATGCGCAATGGATCACACTGTGCCACCCGGGAACACCGAACGTTTCAAATTTAAGAAATGGGAAGCACCAGCTCGTCTCTCTTAATTTAAAAGTACTTTGCCGTCCTAGTAGATTAGACGTACAAAGTGCGAGAGAGGAGCAACAAAGGTAATTTAATGTTCATTGTTCTATCGTGCAGTGTATAATGAATCAGTTGAAAACACGAGTAATAATGAATAATATTCACTGCGGAGATTTTCGAATTGCTAACGTAAGGGCGTATGTTGCAAAATCAGAATTGGTCAGCAGCACTTTGACAGGGAACGTTGTGCGTACAAAGAATATAGAAAAATGGAGACTGATGCTCTATCATTAAATTCACTTTTGTTGAAATCACCTTTTAATTGCTACATTTTGCACAGTGTGGAAACATTTTTATACAAAATATATTGTCGCAGATATTGATTATGGATCCCTGGAATCTAAATAACTGCACGCACCCGCGTAATGGAACTCTAAGGGGGTGAGACGTGAAGCATGGTAATTCTACGCACAACATTGTAGACCCAAAATTAGGCATCACTGATTCTGTCTACAAGAACTTGGCTAGTTGGTGTATTGGCGAAAGAGGCTTCACCAGAGTATTTCTCGGGAAAAAAATAGGTGACGTAAGAGCTCTATAATGTTTTCGCGACGAAGCAAAAGTATGCTGAAGGTAAAGTTTTAAACTAAGTGTAAAACTAGGTGCACTGGGAAATCTTATGTCGGGACCCTCTACTGGCGTCGTTCTTTTACGTGACGTCATATGTGCGCACACTTATGCATTTCGCGCGTGTATTTGACTCAGTAAAAAGCAAAATATTGCGCGTTTCCAGAAGCTTTTTGCATACATATTTGTAAAGTTGGAGCAACATTATCTTTATAATATTTTTCTCGGTGCCTTAAGTTACGCCGAAACTATTGGTCGACTATGACATGAAGTAAATTTTCAGAAGATGGATTCCGAATTTGGCGAAAACTCGCGTTTTAAAAAATTTCATTCACAAATTCAGCATCAAGAAACTGCAGATAAAAGAATACGCGAAATAAGCATGTGTAGACACCAAGATTTTATAGTGTCTTGAAGAAATCTTAATTCGAGTGAGTTTTTGTTGGAGGCGAGAAAAAAGTTTTGAAGTCGACAAGTACTCTCAGAGTTTTTCACTCTGCTTGCACTGCAAAGCATGTTCTGGCGACAAATGAGTTCTCGTCCTGCTTATGAACTCATTAGGCATAAAATATGGGTGCATGCTTTTGGAACACAGTGAATGGCTCCAAAGTATAGGTGTACACAGTGGCGTAGCAACAGGGGGGGCCGGGGGGCCGTGGGCCCCGGGTGCAAGGGGCCAGTGAGGGGGGGGGGGGTTCATATACGTCTGAAGACACCCCTCTTTCCGCCGGCTACACCCGGGGAGGGGGGGTGACAGAAGACGTATGGGCCCCGGGTGCCAGACGACCTAGCTACGCCACTGGGTGTACACTGTCGAAATGTTGATGCACTCGTACCTACGTCTTACGATAACACATTGTGTGCTGAAAGTAAACCGTGACTGCTTCGTGGTTGTCTTCATGAGAAGATAGTGATCTCACATCATATATTGGGCACAGCGCTGATTCATTGTTTTGTAAGTAACACAGAGTAGCAGACTACCAGTTATTCAATAGCCCGAATCATCGACATTACACGCCAGCGGGGAATATGATGCTAACATGAAGAAATTTTAATTTCCCTGTGATTTTCCGTGTGCCCTATCAAGCGCCGTTTTCATTCTGGTGTTAAGCGACAGAGAAGAAAAGATCACCATGCGATTATTTTAGTTTTTATCCTGTTTATTGCATCAGAGAACACAATTAGGGGCCCTATAACGTAAAACTATTCCAATATGTTTCTATTCCAATTTCCTGACGTCAAATTTGCGTAACCACCGACGCAAGCACCGGGCAGTCACCCACAGGGTTGTCTGAACAGACCAATTAAACGCTCTCCTCGTTCGTTGGAGGTCACTTTTGTTTGCCCGAAAAACGAATAACATTGCCTACACTGAGCGGCTTGTCGTATCTATGTGGCTGCCAAGAGGCGAGGAGAACGCTCAAGTGGAGAGGAATTCCCTGGGGCAGAGCCAGTGCACTGAAAACCGATAATCAGATGAAGAGGGTGGTGCCGGCGTCTTCGATTGGTCGGCTTTCCCTTACTTAGCTTCTGGTGGCTGGTCGAAAATCGCGGCGGCATGCAACGGAAGCTTAAGAATAACGCTAAAACTGACCCTCAGCAAAGAAGAGTTGGCAGAATGAGGTAGTAAACGTGCCGAAAGTGCTCGAAAACGTTACACAATCACGCAAGAAGTTTTATTAATACGCAAATACACCCATGCTCTCCGGCAGGTGCGAGTAGCCAGCCTCTCAGCGATCGGCGGCAGCCATCTTTTATTCCTTTCGGAACGGGGCAGCCTGCGGCTATTCCGAAAAAAATTCAGTTTTGTTCGGCATATTAATGCATCTTTATCGCTTACACGTCACTTTGACGCGGTTAGTTCGTGCGGTTTTGTGACGTCGCGTGACAGGCAGGTGAAGTGGGTGCAGCCCGAAAACTTTTTACCAATAGCCGAGGGCTAATGGCGAAAAGGGGTCGAATCAGAAATAACCGTTTTTCTTTTTTCTGTCAAATCATGTATAATCAGTGTGTACACATCATATCAGATGGGGAGGTATTGCGGTTTTCGTAACGTCGCGTGACAGACAGGTGAAGTGGGGGGTGGTCGAAAAAAGTTTTTGACCAATCGCAGAGGGCTGATAGCAGAATTGGAATAGAAAAGTTTGGAATAGTTTTACGTTATAGCGCCCTAGGCTAAGTAAGTCACTATCAGCCACGGCGAAATTGATTCCATCTATGCAGCGTTCGCCTACCTGACCGGCCGAAGCCCACCAAATAAGAAGGGGTCAACTGAGAAACATGCGGCGTTTACGATGTACTTATGCGGCCATCAAGTGAAACCACCAGCGTTCACCTGGCATGAAGACAGGAAGCCATGTCATCGTAATGATTCTCATGTAACATTCATTGTTAACCGCCGTTCTTGCGCCCACCCCTCATGTAATGGCCCGCCAGGGACCCTTTAGGTTCAAATAAATAAATAAATAAATAAATAAATAGATAAATAAATAAATATACCCACAGGGGAAATGTGTGTCAGTAAGAAACTGGCGAGTAATGCGTGTTTTACATTGAAGACAGATTTCGGCAGTGCTCGCCGACAAGATTGGTTGCGGACTCCAATTTCTTTTGTCCCACGATCTACTCGAACTGAAGTTTCTTGATCACAAACTGAAAGGCTGGTGTGTATAATGAGTTGTCTCATGTATCCCTTTCCACAGGCCATTAAAGCTTAATTTATGCATGATCATCATCAAATGATGGCTACATGCGAAATTCGGAAGAGATTATCTTGAAAGTTGCGTGATTGCACAGTGTAAAATATATTGAGCTTAAACCATACGAAATGGAAAATGCACTATAGAAATGTTGTGGCTGATAACCTAAGGGAGTTTATCGGGAATGTCTGTCGTTGTTCTCTCGAGAGAGAGCACAGGAAAAGCCGCCTACACGTGGAGCAATAAATGGTGGAGCCAACTATCCATGATACTTATGAGTATATGCTTAACGTGCACAGTGTGTACACGCCACATGACAGGGTGCGAAAGCCAAAGTCACACACAGACAGACTCCACAATAGATAGTTGAGATGGGAAGTTAGGTTAGAAAGAAAATTTCATAGAACTGCATTGAACAGCACACAGTGAGATAAAAAAAAAAACAGAAGCACTATTATAATTCAAAGCGCTGATTACTCCTCTTCGAAGTCAGATCTGGGTTTCCGATTTTGAAAACTTGGTGTAACTGCATAAAAGTCTGATGGCAGACTATCTAAACGTAGCGTGTACAAAGTGCGCAAAGAACAGTATGAATGCTTTGTTCAAATGTCGAAGTGTGCATTCACTGAGGTAACTACTATGAAAAGGTGTTTGTCTTAAGGAAAGCAGAGTAAAGGGGATTGAACTTGGTGGTAGACAGAACAGAAAGGTGGCCTAAATGATCTAGATAATATAGAAACAGTGTTGCAAAGGAAGGCTCCACGTTCCCTTATAACACTCTCGCTCTGCTGCCTACTCGTGATGGCAGCCCTGTTGGTTAGGCTTATGACAACCATTTCATTCCAGAAGGTAAACTGCTGGACAAAGTTAGTGTGTTTGTGATGAGCTATTTTGACCCGAAGTTTCTTTTAGGCAACGTGAATTTACACAGGATGCAATGCACACGGATTTAGAGAGCGCTGATGATCGCTGTACATCATGTAACGTATGGCTGATCGACGTAGCCTGCTCCACTACGCCATTTCTCATGTTTTATGCCCGTATGGGTGAAAAGTGAGTGTAGTTTTGCTCCAACCTTTATGTTTATTCGGGCGCAAATGAGGCTCTGAGATATTCCAAAAGTATTCGAAAAATATTGGCAGTTATGGATCGTGGCAATGGGATTCGAAGACCAAATCGAATAGGACAGTATTCCATTAAATTATTCGAAAGTTTCGAATATTCGCTCACCCCTAGTCAGCCCTAAACATTTGCCTGTTACATGTGCTGTAGGGGCGGTAACAATTCCTGAAACCAAGCTCATGTTTATTGTTACACGCTCGTCATACCATGCGGCTGAGTTTATTTTTATTTCTTCCTCGTTTTTCTGATGATTTTAACGTGTACAAAGAGCATTTTAAACCCAGGTTTTCCCCACGTGCAGTAATTTCAATTTTATTATCATTTACCATAGCGTAGGAGGCCCCCGAGAGTTCCTAAGCATTGCGGTCTCCAACTGCATAAATAGGAGTAATACTGCAATCTATGATTTATTCGGTAACTCAAGAAAATTTAAATTTCAAATCAGTTGACGCTGTGTGATATTACAATAATCTGTATGCTAGGTAATGTAATATAGATACCGTGTTACGTTATATAGTAGCTATGTTGGCATGCATGATTCTGCATTGCCTGTGTGGAAGGAAGGCAGGAGAGAGAATTTACTTATTTAGTACTTTGCCCGGGCGAGTGATGGGAACTTCCCACATGCTACTACAATTATACACGTGATGGCTTCCATGGCCTCTGAACAGTCAGACGCTGCCGATTGGACGCAGCAAGTCGAATTCAAAGCCGGGATGTATGTAGTGGAAAATGAAAAAAGATAGCGCTTGCCGTTGAGCGCCCTTGCAAACACAGCATAAATAAAATTCCACATTGTTACCGTCGGTAAATGTCATTTGGGGTTGCATTGAACTTCACTTACACCATATCTGACAGCTAAACCAACGCTGCTGCGCGAATGTTCACGCTCGAAACTAATGCACAGTAAAGGTGCAGCTGTTATCCGGTTATTTCTTCGCCGCTACACAGATGTACAGGGAACCCAGGTCAACGAAAGAGGCAAACAAGCTACGTCAACAGGCTATAATGTGGCGGCTGTAATGCGATGGCGCTATCTAAAGCAGCCGGCTCTCACGTTTGATTGAACTCTTTTACGATTGGTTCGTGCTTAGAAACCACAGCTAATTTTGCAATGATTTTACAAGTCAAATCCTTTCTCAGCGAGTAGCCACTATTTTTACCTATCGGATATGTTTGTAGCCTTCTTTGTTTAATAATCCTGATGACAGTGCAATCTATAAATTTGAACCTATATGAGCCCCTTGGATCATTGGTCGCAGTCATATCCCGGTATACAGGATATACCAACTAACTTTAGCCATGCATTAAAATTATGCGAATGCCACGTAGCTGGGCACACTCAAGGTTATATTGTTTGGTGTCGCTTGCAGATACTCAGATTATGTTTTTCATTCCGCCTCATTAGATAATCAGTCTCAATTATATATTCAACTACGGAAATATTATAATGAGATGACAAGTATCAATTAGGAAATTGCAGAGTGACATGAAAAGCTCCCGATACAGCTTGCTGTTGCTCAATACGTGCTATAAAAATGCTTTTCCGTATATATATATATATATATATATATATATATATATATATATATATATATATATATATATATATATATATATATATATGCCGCGACGCCATCTGTGACTTACAATGTGGCCCAAGAACTGTAGTTCTTGATAGCCAAAGTGGCACTTTTCAGGTTTTAAGGTAAGCCCAGCGGACCGTATGGCTTGAAGAACTGACCGTAGCCGACTGAGATGTTCATCAAATGTGGCAGAATAAGCAATCACATCGTCTAGGTACACTAAGCAAGTCTTCCACTTAAGGTCTGAGAGAACAGTATCCATTAGTCTTTGGAACGTGGCTGGGGCGGAGCACAAACCAAAAGGAAGAACTTTGAATTCATAGAGCCCATCAGGCGTCACAAACGCAGTCTTTTCGCGATCCCGCTCATCGACCTCTATTTGCCAGTATCCACTTTTTAAGTCCATCGATGAGAAGTAACGTGCATGCCGTAGCCTGTCGAGGGAATCGTCGATGCGTGGTAAGGGATACACATCTTTTTTCGTGACCCGATTGAGCTTGCGATAGTCGATACAAAACCTCAGGCTGCCATCCTTCTTCTTAACGAGTACCACGGGCGATGCCCAAGGGCTTTTCGACGGCTGGATAACATCATCGTCCGGCATTTGCTTGACATGTTGCTGTATTGCTTCACGCTCTTTCTCAGCCACGCGATACGGATGCTGTCGGATGGGTATTGCTGTTTCCTCCGTAATGATGCGGTGTTTCGTCAGTGGTGTTTGACGCACTCGGGACGTTGTAGAGAAGCAGTCTTTAAAATGGTCAATCAGTTCTCTGAGCCCTTGTTTCTGTTGCGGCGCTAAACCTCGGTCAACGTCGACGACGGGCATAGATGGCATCGTATCGGTGGTTGATTCCTGCTGTACAGCAAAGCAGTGTTGGACGTGGTCCATTTCGTCAAAGTACGCCACAGCGGTGCCTTTCCTGATGTGCCGGCGTTCATTGGTAAAATTTGTCAGTAGTACCTCTGTGCGACCACCGATTAGGCTGACGATACCCCGAGCGATGGCAATACCTTGATGGAACAGAAGTGCAGTTAGTTGTTCGGCTACACCGTCCTTGTCAAACTGTTCTCCGCAACTTACGGAGACAAGACTGCATGATAGAGGTGGTATGCAGACGTCGTCGTCGGCGACACGTAACGATGTACGTCGGCGCTCTTCGTCTTGGCTCGTGTCTGTACTAGTTGACAAGGTTATCTCGCCGTCCCGTATGTTAACCACGGCGCCGTACTCCCGCAAGAAGTCCATTCCAAGGATGAGTGATCTGCAGTACTCTTTTAAAATCATAAAAGTGGCGACAAAAGCTGTATTTCCTATCTGGAGCCGTGCAGTACATTTTCCTGTAGGCACCATTACCTGGCCCCCGGCATTTCGAATATAAGGGCCCGTCCATTGCATTCTGACTTTCTTAAGCCGGTCTGCCAACTGCTCACTCATTATCGAAAAGTCTGCACCAGTATCAACTAAAGCTGTCACGTCGTGCCCATCAATTGTTAAGAGTAGGTCGGCACTTACAAATTCGTCGGCGGCCCTTTTCTCCGGGTTGCTGTGCTCGTTTCTCAGTAATAATGGGGGATTTTCGGCGGTTCGACGACTTGCAACCTTCCCCCCTGAGGTCGCTGATTTCAGTTTCCCCGCCGTGGGCTTGGAGAGCGGCCTCGTACCACGTCGGCGAAGCTGCGATGGCTCGGCGAAGAATAACGTAATGGAGACGGCGAGCGCGACCGCAGATTAGCTGAGCTGCCTTGTTCCTGACTGACACTGTCGTCGAAGCGTGGATGTCTCTCTGGAAACTGGCGCGGAGTGGCAGGTGACATTTCCTGGATGCCACGCTGGCGATGAGGGCAAAAACGATAAATGTGCCCTGGTTCGCCACAGTGAAAACACAATGGTCGGCGGTCAGCAGTGCGCCATACGTCGGTCCTGCGAGGCTGGGGTCGCCTGAAATGCTCCCTCTGTGTCCAGGCAGCAATAGGTGGCCGCTGGTGGTACTGCTGT
Organism: Dermacentor albipictus; assembly: GCF_038994185.2. Classification (NCBI taxonomy): domain Eukaryota; kingdom Metazoa; phylum Arthropoda; class Arachnida; order Ixodida; family Ixodidae; genus Dermacentor; species Dermacentor albipictus. The sequence continues at coordinate 99,395,842 of NC_091829.1, read as the reverse complement.
ACCGGCATGGTAGAAAGCGGGCGACGGACAGCGTCTGCGTAGCTATATGCGCGTGGCTCAAAGCGCGGCTCGGGACTCAGTTCAGGGAGCGGCTCAGGAGGTGCTAATGCTTGCCGAATTTCTTGGCGAACAACTTCAGCGACCGAAGCAACAGTAAACTCCTTCGGTGTCACAGTTTGCTTCGCAATCTCCTCGCGCACAATGTCTCTTATCAGTTGACGCAGCGAGGTCTCGTCTGTCACTGTGAGTACTGCGGCTCCTGCAGGCGCATCGTTAGTCAGGCGTTCGTATTGCCGACAACGCTGCTGGAGCGCCCGCTCGATTGCTGTGGCTTCCTTAATGAATTCTTCCACCGTTGTAGGTGGGTTACGCACGAGACCAGCGAATAGCTGTTCTTTGACGCCGCGCATGAGATGGCTCAGCTTCTTCGAATCCGGCATGTTGGGATCCGCGCGACGAAACAAACGAGACATGTCCTCGGCAAACATGGAGACACTTTCATTGGGCTTCTGAATGCGCAACTCGAGAAGTCGTTGTGCATTATCTCGGCGATCAGTGCTTCCGAAGGTGTCAAGTAGCCGACGGCAAAATTCGTCCCACGTTGCCAAATGTGCCTCGCGGTTTTGGAACCACGTCCTTGCGCTACCTTCAAGAGCGAAGTACACATTAGAAAGCTTCTGGTCCGGACGCCACTGATTGACCTTAGCTACGCGTTCGTACTGGTCCAGCCAGTCTTCGGCGTCTTCGTACGTGTCACCGTGGAAGCTTGAGGGGACTAGATTGTTTTGGATAGTCACCTGTGTTGGACTTAGAATCGCCATTTCCTGAGTCATTGAGGTCGCTGACGAAGTTCGTTGCAAGAGACCGAATTCCGGGCACAGACCTTGCAGGCGGCGGCTTGCACGGTGCACAGGTGTCTCGACGCGGGGATGATGTCTTGAAGGGCTGGACGCAGGGCTACTCGCAGGAGTCGTGCCTATCATGAGGCGATGATGCGATACCCAGCACCTCCACCAGTGTCACGGCTCACTTGAGACAAGAGCGGAGAGCGTTATTTTAACCTTGGCAATTAGAACAAGCGTTCAGTGTTCGCTTCTTCTTCTCTAGCACGCTCGCTTGCACACACGAGGTCGTCGTCCTCGTCGTCAGCGTGGTTGGGCACAGATGGCGTCGCGGCAATATATATATATATATATATATATATATATATATATATATATATATATATATATATATATATATATATATATATATATATATATATATATATATATATATATATATATATATATATATGTATATATATATATATATATATATGTATATCCATCCTGAGTTCTATACTGAAGTGTATGGACAAAATATGCAAAATCATACGACATTCGAACACAAGACCTCTAACGCAGAAGCCCGATATTTTAACTAATGCGTCACGGACATTTTTCGCCCCCTGTACCGCGCCTGATTTTGAGCACGTAGTATTGGCATCTAAAAGCCAATAAATTATACGAATGTAGTTTCCATGTCATCATAGGTAAAAATGTGACCACATTGGAAAAAAAGTATAGTAAAAAAATGAACCACTCCACCACAATCCCTTCGACGAACAATTTTCTCATCCCTAATGCCTTAGGAGGACATTGTCCTTGGCCGACTTCCATTGAAGGTTGAACCTGCTTCAAAATTTTTGTTTCCACAGGAAACCTAGGCTGAGCAACTGGGAAGTTTACAATCCAACGTCGGGAGACGTCGGGAGGGATGGGGAAGTTTTCCGCCGTCTATGTTATGGACGCATCAGTGTTTTGTCGCTCTGTGTTCGAACATGGCATTCGGCATGCGATTAGTTTCCCTTCGACATCAACGTTCCATACATTGCTTGTCGCCAATTTTAGGGACGTCACTGAGGATGACATACTTTGATCACTTTTCTCTGCGGTGATCACGAGCTGCATGACAATAAACTGCGTGGCGAAAATGCGGGCGCGTTTGTTCAAATACTTTGCAATATGCGTAAGAGGTTCTAGTTGTTATCGAAGATAATGGATAGATTTTTATTTTATTATGAGGAGTGAATGGGTCAAATGTGACCAAAAGTGGAGTCCTAAAGATGAGGAATCTGACTATGTGGAGGGATAAGTGCAAACTTCAGGGCGTCTTGCGGTAATTTCCAGAGTGGGCTAAATATTCAAATTCAATTCAGACAGATGCGCACATAGGTGATATATTGATCATGATGCGTTTTTAGTGTTAAACCATATGGTTAGCCATAACATGACCATAGGGGCTGTGTCTGTACTTACTTTGATATGCTTTCGCGGCAAGTAGTTATTTGTGGTTAACTGTACGTCACGTCTTCAAGAAACAAAACGGGCAGAGTGAAGTTTAAAAGGGGTGTGAAAAGCAAAAACATGGCTATATTTTTCACAGTGAGGGAATATATATGAGCCTTTCTAAGACCAGTAGGAATACAAACCGTTTCTTACACCCTTTAATTAAAATGAAGGCTACAATAAAGTATAGTATCAAAGTACGCATCAGAGATTAGCGTTCCTAAGACACATACAGTTCCCTACCCGAACAAATGTGATAAAACCATTCTTAGTTATTTACCTGCAATACCGAATATTCAATATGTCAAGCACCATCTATCGTTCTGTCGCAATATACAATCGGCCATTTTGTTGAAGGTTCAGCATAGCAAAACGGCGTAGAGGCTGTTTTCACTTTTCTTAGGTGGTGACCTCACTCTATTACTGCCTGCTAAAGATGAGCTTGAGTGTCAGATCGAGTTTACAGGACCCTATTGTGAGTGTCACCCGCGCCTCTGCTCTGGACACAAGGTGCTGTATTCGAGCGTGGACTGCGGCAGAGACGATAAAATGCCTTTATTTGCGGTGCGTCTTTGTTAATGTAGTACTTGAGACGTATTCTTACCAGACCTGCATAGCTGTTTGCTTGCTACATATTCGTCTGGTGGCACTGTGGCTTCGTTGGCTCCACCAACAACCAGTGAGGGGACACAGCTCATGCAAAAACTCGTGCAACGGAGAGACGAGAAGACTGTATTTCAGTGGTGGCTATACACGCTGCACGAAGTTTCCGTGGTGCCTGGAAAGCACCATTCAATGTTGGCTTTACACAGGAAAGAATTTGTGCCCACCCTGCTCGCTTGGGTGTGTGCAGGTTTGATGGCGCAAACTGCACGATAACGGGGCGTCATAACTTGCTACTTTGCTGGCTTGTGACAACAACGCCATTTACGGCCCTTTGGCGCCTTTATTTCGGCGTGCTCGGTTCCCTTTCTGCTTGGAAAACCCACGAAGGCCATGTATGTTTTGGACACGAGAGCAAAGCGCGCAGAAGGCTATCAGGTGCAACTGTTGATTTCGTAAATTGCGCACCGATTGTTATCTTGCGGTAAGCGTAACAACACTGAAAGGAACTGGACAATTCTTGTGTCCGGTGTTTTCGAATCAATCGCACTTCATTAATCATTACCACGAACTGAAAAAGTAGCATATAAGTAGAGCGCACAGAAACGGGCCTGAACAAACGTCTGTGTTTTATTTTATTTTGCGCGTGCAATACTGGTGTGCTTGAACTTTTAGAATTGTGTCATGATCATACTCTGCTACGGGAGAAGCATGGTCACTTGTTGCTAAGAGCTGGTGCCCCCTTCATCGATATGCTATTTGGGTACGCCGGATACTCGTGCATTCTTTATTGACTGCCAGGAAAAAAAGCGCCTGTAACTGGCAGAAAACGGCCATATCAAGCGCAAAGCTTCTATTTCGTGCATAGTGCATTGGCCCAGGGATTGGTTGTGTTGCTGTTTGTATGGTTTGTAAGTGTTTATGCAGCCTCACACATGGCGATTCCATAACTGTTTTGTGTCCTAAGTCTTGCGTTATTGCGTACGGGATAGAGTTTTTCCCGTTAGAGGCTGGCACGTGCAAAAAGACAGAAAATCACTGGACTGTACCCATCGCGATTGTGGTATTATTTTTGGATACCGCGTCCCATATGACAAAAGTTGGGTAAAAATCTAGCGCAATGTAACCCAATAGCACGTGGCCGAAAATGTTACTGAGCTTTTTAAAGGAAAAGAGTCTACCGTACTTTGTTTTTTCTGTTCTTTCAGAGGCTGATTTGAATCAACATTTATTATTTCTCAGGTGCAGCAAAAAGTTAGCTTGTCCCACGGCGCGATGTTGCAACCACGCTGAAGCAGACAACGCCGCAAGTTGTTTTCAGTAAACTATCTCAGTGATATAATTTTGTCATTAGAATTGAAATCGAGTTAGATATGTCCCCTGTACCAGCCTCCACATAAAAAAATAGCGATTTCGGAATACGTCATCCTCTAACGTGATGTGGTCCGTTGTCGCCCACGCAGTCCCCGCAGGCCCCAGCCAGAGCTTACACTATCCTCCTCATTAGTACAAATAGGATGACGAAAGCTTACAGGCACAGGAAATTATGGCCTATATACGAAGAATACACCGGTGGCAACTCCGGAAAAATTCTCAGCTCTCCTGCTTTAGCTTTTTTTTTGCGATGGCTAAACAGAATGAGCGGATGAAGTCAATAGGGTGTTCTAAACCGTGACCGACACTGATCAATATCCGGATAGGCTGCCCCTTGGCTGGCGATAGCATGACATTTAATTTACAACGCGGTTCCTCACGCCCTTGCTGATATATTGTTCAATAACCTCCCATCCCCTTCTACCTTAAGAAGAAAAGTGAAAAAGAATTTTTGGTTGATTTTGCTACACCTACGCTGCGTTTAAATTTGTGTTCAAAGGCAAGGCTAGGTTCAATACAAAACATTTTATGAAGCGTTTGTGTAGCTTTCCACCACGACTACTTTATAGTAAAGGACTACTCTGTTGCAGCAGCACGCTTCCACATTTTTCTCTATTTTGGCCACTTTCCACTGTGGGAAGCGAAAACTTAATTGGTTGTTGCTCCACACATTGCCCTTTAGAGATCTTGCAAACATAGTAAAAATGAAAAAAAAAACTTCTCAAAAGATAGGGCGATGTTCATGAAAATTGTATTTCATTTATTACAAAATAAATGTAAGGTAATTACAATACTCCCAAATGTGAAATTAGAGCGGAACTCGATACGTGTTTTCATTTCGCGATATATTGAGGCAAGGAATTTGAGGCGGAGATCACTGCACCGACTTGCAGTGGGCCCATGACGTCAGTGTCTTCGCAGAGAGAGGGGCGGTATGGGAACGCTGTCATGGTGAGCTGCATCGGAGACAGCTGTGGCACGAACGCGTTCGCGAGGTTTCTGCGAGGAACGCCGACGTTTAACCCAGGACCCCACTTTCATCCGAGCTGCGCTCAAATAAAAGCGATTTGGCATATTCGTATAATCAAGCTGATCGCCGGGGCTACTTCCGTCCTCATTCTCTCCGCTCAATAAAAATAAGCATTTTTTCATTTTATCCTTGGCGAGTACCCCAGCCCCATCACGCAAAAAGTAGCTGCACAAAAATGTTTAATTTGCGGAGTATAAACCGTGTAGTGCAAATGGTTTGGGTGCAGTTGATTGGTAGCTTTATAAGTGACGACGACAAATTAAAAAAAAGAAGAATACCCACAGGGATACATAGGGTTCCACAAAAAAGTGCGTGGTGAAGCTTACGGTAGGGGTGGGCCAACTGAAGTTTGGGGGTAGGCCAACTGAAACTTGGGGGTATGCTCGCGTATACTTAGACAAGTCCAGTGGGGTTTCATCATTGCTTTGTTGTTACTCATTCATTTTAAAATAAAGATCGCTCAGCCAAGCTCATCGGAGCATGTTTACGCAAATGGGGCAACAAAAGAGAAGAGCGGTTACGGCGTTGTAGTAAATAGTTGCCCTGCGCTTATTGACAGCCATGCACCAACGTTATAGACATTTAAGGCCCATACGCTCTATTATGTAGCTGTCACTGCATCATTACGCCTCAAGTGGTTGAGTTGTTTTTGCGCGTTCGTTATTCATGCTTTGGCATTTATTCAGCCTAATTTACCTTCTTTCTTCTGCTTTTGTATAATGGCACTGTGCTTGTGGAAAAGCCAAGGCCTTGCAGGGTCGTTGAAAGGCCTAGCCATCCACTTGCAGATTGTTATTACGCTTTGCTAGCAGCCAGAGCCTGTGCGAACGCTGAAGCCCTCAACTTAAAACCCAAAAGTGTAGCACATGATGCGAGCCACCGAAAGGAAACGCAATGACTTATCATGCCAAAACGTTAGTTAGGTATAATCTAACCAACACACTGGAGCAATGGGAGGCACAACTCGCCAGCTCATACCCGAAGGTGCAGAAGGCCCTTCTTGGTCATGTTCGGCTAGCGGCAGAAGCCAGTGGAGCCCTGGACTTGGGGAACCACCCATTAAGCTCCTAATCCCCTGTCCCCATTTCCCCAATTCAATAAAGTTATTCTCTCTCTCTCTCGTAGGCACTGCGTTGATCGAATCGCACGGTAGCAAGTCCTGACATTGAACGTGATGACAAAGCCTGTCATTCGTTTTTGCAGGGCACGTGGTTCCAACAAGAATTGCATGATTTGAATTCGCACACACGAAGCGAGGATCCACCACAAACTGGGACACTGCAGTTCTCATTAGCGGCCTGCACGGTGCTTTACGATCAGCTTCCAGGAGGAGGGCTGTAACCGGATCTTCAATTTTTCGCATGTGTGTTCTTGGGCAGCCATGAATTATGGGTCGTTGTAGTGCAACAGAACATCAATTTAGAGGCTTGAGACGAAAACTTGAGGGCTTATGTTGAGTTTTGAGGGCACATATCACAAGTTCGCAAGCCACGTCATCACAAAAAGGAACAATAAGGGGCGAAAGAAAGAAGAGGTGGCGAAGGATATGGCTTCCGCGCTTTGTGCCTCTAATCGAGCAAGTGTGCAAGAACCATTGGTTTTCCTTCAATAAGCCCAAGCGGAAGCTCTGGCTAGGAATCGTTCTACTAGAGGAATTGTTGAGCCACCACTGGAATGATGAACATTACATGTATTTGTCTTCTTTTTGTGCTTGTGGCTTTAGAAAAGTTGAGGCTTCGATTATTGCGATCAACATACGCTCATTTTCTTAAACTTCAAGGCAATCGATATTTTTCTAAATGCAGAAAACTCTGCGGATATGCATATTTGCTACCTATTTAAGCGGTCCAGACTGTAGAAATGACAAAATTTAAAAAGCGCCAAGCATGCGAACGCAAGCTCTTCTTCACGAGAAATTCATAAAGGTGTTCTATTGTGCCAAATAGGCGCTTGGCTGTTCAATAGGCGCTGTTCTATAGGCGCTTGTCGTTGCATGCGTCTATTGGGCTATGACTACATTATAGGTCTTCCGGGCTAGTTGCCTGTGTTCGCCTAATGACGTCAAACAATTTCATTGATGTCGATCTAATTATTTAAAACACAGTACTTTGCTGGAAATTATGGGCTTGCGAAGTCATGATACGGTTCAAAGGAAGGACGAATTTTTGGCTATAGTGCCTTCCCTTGTACGGCGACGAAAATCCGTACAGCACGCGCCCGCACGAGAAGAAAATAATGGCGGTACCTGGCGATGGCACGTGCTGCGAAGGCTCGTGGTTCTATTCTGGCATCAACTCGGGCGAGCTGTATCTTTCCTTCGCTTCTAATCCACCCGTATACTTCATGGAACAAGGAGCACGTCCGCAAGACGTCTATGAGCTGCAGCTTCGCCTCCCACCCTTCTAATTCCAGTACCCGGATGTTTGGTTTCACAGGATGAAGGCGCCATTCCGCCTCTACCACATCACCTAGCGCATCACCTAGCACACTAACACATCACGCGCTACTACCACGTCGCCTCAGTCCTTCCTCCTGATGTTGCCAGCGAGCTCTCGGACGCTGTGTCCACCCCCCTCGGGCACTACACTATATCAGCACCTCAAGACCAGGATACTGGAGAGATTGATGGCGCCGGAATGCACCTACCTCCAGCAGCTCCTTACCGAGAAGGACCTTGGCGACCACTGCCCCTCGGAACTGCTGCGCTGCATGCGACAGCTTCTCGGTGAGCGTGACGTCTCCACCCACTTAGCATTGCTTCGAGAGCTTTCCTCCAACGCCTTTCCCAGTCCATCCGCCTCGTTGTCGCGGAGGCGAGCGACAACACCCTCGACCGCCTGAGGGATCTCACCGATCAGGTTCACAACACGACGTCCGTCATTGCTGTCTTACCACCTATAAACCCGGCGATTTCGTTCCTTGAGGCTGGCATCGTTGAGCTCGCCACCTCAATCGCCGCAAGGTGCGTGGTTCTACTGACTAAGGTTGATTCCTCCAGGTCACCAGGGCAGCTGCTTCGCGCCACAAACGCCTCGTCTCTCCCCCTCCATTTCCGCCTACGCCGCAGTCTTCCATGGGTCTTCGTCATCGCAGATGTGGTTCACCCGATCATCGGCTTGGTTTTCCATTTATAGTACAACTTGGACGTCAGCGTGCGTCGTCGTCGCCTAACCGACGGTGTGACTCGTCTATACATCACTGAAGTCCTGTCCAACATTGCTACCTCGAGCATCCGCGCGATGATACCTTCCTCTCCGTTCTAAAAAATCGCTGTGGCTTAGCTAATGTTAAGCCCAGGATGCGAAGCATACTAGCCTTTATTTTAGTTGTTGAACCACTGTTTAGCCTGGTGAACTGCTGTTGCTTGGCTATATTTGGTTCGGCTAGACGAAGAAACAACTCATGCGTTACTCTGCTTCGCCTTCAAGAGTGGAACGCGACAGCGTTCCCGTCGACCCGCCAAGGGGTGTAAGACAATGTGCTACGACGCAGCGACTACGCGCCCCGCTTTGGACGCGGTGAGCGTCGAGCAACGCAGCGTTCGGCGCGGGAACGAAATGTGCGCCTGAGCAAGCGACGCACGCCTGAGCCTTAGAAACAGCTCATTTCTAAGGCAACACCGCATTCACTAGAGGGGCTTTTGTACCGCTTTGAAGCATCGTACTCGTGGCTCAGTGGTAGCGTCTCCGTCTCACACTCCGGAGACCCTGGTTCGATTCCCACCCAGCCCATCTTGCAAGAGTTGAGCCAAAGCCACCTAGAAAATCAGTCTCTGTAGCAAGCCGCAACCTTCGCTTCTCATTCCAACGAGCAGCTCTGTCTCCAGGAGGCATCTCACCTCGTGAGTGTCTAGCAGGGGCAAGCGCAGCTGGTTATATACCGCCGCGACGCCACGAGCGACGGCGCGAGTTGGAGCCCCGTTTCTCCTCTGTCGTGACGTCACGGTGTCACGTGTTATTGAAGGCGACACCGCCGCGCCTGAGGAGCTGGGTTGAGCTCTCGTAATATGCTTCGCATAAAAATCTTGGAGGATCTTACGGAGGTAATAAAGCCATGTAGTCTCACTGAGCCGCCTAAGCATACGATGACGCACCACATAATCACCCGTGGTCCACCAGCAGCCGCTTGACAAGGCCTTTCGTTTGGGGACCGTCTAGCTATCACCAAACTGGATTTCAATCACATGCTATAGCTCGACCTTATACGCTCGTCGTCCCGCGCGTGGGCCTCTGCTCTGCATCTAGTTGGTAAGCGTGATCCTGGTGACTAGCGTCCCTGTGGAGATTAACGAGCGTTGAACAGCAAAAGTCTCCACGACAGCTATGCGTTGTCTCACATCCAAGACATTACTTTGCGTCTGGACGGCTGCGTCATATTTAGCAAAGCGTACCTTATTAAGGCGTACCACCAAATTCCCATCAAGCCTGCTGGCATACCTAAGACCGCCATCACCACGGCCTTTGATTTGTTTCAGTATGTGTGGATGCGTTTTGGACGCCGAAATTTGGCTAAAGCTTTCGTATGGTTCATCGCTGAGGCACGCGGAGTCTCCCTACTGTGTTCGCGCACCTTGATGATGTCCTCATCTAAGCCCTACGCCTGAAGATCACGAGTACCATCTAGGTGCTTTGTCCTAACGTCTACAGCAGTATGGCCTGGTTGCGAACGTATCCAAGTGTGTTTTTGGCGCATCTGAGCTCGAGTTTTCGCGCCATCTGACATTGCCACCTGCTGCAGAAGACGCTGACAGACTGTCGCGTACACCCGCGGAACACTTTTAAAAAAAAAACAGAACGGTAGACGTCAGAGCGTGCATAGTAAGTGTTGAGTGCGAAAGACCTGGTCATTACTTGTCATTGGTGGAATTCCTTGTCAGCTGGAATTCCAAGCTGCGTTGTACATTCAGCACAGCATACTAAGAGAAGAAACAGGGAGATTGGTGAAAAAATGTTATGGGAATTCATATTTAACCATCTATGTGCTTGATAGGGAGATGTACTTAAATATGGAAGTGGTCCCAATTTATCAACCATGGCCGAACAAGGAATTGCGCTGTGGCGAGCAGTTCGACTTAACTACCGGGTCTTTGTCGGTGCAGCCGTTCCTTTCTTTGGTAGTGTTTACGTACGCATAGCTTATTTTACCTCGGTAATAATGGTAGAATACCTTAGGAGGGTGCATAGGCCTCTGTGAGGGAAGTCGGAATGTTAAAGGTGGCGTGTGCTTGTAAATTGGGATAGTGAGGTAGTTGGTATGCGCACTGCTGTTGGTATTTCTATGAGGGGTGATACAACTGAAAAAAGCCCACATGTGTAACGAGCTGTTGCTTATACAATGAGCTTCGCTTTTCCAGAAAGCAATTCGGAAGATATATTACTTGAATTTTTGACAGACGACCAGTAAGAAAACATAAAGAAATAAAAATATAGAAAATGAGTAAAAGAAATAAATATAGATAAACGCGCGCGTTAAGTTAAGGTTCCTAACAAAAACACTTTGAAAACTCTCCCTTTCTACCTCACCTTATCAGGTCTGTAATTCATCGCCTAACATATTCAGGAAAAGATATGTCCCTCTGTTATAGTTGCTTTTTTCCTCAGGAGATATAACAACATTTGTTCCACATCCATTGTCGATAGGAAAAACAAAACGTGCAGGTTTCATAAGAAACGAGATATCGCGATGTGGTGGCATTGCTTTGTGCATTTTTTTTAGTTGATGGTAAGGGATAAAGAAATTAGAATGATTAATAAGGGTCAAGCTCGAAAAGCGACGAAAAATTATACTTTGTACTTTAATGGTAAAATATTCCAGCGTCCTTGGCACATTATTTCCCTTAGGGGACCACCTCGGATGAGCGCTAAAAGCATGGCAGGGCAGTATCAAATATGCCCGGTTTGTACCCTCTTTGTTTTAGGATATTCCTTCGGTATCTTGTGTCTACATCATATTTTTAACAATTGAATCGCGTCTGTATTGTCGCTACATCAGTACAAGTATTGTGCACCTCAGCATACGAGACAGGTATCGCAACACTAGCCTAGGTGGCCAGAGTCCCTGAAGACAAACAAAAGAGATCAAATAGGGCCTTTCTATACAGACAAGAATTTTCATTTAAGTACTGAAACAAAAATATATATCTCTCACTATATATATCCTAATAGAGGTGTTTGAGTGCTTGACCATACATTGCCCTCTGGAAAATCCGCAGGTTTGAAACATAACAAATGGCAAGCGCAAGCCAGTCCCTAATAAAGAAAAAGTATTTTGCGGCGCTAGTAGTTTACAGCCGAAACGTGTGAAGCCGGGCAACCAAAGTAAAGCCAATCGTGATTCTTCTATTGTGGAGTGTTTAATCAATAATTTCAAATATTTATAGCAGCACGTGATCAACACGAGTAATAAGTAATATTCTTAACTGCATACATGTATGAGCTATTATCGTAAGTGTGCTTACAGCAGATTGGGAATTGATCAGTCAGCGCTTTCGCTGGCAACTTCGTGCGCACAACGAATATAAAAAAATAAGGCCAAATATTCTACCAGAAAATTCAATATTTTTGAAGCAATGTTTTTAATGCTACATTTTGCATACCGTGGAAACATCTTTATGGAAAGTTTCTTGCCGCAGGCATTGAATACGAATTCCTTGAGTGTAAATCATGACATACACTGTGCGTAAAAGAATTTTCATGGGAAAAACTCGAAGCAGGCTAATTCCCCGTGATACGTCTCAGACCTAAATAGTGACTTTCACCGATTCCCTTGGAAAAAATTGGATTGATTGGTAAATGGGTGAATGAGGTGTGGGCCAAAGGATTTTTCAGGAGAAACCATTGTTTGTGGCGTAAGGAGTTCTTTAAACTTTCCGTGACAAAGCAAAAGTAGGTTTTAGGTAATTTTTTCAATCAAACCTGAAACAAGAACAAAAGTTTTGAAGTCGACAACCAATGTCACCAGTTCATTTTGTGCCTTAACTGTAAAACTCGTGGTAGCGAAAACTGAATTGTTGGTATGCTTATGATCTCTATAGGCATAAATTATGGGCGTACGCTTCTTAAACGCAGGAAATTTCGGTAAGGTTTCTGTTTACACCGTTTGGATGTTGGTGCCGTCGTATCTATGTTTTAAGATGATTGATTTGTGTTATGAAAGTGAACAGTGAGTGCTTCGAGCTCATCGTTGATGACCAGATGGAAGAAGAAACCGTGACACCAGTGGAACACGCTTCAAATCGCCTCCGCAGTTTTTCGATGATTGTGTTGGATTATCACCTTGTGCTCCAAAAATTATTGTAGCAAGTGTTCCATGAAGTCGCCAGGAATACGAGGATACCTGCTCTTGAGGTTGGTGAGAGTTTTTTTTTACATTAGCCAAATTTTGTGCGCACCTGAGCCGAGTCGTCGCTAAGCCTAGGCCTGCTCCGCCGACCGCTTGGCCTAGCCGCCGCGGCCGCCGCCTATGGGCAGACGCTGCTGGAACGAACATTATTTGGCATTCTAGCTGCATCATGGCCACTTCATGGCAATGAGGAAATACATTGGGACCCTGCGCTGGCGCAGCGCCGGTGAACTCAAGTCCCGGCCACATCAGCGAAACCTACGCGTACCCAACCTACTTCAATCAAAACTCTCCGGTGTCATTTGTGTACCCGGGAACACCAAAGGCAAGGTAATCAATGGAGCGCGCACGCCTGACTTGCCACAAGACGGTACCAAGATCGTCGTGAGACCACGTGGGGACTTCAACTTCAGCAGGGTCGGCCATATAGAAGTTGGTCGGGCCATTTATGCTGCGGCGAGAGTCACGAAAGAAGAATGAATACGGGACACAATATGCCCGAATTACCAGCAAATCATCGTTATCAGTAGTACTTTGAAGAGACAGAATCCTAACCGGTATATCAGAGCCACCCAGATTGTCGTCCAAAGCAAGCAGCACGAGGTCAGCGCCAACGAAACACTCCCCCCACCCTGGCATGGCCAAGGGAGTCGTACGAGGCCTCCCCCTCGGAGACACGGTTTAAGAAGTGAACGATAACATCGGAAAGAAATATAATACCATTGCTGTGGAGGCCAACCGCATAGCCAACACGACGCCCGGCATGATCACCCACAATGTACCCAAAGTGGCCAACTACGGTCGTTATGCGAGCCTGCTCACCAAAAGCTCGTTATACAAAAAACAGATCCATATCTACTATCAGCGCATTACCTGGGTCACCGCATGGACATTTGCCCTGATCCGACAGACCGGATCTGCGCAGGATGCTGTGCTCCTATTCCCGTGTACAGCACAAATTTAGCTCTAAGTGTGACTTCTTTGTAGGTGAACATTTTACCGCCGACAATGTGTGCTTCAAGATCCCGTAAGTGGTACGGAAAGACCAGTGGGACCGGAGAAACGACAATGACAGGTCAGCGGAAGCCTCCAAACCGGCACGTCGGCAGGGAGCAGCCACGTCATGGAGCCGGAACCGTCTCACTCCCATGACGGCAGCACAGGGCGGAGGAGCAGCTGCGCCTCAAGGCCGGGCTAGAGAGCTTCGTCGGTGGGTGACGTGGCCGGGAGCAGCTGCTTCGGGTGACGCCGGGAGTCGCGCTCAAGGTCGAAGACCTGAAGCCAAACGTTTGGGTTGAACGCCGCTAAACAGGTGGGTGGGCCAGATCATGCAGTTTTCTACAAAAATTACTAGAGGGAACTCTGGCGCTAGTGTCTACGGCAGCTGCAATGGGAGTGGTTGTCCCAGCATGGTAATTATGGGAAGTACATGGATTTGCCTAAACTTCATTCTTTTGGCTTCAAACGGCTTTGTGACTTTGTAAACTCGTCATTTTCAACAGTATATTGCGCAATAAGTAATTAAATAAACATCTATAAAATTGCCCGATGGCAGGATTCGAACACAGGCACTCTAGCACAGAAGCCTGATCTTGAAACCATTAGGCTACGGGCGCATGTATCGACAAGCGAAAGAAACGCCCTTACAGATTTATCGCGGGCATGCCAGTACCTTGAGACGCTTGGCGCGTTTCGATTTGGCCACCTGGCCAAGCTCAATCGTTGCAATTAATAGCGATTGTACGCATTCCTGGCGTCTTCTGCACTTCAAAGAATATAGATTGCGCTGAAATATACAATCAGATTTATATAGCGTTATATACAAAGCCACAAAAACGTCTGAGTCCACAAGCATGAAGATCAGACAAATCCATGTACTTCGCATCATTCCCATGGTAGGACAACGACTGCAGCATCAGAGTTCCCTCTAGTAATTTTTGTAGGAAACTCTATGGTTCAGATAGATCACCTATCGCTCTTAGCAACAAAGATTTCTCTCCCCTTCCGAATACCCCTAAGAAAAATTGTGAGGAATGCATGCAACTCACAATCTCAGAAAAAAAATGCACGACAAAGCCCTAACAAAACATGGTTGACGAAAAACGCAAAGTTTTCAAGAGGGATGCTCAGCCGGAGCCCCCGCTAACCGCTATGAAGGCAAAAAAAATTGAATCAAGTCCGTCTGAGGAGCCGGCGTGGACAAAGCCCATTGAAGCCTTCACCGAGATTGTCACACAGCTTTCCAGCCCGATCGGCTTGGTAACTTTCAGGATGGCCAAGTTCGAGAAAGTAGAGGCTAATGTCAACTAGCTTATACTAGCCACTCAGAAAGCCACAACGGGAGCACCCTATGGGAAACTGTGTATGGGAAGTAGTCTCACGACCACGAACCTGAGCCAAGATGGGGGATATGCGTAAAAAATTGGAAGGCTGATACAATGAATTTAGCCCAATGGAACTGCCAATGAATCATGTAAATAATACGGAAATTACAGCAACACATAGATAATGTGGAACACAAGCCTGATATTCTTGCAATACAACAAAAGAACTCGTTACCCAAACTCCCGAGGTATGTCACACACACTGATCCCAGTGAGAAAGCACAGCAATCCTAGTCCGAAGGGACATAGCTGCGACACTGCACATGACAATCCAGAGAGGGTGTGAACACGTTCTCTTGGAAATTAACAGAAAAAGCATAGAAAGCAAGGACAGCATCTTTAAACTCAACGCATACTACCGGCACTCCAAGAAGGACCTGGACATAGAGGGCACATTACTCGACAACAAGGGAGGGGTGGGCAGCCAACCCCTATATATATTAGGAGATTTGAATGCATCTCTCACTCAACATGATGCTACAAATTTTGCTCAAAGAGCGGCAGGATGCTGGCGAAAATCGTGGATCCGCAAAACCTAGCCTTGCTCAACCAGCCTCACCCGATACCTTTGTCACCCTTGACACTCACCCACATGGGCACAAGTACGTCGCGGGACACCACTCCAGACCTTTCCCTGCTGAGTGAAACCTTGGAGGTGTCATGGCAGAACACGGGGGTGAACCTGAGTTCGGACATCCGATGTACACAATATCCCAATCAGGGGGCCTGCTTCAAGGCTCGAATGAGAACAGCAAAGATAGCAGACTGGAAAAAGCTTCGAAGAAGGCAAGAAGGCGATGGAGACGAGGACATCAACAGCACCAGACCGGATGGGGAATAGCCCAAAGAACAACTCGAGCTGGTAGAGAAATACACACAGAAAATTGCGATTACACTCCAGACACCCTGTGTGGACACAAGGCTTGTCCATCTCTGGAAAGCACGGTAGAGCCTCACCAGTTGTTGGAAGAAACAATGACACAAGAAACTTCATGAACGCATTCATGAACTCAAGAAGCAAACCACTGAATACGTGTCCAAGCAGTTCAGAAAGAACTGTCTGACCGTGTGTCACGGACTTCAGGAAATCCTGTCCAGCAGGAAGACGTGGTACCTCCTCCGTCAGCTGATCGACTCTTTCGGCAGCAATAGCCCCACTGATCGAAGCCGCACACGTACGCTAAGCAAACTATACTGTGCGTACTGCGAACTCATCAAAGACCTGAAGGCCAAGTACCGGTTCATTGAGAAGGGCGACACAGCACCTCCCGACTATGCAGGACCTACCAATGAAGCAATAGACATGCCATTCACCGACACCGAATTGGTCTTGCCAATCTCTGAGAGCAATCGGGGCAGCGCGCCAGGACCCGATACCATTGCCTACAAGTTACTGAACAACCTCGATGTCAAGGCCCGCACAGAGCTGCTCGAGTCTATCAACCGGGTCTCGAGTCTATCAAACTTCCACTGGAATGGAAAGAGGCAGAAGACCGCTTCATACCCAAGCTGAGGAATACACCTCACATCGACATGGGACCGATATTCCTCACGTGCTGCGTGGGGAAGGTTATGGAACATATGGTACTCAAAAGGTTGCGGCGACATTTGGATGCCACTGAGCAGTTGCCCAAAGCAATATATTGCATCAGGCAACACCTGGGCACCCAGGATGGTCTCGTACAAATCAACCATCTGGTAATCAAGCGGGCAACGAAGCAGGCACCACGAGCGCTACTAGCGCTCGACCTCAAACGTCACCCATGAGAGTGTCCTCGGCAACCTACGCAACACGGTTTGCGGAGCGAGAACGTACAACTACATCTGAGACTTTCTTGGGGAACAGAACGGCCAGGATAAGAATAGGGGGGGGGAAGCAAATCTGCCGATCTCCCTGGGGGATAAATGAATGCCGCAAGGTTCGGTCTTCTCATCCTTCCTGTTTGACATGGTCGTCCAACCGTTGCCCAAGCTTCTAAAATAAATAGATGGCCTGGTGCATGCATTTTATGCGGACGACATCACGCTCTGGATTGCGAGGGCAAAGTTTGATGGCTGGATGGAAGGCACGCTCCAAAAAGCGGCTGACGCGGTCAACAGCGATGCGAGCACCTCTGGCCTTTGCTGTTTGGCTCAAAAGTAGGAGCTGATCATTGTCAGACCACGTGCTTTAAGGAAACAAGCAGAAAACAAAGGAATATCTCTGGAAGGGATCCGGATCATGCCGGTACCTCAGCTCGGGATTCCTCAAGCTTCCTCAATCCTGGTCGGCCTGATCCAGGCAGACGTTAAGGCAACGGCCATGATCAGAAAAGTCAAGCTCACGTCAGATCAGATCTTGAACGAGATCAAACGAGTGGCCAACAGGCGGAGGGGTCTGAAGGAACGGATACCTTGCGCCTCATTCAGGCGTTTTTTATCTCACCAATCCTCTACGCAGCGCCGTGCATGCAACTCCTCAAGAAGGACGTCATACAACTTGAGGCAATACTCACGAAAGGGGCGAAGCAGGCCCTAGGTATTCCCATAAATTCAGCCAATTTACCCAACCAAAGTGTCCGCCATAGTCAGACCATGGCGGGCAGAATGCGTCTTCCAAATGACTGGATAGCAAGAATCACACTACAGCCGCTATGGTTAATTACCTGAAAAGAGGACTAAGAAACTGAAATGCAAACCACTACCGCGAAACATGAACCCCCCAAGACACGCCGGATGACGCGACGCCCGTGCAAGAACCACCTCCAGGACCCTGGAGGAAGACGATGCTGTCCTATACACAGACGCCTCCCTACCCAAACGCTCCATGAGGGCAACGGTCGTGGTCACTGGGCTGGACAAGGTGGTCACCTGCGCATCAATCAACACTCCGTCTTCGGAGGAAGCAGAAGAAGTGGCGAAAGCCCTCGAATACCTGAAACCTAGCGTTGCCAAGATCGTCACGGACTCAGAAGCTGCGCACACGAACTAGAGATCTGGCTGGGTGTCCCTTGCGGCACTAAAAAGCTTGGGAAAAGCTATACCTCCTAAAAAACAATCGAACTAGTTTGGGTCCCGGCCCTCTCCTCTTTTGAGGGCAACGGATCTGCCTATTAAAGACCCGAGCGCTCAACTCGTGGGTCTTCGGGAAGGAAGCAAAGAGATGGCATCCCATCATCAGCTACGCAGATGTAGGCAAGTATTACACGCAGGGCAGGAAGACATTGGCACTCCCCCAGCACTCTTTGATCAGCGCCGAATAAGCGATATACAGGCAAACCTAGGCAGGATCCCTTTCCCAATGCTGTCCCCAGATTAGAATATGCCCAGAAAGATACGAGAACACATGTCCTTAGTACAATGCACTAGGCCCCCTCCGTCACGTCATAGGAGAATGCAGTTTCTCCACAGACCCCCCCCCCCTATATCTATAACTAACCCCCTACTATCCCCACCATTTACAAGCGATGGGAGATCTTGCTAACGAGCCCAGCCATGGAAGACTAGCTCCGACTGATCCACAGAGGCCAGGTGGACCAGGAAGCATATGAAACCGTGCAGAGGCAGCCAAGCCATCAGGCGCTTAACGCGCTTCGTTTCACAGTCACACAGTCACAAGTGTCGTTCGCAGAGAACGAGCCCAAGCTCTACTAGAAACCCGAGTGCAGCTACCTAACAAGACCGTCGCCATCTTTACGGAAGAAATGAGTCGTCAGTTCCACCACGCTGACCTGGAAATGCCCGAGGAGAGGAAAGTCCACCTACTCGAGTCTGCGTGGTGTGAAGAAAGGACTTTTGGGCGGAATGATACGATGCCCGATGAAGAGTTTCTTCGCGAAGCAACCAACATCAAGAAACACAGCAAATGCGGAACTAACAATTCAACCGTCGCACGAACTCAACAAACTACGTCGGAGTTCCGCCACTGGCCACAGACGACCTGCGTGAGACGATCAGAGTGGCTGTGTGGGAGGAACTTCGGAACCTGTTCGCTTCATCACAGCCTCAAGTGGCTTCGATTGCCAATGTTATACGTGAGGAGCTCCAACAATTACTCGCAGTCCCTGTATCGTCGCAGCCTAAGCCGCAAGCGATGACGTATGCCGCCGTAGCCTGCCGTCACGTCCCCCCTTCGCGCCCGCGCCAGGGCCCTGTGACGACACAATTCCGTCCTCCACCACCACCGCCGCCAGCACGCCAACCCATCGCCCGGCGCAGCATTCCAAGGAGACTGACGTTTGGCGTGCCCTCGACCACCGTCCACTTTGCTATCAGTCAAATCCTTTCTCAGCGACTTCCCACTACTTTTTCGTATTGGATTTGTTTGGAGCCTTTTTTGTGGAACAATCCCCATGACAGGGGTCCTGTGGCCACTGGTCGCAGACCTAGTCTGATGTGTATGTATGTATGTATGTATGTATGTATGTATGTATGTATGTATGTATGTATGTATGTATGTATGTATGTATGTATGTATGTATGTATGTATGTATGTATGTATGTATGTATGTATGTATGTATGTATGTATGTATGTATGTACATCTATCGAAATATATAGATAGCACAGGTAAAATTTGCTGCAGTCGCATTTGATTAGAAGAGCACAGAAGCCCGATATAGTAACTAATATGCCATCCGCCGTGGTTGCTGAGTAGCTATTGTGTTGGGCTGCTGAGCACGAGGTCGGGGGATCGCATTCCGGCAACGGCGGCCGCATTTCGATGGGAGCGAAATACGAAAACGCCCGTGTGCTCAGATGTAGGTGCACGCAAAAGAACTCCAGGTGGTGGAAATTTCCGGAGTTCTCCACTACGGCGTGCCTACCAACTTCCAAAAGTGTAGTTACTAAACAAGAGGAATTGGACTACGAGGACGAATAAGGGCAAACTCTTGCGCTAATTGCCACAGAGGGTCAAATATTAAATTCAATTCAATGTGCTTTTGATGAATACGTCTGTGCGGCTAGCAGGAATTCAGGTCTTTAAGAAACTAGTACGCCGAAAGAAGTTTGAAAGAGGCGAGAAGGGCGAACACCGGGCCGTATTTTTTCCCACTGTGGGAATTTATATGAACTTTTTTAAAACCAGCTACAATACAAACAACTTTTTACTTAGTTCCTCTAAATTGAAGGCCAAAATGAAATATAGCATTAGCATACGCACGTCAGATTCGTGATCCAACACAGCTACCGTTTCGTATCTGAACAAGCCTGGTGGACCTGGCTCCTCTGAGTTCATTCAACATTAATAGTGAATATCCACATGTCAAGCGCCATCTATCTTGCATTCGGAAAGCACAATCCGCCGTCTTGTTGAAGGCGTGGCAGAATAAAACTGCATACAGATTGCTTTACCTCTTGTTATGTGGTGACCTCTCTCTATTACTCGCTGCTAAAGACCAGCTTGAGTGTCATATTGAGTTTAAAGACCATAACGTGAGTGTGAGCCGTGCCACTACTATCGATACTAGGTGCTGCCGTCTGGCGTGGACGGCGGGAGACAGGATAAAATGACTGTACTTACAGTGCGTCTTTGCTTGATGTGGTGTTTGAGGCCTACTCCTACCGCACTTGCTGAGCTGTTTGTTTGCTGCATATTGTCACGTGTCTTCAAATGGCGACGTTTAATGACGACAACTGGCTCCCGAAAAGTAGGGCGGTTGGTCCTGGCTATCGAGCGGGTGGGAGTAGCATGCATGGTTCTTCCTTCTTGTTCTTGCTGCGTCTTCTCTCGTGCGTTGCCCACTACTGCAGGTGGCACTTTCCCCCTACCTAGAAAGCATAATCGGCTCGATGTTGAAGAAGCGGTGTAAGAAAAAGAGAAAAGATAATAAGGTAAAATCAGATGCTCGCGCGAAGGCAGAGTCACACCAACAGGAAAGACACAAGTACAGCTTAGAACGACAGAAAGCTGAGCTAGTTGGTAAGGATGCGTTATGCAAAAAAGAGGTGAGGCGTGCAGACATGATACATGAGTAGAGATACAGTGCTCCTTTCACTATTAAGTGAAAGGAGCACTGAGGCGAAAAAAGAAAGACGACACAAAACTCATGTGCGCAAGCTCGGGAATGGTATCACGACGTGTCAGTCTGGTACATGTGCCGGTTTACGTGAGAGATAACTGTTGAGGTGCTTCATCTCTTCCTCATGTAAAGTTATCGAAGGCTGACCCACGCACGCACCTCCACCATTGTAGATATGCCATGCCTCTACCATAAGACGCGTATCTTCATTCTTATGCCTGTACAATATCACGCATTCATCTTTCTCTGGCGTGCAGCTACAGTCTTGGCAATGTAGGGAAATATTGGAAGGCGATCCACCGGTTAACGACGTTTTATGTTCCATTAGCCTCTGATGGATGCACCGTCCCGTTCGCCCTACGCAGAACAGACCACAGCTAAGGGGAATGTTATAAACCCCACCCATACGACCGTAGGTAAAACTGTTGTTCTTATTGTGCTTCACTGGACAAATAGCTGTTCGTCCTTTGCCTTTTACCTGCTCCTTTTTCCTCTCTACGGCAGCGCATATCTTACCTAGTTTATTGGAAGCAGTGAAAGCAACATTAACATGATATCCACTTGCAACTTTTTTAAGCCTGTGTGACACTGAATGAATATACGGGATAGCCAACACTCTTTTTTTTGTTTTGCTATTACTGCTTTCCGTAATCACGTACGTCCCCCTCGAAACCGACTTCTTATGCGCTCAGCCACAGTGGCCACTGCTACACTAAGATAACTTGCTTCTTATAGGCGCCGGACCTGCGCTTTAAAATTGGCGCTCATTTTGTACATGCAGGATATGATGAGAGAAGACTTAAGGCATGACATTGCAATTCCGTTTTTTACTACTTTGGAATGCTTGGATTGAATGGTTAGCAACGGCTTCGAAGAACTTGGGGAGTACTGCTAACAAATGTGATTTTGTTCGAAGACGTAGGAAATGTCAAGAAACTGAATTACAGCAGTGAGTATTACTGAATTTATTTATAATTATTACAATTACAGAATTACAGCAGTGAGTACAGCAGTGGTGAAACGAGGCGTGCAGAGTCCCAAGAAACAAAGAGGCAACGGCATTAGCTGCAAACGTAGAATAAAATAATCACGAACGTGCAACACATCGTTTGATGCGTACGACGGGAACAATGTCAGGGCTAGGTGTTTGTCTACACGGAACTGTCCGTAACGACTTGGTAGTTCCCGTCACTAACGCGGCACCGCGCTTTGTATGGGCCAATATACCAGCAGAGCGAGTTTTGACTAAGGCCACGGCGGCGAACGGGAGTCCACCACCCGCACTTGGTCGCCGGGTCTGTAGTATACTTGTCTGTGGCAGATGTTATAACGCCGCGCTTCTGCGTGCTCCTGCTGACCGATGTGCAGCCGCGGAAGCTGGTGAGCTTCCTCAGCGCACTGAGCAAATTCTTCGGCATCCGTAGTTAGAATCTTGTCGTCTTGACACGGCATGCAGCGCAGCATCCAGCATCACCTGAATTTGGTGGCCGTAAAGGAGACGAAATGGTGTAAAATGTGTTGTTTCTTCTACGGCGCTATTATACGCGAAGGTCACGTAAGGCAAGATATGACACTCTGTTGTGTACTGGACGTCAGATTACGCAGAGATCATGTCGGTGATGGTCTTGTTTTATCGCTCCGTAAGTCCGTTGGACTGCGGATGGTAAGCAGTCGTCTTTCGATGCGTGGTGTTGCTAAATTGAAACATTTCATCCATGAGCCGTGCTTTGAACGGCATTCCTCTATCTGTGATTACAGTGGGAGGGGCACCATGGTGCAATACAATGTGGCTCTTGAAGAACTGCGCCACCTCAGAAGCCGTAGCTCGTGGGAGCGCCTGTGTCTCAGCATAGCGAGTGAAATAGCCAGTCACGACAATAACCGATTTGTTACCTTCCGTTGACACAGGAAAAAGCCCAAGAATGTTGAAGCCGACTTGGTCGAATGGCTTATGAGGTGGTTCGATGGGTTGCAATAACCCGGCCTGCTTCATGGGCGATGGCTTTCGCCACTGCCATTCGCGGCAGCCTTCAACGTACTTTTTGACGATTGCCTAAATACCAGACCATTCGTACATCTCGCGCAATCTTGCAAGCGTTCGTGAGGAGCCTAAGTGACCAGATGGGGGCTCGTCGTGGCAAACGAACAGAATATCGTCCCGCAAGTCTTTTGGAATCACCAGGAGGTAGGCTCGATTAATTCACTGATTGAAAACGTTATTGTTCGACCGAGCAGGAGTGCCCGCCTCTTAACCTACACGTAGGTAGGCGGGGAGGATGAAGCAGTCCCCGCGCGTTGAGGACGGTGAGTCTTGACGGCCTCAACGGCGAGGTGGATTGCTCGACGCTGGTCGTCTTCAGCTTCGCTCTGGAGCAAGGCCTCCCAGGCTTCTGTACTGTCAATGCTTTGCTTGGCCCCTGGGGAGCCAGCACACTCCCATACTATATGGTCTAGCATACCTTTTTGCTTACAAATTTTGCAGAGGGCGTCGTTATAGTCGCTCGTCTGTGTTAAGTAGACCCAATGTGGTGACGTATAATTGTTTCCCTGGAGGCGCCGCCAAATGCTAGCGCCCTCTAGAGAGAGAGACTGATGCGGAGGCGGAAATATTCTTCTTTCGGCTTTGTAATGAGCTATAATTTCCCTGTACTGATGATGTTATCTTTCATCCCTTGAACTGACTGCTCTAGAGTTGCCCGGTGGTAGAGCTCTCGGGCGAGTTCATGAGCGGCTTCGTTGCCTGGGACTTCTTCATGGGCCGGTACCCAAATAAATGTTATTTCCCTCCTGGGAGGGTTTTTGATTAGAATGTGGAGGGCTTCTTCCGAGATTCTCCCTTTGTTAAAATTTCGGATAGCTAATTTGTTATCGCATAATATTACTCCAGCTTTTGTACCCGCACAAGCCAGCGCTACTGCAACCACCTCGGCTGCACAGGCGTCGCTCATGCACGTGGAGCACGCTATCTTAACGCACCCATCGCCATCAACCACCGTCGATACGGCAGCCCCGTCTCTGCCGCAAGCGGTGTCCACGTACGCTACTTTATTTGGCGGTGTGATTTTAAGTTTTTTTACTAGACCCTTAGCCCTGTGAGCTCTCCTCTCTTTGTTGTGGATAGGATGCATATTATTAGGTAGGGGGGCAATTCAGAAGCGTTTACGCACGTCCAACGGAATGTATTTGTTGTCAGTCTGGGCAGCCCTGTCGCATTGCATTCCTACCCATTCCATGATTTTTCTCCCTGTTTTAGACTGGCCGAATGTTTACAACTGAGACACTCGTACTGCCTCAGTGAGCTCAACTAGCATGCTGTGAACCCCCATTTTGAGGAGGAGGCCCGGTCATTTGAACTGGCATTTTTCTTGTAACGGATGTTGTCGCACAGACAGAAGGACGTCAACAAGCGACAAAGATGGCGTGGTATGGTTCTCGGGCGGCCCTCTAAGTGGTCGATGATAGATCGAACTTCAGCGTCGTCACGCTATTGTCTGATAAAGTCCGATGCAGTAATGGCGCCCATGTGGTGGTCATCGTTCTGTTGCCCAACTGACAGATTCGGTGGGTGCACGCGACAATGTGTCAGCGTCTTCGTGCTTGTGGCCAGACTTGCAAACGATAGCGATGTCGGATTTCTGTAGGCGCAACCTTTACCGTACCAGTCATCCTGAAGGATCGGGTATGTTTGTCAACCAACATAGGGCATGGTGGTGTGCTGAAGGATCGCATGTGTTTGTCAACCAACATAGGGCTTGGGGGTGTGTCACCACTTTGGAGGGATGGCCGTAGAAATAAGGGTGAACTTCGTGATCGCGACACAACCACGAGACACTCTTTTTGTGTGGTAGAATAGTTCGGCTAGCATGGGACAGCGAGCAGCTAGCATAAGCTATTACTCTTTCAATGCCGTCTTGACGTTGGACGAGCACTGCGCCAAGAGCGGTCCTACTGGCGTCAGTATGCACCTCGGTGTCAGCGTTGTCGTCAAAATGTGCTAGGACGGTGCTGACTGCATGCGTTGTCATTGTTCAATAAAGACAGTCTGTTGCTCATTCGTCCAGCAGCAGTTGATGTCGAATCGGCGCCCGTCCTTGTTCGCGTCGATCGGAGGAGACACGTATCTTCATTCCTATGCCTGTATGAATGAAGATACACGTCTTAAAGTGGAGGCATGGCATATCTATAACGGTGGAAGTGCGTGCGTGAGTCAGCCTTCGATTGCTTTACATAAGGAAGAGATTAATTGCCTTAACAGTTATCTTTCACGTAGACCGACACGTCACGTGGTGATACCAGCGTGAGCTTGCGCAGATGAGTTTTGTTTCTTCTTCCTTTTTTCGCCTCAATGCTACCTTCAGTTGGTAGTCGGCGTTGGTGTTGTCCACTTCTCTACTCTTGTGTCCTGTCTGCACGCCTCACCTCTTTTTTGCATAATGAATCCTTACCAACTAGCTCAGCTTTCTGTCGTTCTTGTGCACCGATAGTTATATTACGGCAGGTGTAACAAGAATGCAAGGAAGTTGACGGATTTTGTGTCCTGTGTTTTTCGTGCACATGAATCAGCCGCACTTCATTACTCATAACAGAGAACAGAACAAGTAGCACATGACTAGAGCGCACAGAAATGGAACTGAACATGCATCAATGCCCCACTTTATTTTGCGCGTGCAATGTTGGAGTGTTTGAACTGCTATAATTGCGTCATGATCACACTCAGCTACGGGCTCTCAGAATTGTGACAAAGAAAGAGATTTATAACCTTTTCATATACTGGTTCCCGGCACATTTAAAACCAAAGATCGGTGGCATCCCCAACCTTAACGAGGCGGCACACGAGGCTGCGCGCATGCTTACAGACCGGGAGGCTTCACCCGACCACTCGGACAACAAGGACGCCCCCACTACGTACAATGAAATCTCTAAACACTACTGCCTACAACGTAGAGCGTGTAGCACGCCACACCGCAGCTCAAGCGGTGACACTCAGAATGCTAGAAACAGACACATACCCCGCGCAAAACAAACTACATCATTACATGCCATATCTCTACGACAAGTCTTATTGCACAAATTGCAATAGATCCCTTAACGTCTCTGGCCATGCTCGCAAGCTCACTTAAAATCGGAACAGGACAAGCGCTAGTTTGAAAAATGAACCCAGAGCGAAGAACTCGGTCCCCAGCTCTGTACCGTCCAGCAGGTCCACGATGACGCCAGAAAACTCAACCTCCCGGTTCCGTCATGGTGACGCCCACTCCATGAGAGCCCAAAGCTCTCGTGGCCTGCAGCACTTAGAATAAAGTTGATTTCCTTCCTTCCTACGGGAGAAGCATGGTCAGTTGTTACTAAGACCTGGTACCCCAGTGCCCAGTGATATCGTACTTGGATACGCAAATTCTTGTATTTACTCTATTGATGGCCAGGAAAAAGAATCGCCTTAGACTGGCAGTAAACGGTCATATCAAATGCAAAGCTTCGATGTCGGACATGCTACACTGGCTGACTGATTGGTTACAGTGCTGTATGCATGGGTGTTCAGTGTGAACACAGCCTGATAAATCACGACTCTCATACCTGTTTTGTGTCCTAAGTTTTTCCTAAATGCAGGTGATGGAGCCTTCCCTGCGAGAGCCTGGCGCCTGCAAAAGCATAGAAAATCGCTTGACTGTACTCATAGCGCTTGTGGTATTCTTTTGGCATACAACGACGGAGATTACAGAAACTGGGTAAAAATGCAACGCAAAGTGCAGCGCTTAATGCAAGTGACCCAAAATGTTGTTGAGCTTCTTAAAAAAAAAGGTATACAGCATTCATAGCTTTTTTTTCCAATCCTTTCTGCAGCTGTCTTGACAGAACGTGTATTAGTACGCAGATGTCGCAGAAATACAAATTTGCCCACTGCAAGACGTCGCAACTACCCTGAAGCAGGCAGCGCCACCGGGTTATTTTGCAAAATTACCTCTGTCGTATAATTTTGCCATCTCCTGTGAAGGAAGACAACTTGCCGCAGGTGGGAACTGAACCCACAGCCTTCGCATTTCGCTAGCACTCACAGGGTTCTATTAGGACACACAAATACCCAAGAAATTGGATGTGGAAGCGGCGCTGCGGTAGCTCAATTGGTAGAGCTTCGCACATGAAATTCCATGGTTGTGTGTTCGGTTCCGACCTGCAGCAAGTTGTTTTTTCATCCACCTTAATTTCCATTAATTTATCGTTTCTTTATTTCATCTAGAAGGCACAAGTAATGCCCCTTATGTTGTCCTTGGTGTCAGTGTTTGTTGGCTTCATATGATATGATATGATATGAATCGGGCTAACACTCCCAGGGTTCTACTAGTACACATAAATACCCAAGAAAGTGGATGGGGAAACGCCGCCGAGGTAGCTCAATTGGT
This sequence comes from Dermacentor albipictus, assembly GCF_038994185.2. NCBI lineage: Eukaryota > Metazoa > Arthropoda > Arachnida > Ixodida > Ixodidae > Dermacentor > Dermacentor albipictus. Next base: position 99,368,381 of record NC_091829.1, on the reverse strand, counting down.
AGAGCATCGCACGCGACATGCGAAGGTTGTGGGTTCGGTTCCCACCTGCGGCAAGTTGTTTTTTCATCCACTTTAATTTCCATTAATTTATCATTACTTTATTTCATTTATTAAGCACATGCAATTTCCCCTATGTTGTACTTGGTGTCAGTGTTTGTTGGCTTCTCGTTTATTACATAACGAGGGTCTCGAATCCGGCAACATTGATGCCTTCAGGTAGCATATGTGGGTTTATTGACCAGTTGCCTTCACCCGAAAAGATCACGGCCTCGTGACGCCTGCGGCAAAAAAGACGTTCCACGTCCGCCGCCAAGTTCTGTGAGTGGGGGCGCTGGCTAACACTCCCAGGGTTCTACTAGTACACATAAATACCCAAGAAAGTGGATGGGGAAACGCCGCCGCGGTAGCTCAATTGGTAGAGCATCGCACGCGACATGCGAAGGTTGTGGGTTCGGTTCCCACCTGCGGCAAGTTGTTTTTTCATCCTCTTTAATTTCCATTAATTTATCATTACTTTATTTCATTTATTAAGCACATGCAATTTCCCCTATGTTGTACTTGGTGTCAGTGTTTGTTGGCTTCTCGTTATATGACTATATATATATATATATATATATATATATATATATATATATATATATATATATATATATATATATATATATATATATAACGCCCAAGTTAAATCCATCAAATTTTTGAGATAGAAACGCAATATTAGCAGCCATGACGGCAGGAACGATCATGAAGCTGCCGGCTGAAGAAATTGCAGAAAGATAACTATTGCTTCAAGTCAATCGGAAGTCCACTGTTCAGAGTCAGTGAACAGAATCAATGGCAGTCTGTGCTTGCTCATTTGAATGGAGCTGCTTAGCGTGGGCTTCAATTCTGTATTCTTGGAAGACATCAGATTCAGGACGTTCAAGCCGGCGTTTTCGCCAGGATGCGCAGCCTACGAAAATTTACTCCGTCGCATAGAGAAGTCCTAAGGCCGCCAGACAGCAGGATCTGTGAAGGCTAGTAAAGATGCAGCAGCTTAGACAGGCTACAGAGAATCATAGAGAAAAATGTATGAATCTAACTGGAATGAACGTTATGAATAGGGCCACCACTGCTGTTTGCGAAGCGCCTGTATTTCGGTTTACTGACATCGTGCGCACCTTTATTCAGGAAAGACTGATTGGAGGACGTCAGAGTCCACGTAGCAAGTGTTGAGTGCGAACGACCTCATCAGTACATGTCGTTGGCAAGGTCGAGTTCTTGTGCCGGAAATGTGTATGAATCAAACTGGAATGAGCACTATGACTAGCGTGACTACTGTTGTCGGTGAAGAACTCTTATTTTGGTTTATGGACATCGTGCGCACCTTTACTGAGAAAAGATTGATTGGCAGACGTCAGAGCCCACGTAGCAAGTGTTGAGTGCGAACGAAGATCGAATCTCTGCCACAGCGGCTGCGTTTCGATGGGGGCGAAATGCGAAAACACCCATGTACTTAGATTTAGGTGCACGTCAAGGAACCCCAGGTGGTCGAAATTTCCCGAGTCCTCCACTGCGGCGTGCCGTAGAGTCAGGCAGTGGTTTTAACGATGACGATTTGGGATTTTCATGGCGCAGCAGCCGTGCAGACTTTAATGCGCCAAGCACATGTTTTTTGTATTAGCCTATTTGTTTAAATGCTGTAAAATGGTGTTAATGGCCACGTAAATGCATAAGACATGAAATGTGCTATAGTTCTTGTAGGATTCCTGTGGCTTTTAAAAAGTTAAAGGTATCTTCATATGGGACCATTGGTTCGTCGCTCAATAAGAACATAGGATAGATAGGGATTCTTTTTTTGGAAAAAATCTTAAAATATCTTTCCCTCCATTTTTCTACGCCAGGACATGTTATTAAAATGTGTAGTACGTTTAAACTTTCACCTCAGTGTTGGCATGTTGGTTGTGGGTTCTTATTGAGTAACTATGTGTCAGCCTTGTATGACGAATTCTTAAGCGACGTAAAATAACCTCGTAAAATCTTTGTGTGTGGCGACAAATCTGCCATTCTCGTAAATTAGGTTTTATGCAATGAAGCTGGTTAAATGTTTCCTGATCCCACGCTTTCTGCCAGTGTTTCCCAACTGCTATTCTTAAAGTTGCTTTATAGTCTTGCCAAGGTAGGCCAACATCATGTAGCTCCAAATCTTTGGTATGGGTTGCCATAAGATCTCCTCTTTCATTCCCGGGATTTCCTACATGACTAGGAATCCAGCAGAAAGTGACATTTAACGCTCTCTTGTGACGTATTGTGTATTGATTTTTTATTTTCTTCAGTAGATTATTTCTAGATGGTAACCTTGATGCGAGATCTTTAAGAGAGCTCAAGGAGTCGGTAAATATAAGAGATTGATTATTTCCTGTTTCTTTTTTTTAAATTTGGGGTTTTACGTGCCAAAACCACTTTCTGATTATGAGGCACGCCGTAGTGGAGGACTCCGGAAATTTTGACCACCTGGGGTTCTTTAACGTGCACCTAAATCTAAGTACACGGGTGTTTTCGCATTTCGCCCCCGTCGAAATGCGGCCGCCGTGGCCGGGATTCGATCCCGCGACCTCGTGCTCAGCAGCCCAAATTTCCTGTTTTCAAGTTGTCTTCCAGAGCTAACGAAATGGCATGAAGTTCTGCAGTAAAGGCAGAAGCCTGACTTGAAAATCCTATTTGTTTTTCAAATTGATTTGATGTCACTGCAGCGCCTACATCGCCATTGCTTTTTGATCCATCTGTAAAGTGTTTCAGGCAAATATATTCTGATTCGATTTCTAAATATTCACTTAGTAACGCCTCTGTTAGTGAAAATTGTTTTCTGTTTATTGTTAACCTAAAGTCGCATTGCGCATGTTTCATCTCCGAAGGAGCAAGAGAAGGTTCATCTTGCAAGAATTTATTTCTTACATCGTAACATAAGTCCGCATTCAACTTTTGGCACCTGATAAAAAAGTAAGGAATGAGTGCCGGTTTGTTTCTAAAATGTATTTCAAAACGCGGCCTTGTAAATAGTCTACAAGGATGCGTTGAACAGGACAGTACTCTCATTATATACATGTTTCCGAGAAATAGCCTTCTGTGTTCCAAAGACACCTGGTTGGTTCCTGCATACAAGCTTTGTATATTTGTATGGGAGACGTACGAAACGCGCCGGAACACAGACGTAGTCCAAGGTGATGCACAGGATCAAGAACATCTAATGCCGACTTTCGAGCTGAGCCGTACACAAAACATTTGCAGTCTAATTTTCACCGGACAACTGCATTGTATATGCGAAGCAGGCATATTCTATAAGAGCCCAATGATCGGTGGGATAAAAGCTTTATTAAATTTATGGATTTCAGAGATTTCTGTTTTGCATGAGTGATGTGCGCTTTGAAGTTGAGTTTCTTGTCAAAGATCATACCAATAAATTTGTGTTTGTTCTTTACTGTGATTTGCTGTCCTTTGATATGTAGTGTTGGGTCCGGTGTAAGCCTTCGGTATTGACTGAAAGGTACGCATATTGTTTTTTATGCGCAAAATTTAAAACCATTTTCTTTTGCCCATCGCACTATAGAGTTTACGCCCAACTGGAGTTGGCATTTGCAAGTAGCCATATTACAAGACGAGAAACAAAGTTGTATGTCATCGACAAATAAAGAATACATTAAGGAAGAAGGAATAACTGTAGTTATCAAATTGAGCTTCACTAAAAATAGTGTAACGCTCAATACTCCCCCTTGCGGCACTCCATTCTTCTGCATAAAACAGTTGGAGAAGGTTGGTCCAAGCATCACCTGAAAAGTTCGGTTCTCCAGATAGCTTTTGATTATACCAAGCATGTGCCCTTTGATTCCGTATCTGTGCAAGTCCATTAAAATGCCATGTCTCCACGTCGTATCATACGCTTTTGATAAGTCAAAGAAAATGGAGACGCAATGCTGCCTTTGGACGAAAGATTCACGGATTTTTGTTTCTAACCGGATTAATTGGTCGATTGTGCTGCGATTGGCTCTAAAGCCACACTTGTACTGTTCAAGTAACCTGTTACTTTCCAAAAGATGTACAAGCCGTTTGTTAACCATTCTTTCGAATGTTTTTCCTAAACAACTAGTTAAGGCAATGGGGCGATAACTGTTAGGGTCAGAGTGTTCCTTTCCGGGTTTTAGAAGTGGTAGAACTATCGCCTTCTTCCATGCTTTCGGAAAATAGCCTTCCACCCACAACCTGTTGAAGAGGTGAAGGATTGTGTCGTACGTGTTCATGTGTAGGTGTCGCAGCATTTCGTAGTGTATGTTGTCCGGACCTGCTGAATGGCTCTTTCCTAAATATATCGCATCGAAGAGTTAAGTTTTTGTAAAAGGACGGTTATATAGCTCAGTACTATTCAGGGATATCCGAAGATCTTTCTTTTCTGCAGTGGTCTTTATCTTAAGAAACTCGGTAGTGTAATGAGCGTCACTCGAAATTCCAGCAAAGAGCTCGCCAAGTAGATTTGCTTGCCCTGTAAGATTCGTTTCATCGTCAAATATAGGGAGTGTGTATTTTGTATGAACACCATCAATTTTTCTCACGTTCTCTCAGACTAATTTACTTTTTGTGTGACTGTTTATCCAGCTCACATATTTCACCCATGATGTTCTTTTTGCTATCAGTGTTTCCCTTCAAGCCTCACTGCGCGTTTGTTTAAAAAACAATAAATTATCGACAGTTGGGTACCTGTTTAGACGAGACCATGCACAGTTTTGTTTCCTACGAGCTTTATCACATGCATCATTCCACCACGGTTTTGGTCTACGTGGAAGCTTCCCTCGTGAAAGTGGTATGGAGTTTTCAGCTGCTTCTAAAATTTGTTTCGTTATCGCATCACATAAGTCGTCAATATTGAGTCATCATCATCATCATCATCATCATCATCATCATCATCAGCCTAGTTACGCCCACTGCAGGGCGAAGGCCTCTCCCATACTTCTCCAACTACCCCAGTCATGTACTAATTGTGGCCATGTTGTCCCTGCAAACGTCTTAATGTCATCCGCCCACCTAACTTTCTGCCGCCCCCTGCTACGCTTCCCTTCCCTTGGAATCCAGTCTCTAACCCTTAATGACCATCGGTTATCTTCTCTCCTCATTACATGTCCGGCCCATGCCCATTTCTTTTTCTTGTTTTCAATAAGGTGTAATTTATCCGCGTTTGTTGCCTCACCCAATCTGCTCTTTTCTTATCCCTTAACGTTACACCGATCATTCTTCTTTCCATAGCTCGTTGCGTCGTCCTCAATTTCAGCAGAACCGTTTTCGTAAGCCTCCAGGTTTCTGCCCCATATGTGAGTACTGGTAACACACAGCTGTTATACACTTTCCTTTTGAGGGATAGTGGCAACCTGCTGTTCATGATTTGAGAATGCCTGCCAAACGCACCTCAGCCCATTCTTATTCTTCTGGTTATTTCAGTCTCATGATCCGGATCCGTGGTCACTACCTGCCCTAAGCAGATGTATTCCCTTAACACTTCCAGTGCCTCGCTACCTATCGTAAACTGCTGTTCTCTTCCGAGACTGTTAAACATTACTTTAGTTTTCTGCAGATTAATTTTCAGACCCACCCTTCTGCTTTGCCCCTCCAGGTCAGTGAGCATGCATTGCAATTGATCTCCTGAGTTACTAAGCAAGGCAATATCATCTGCGAATCGCAAGTTGCTAAGGTATTCTCCATCAACTTTTATCCCCCATTCTTCCCACTCCAGGTCTCTGAATACCTCCTGAAAATATGCTGTGAATAGCATTGGAGAGATCGTATCTCCTGTCTTACGCCTTTCTTTATTGGGATTGTGCTGCTTGCTTTGTGGAGGACTACGGTGGCTGTGGAGCCGCTATAGATATCTTCCAGTATTTTTACATATGGCTCATCTACACCCTGATTATGTAATGCCTCCATGACTGCTGAGGTTTCGACTGAATCAAACGCTTTCTCGTAATCAATGAAAGCTATATATAAGGGTCTGCAATATTGAGTGCGATGACATTATCAATCCTTATTTCAGAACTTTCCAAAAAAAGAGACCAGTCTGCTTTACCCAGCTTCCATCTCTGTCTTCGTGCTGGCATTGTTGGAGGCGCGTCGATCGGCTTGAGTATTATAGGGTAGTGGTCGCTGCCATGTGGGTTTTTCCTCACGTCCCAAGTAAAGAACCTAGGAATTGATGGCGTGCCACAGGAGAGGTCAATGCTTGATGTAGATTGTGATTTTGCTATAAAATATGTTGGCTTTCCATCATTAAAAAGGTACACATTGCAGTTGTCTAAAAATTCTTCTATTATTTTCCCTCTGACTTTTGTGTGGCTACTGCCCCGGATGTTGTTATGAGCATTAAAAATCACCTAATAAAAGGAAAGGTTCTGGAAGTTCTTTTCACGAGATTTTCTAATTCTTTTCTTGTGATATCCTTACCTGGTGGTATGTACAGGGAGCATACTGTTATTGTTTTTTCTATCTGAACCTTTACTGCAACAGCTTCTAAGTTGGTGTTAAGCTTCACTTCCCGTACTGGGACTCCTTGGGCAACCACTATAGCGACTCCTCCGTATTCGACTGACGACTGTTCCCCTATCTTTGCGAAAGATGCTATATCGACGTAGAGGTTCTTTATGGCAACCTTTCAAATGAGTTTCTTGCAAACACATAACAGAAGCCTCGGCATCCTCGAAAAGATCGTAAATGTAGTCAGTATTAGTTCTTAAACCACTGCAGTTCCACTGCACAATAGTAGCCATATTTGATGATGTATATTATCAAGTATTTCACGAAGAAATTCCATGTAAAAGGTCACAAAGATGACATACGTCAATGAGCAAGAGACTTGCCAAAATGCTTTTTAGGTTACGTCTTCTTGGCAGAGAGAATGACCGGAAGTTTACCCCCTTTGTGTTTACCAGAGGGAATACCCGACTTTTTGGTTTCCCTACCAGATTTAGGCTTTTTTGTTTGATTCGTGTCCGGCGGACACACTTCCATCATATCATCGCCCCTTGGGCGTTCATTGTTGATGGTGCTTGATGAAGGTGCCGACTTCTTGGAAAGAAAGCGGTCCTTCGGCACCGATGTTGAGACCTTCTTGGCCTCTACCGCGTGCTGACCGATGTCAGCCCCAGCAGAAGCCTCTGGGCCTCTTGGGAGAGGTTTGCTACGAGCGTCTGTTTTTTCGCTGGGTGAAGAGGGCTGTAGTGCTGACACTTTGTCCAGCAGCTCCACCTGTGTTCCAACTGACACCATCGGCGGCGCACGCCCCCTATGCACAGCCTGTGCTTAAGTACCTCTATCGGCAAACGCGACTCTCTTTTTGGCTTCAATGTATGGTATGTTCTCCCGTACCTTCAATACAATCACTTCTTTTTTCTTTTTTCCACTCATGACAAGACCTGGAAAACGCCGCGTGTTGACCCACGCAGTTTGCACAGCACAGCTCGCTTGTGCACGTTTCATCACCATGGTCTGGTTGACCGCATTTAGCACAGGCTGGTCTTCCGCGGCATGCCTGGGATCCGTGCCCATATTTCTGACACCGAAAGCTCCGGCGGGGATTGGGCAAATATGGTCTTACTCTAAGTTACAGGTAAGCGGCTTTAACGGCACTTGGAAGCGTTAAGGAGTTGAAGGTCAGCACAATGAGTTTGGTCAGAGTTCCAATGTTATATTTTCTAAATTTATATTCGTCTTGCAGATAGAGCACCCTGATCCCTCAAGGCTTCTTCGATGTCCTCGTCTGTGCCCTTTAGGAGTTCTGTTTGTGAAATCACTCCCTTCGCGTAGTTCAGTGTAGGATGTGGTGAGATAGACACACTGTTATCACCGATCTTGTCAAGTTTCTTAATCTGCCTGCTATGCTGAGCCGTCATAACTTCGAGCAAGAGGTCTCTAGAATTCATTTTCTTTGCTTTGTATGTCTTACCAATACACTCGTTAAATGCCTTGGCGATGAGAAAAGGGGACGTCTTTAATTTTGCGTTCAGTTTCAGACATGATGACAAAAAAGTTTGTAAAGCTATCACTAGGTTTACTGAAGTTCATTACCTCGGTCCGGTGCCTTTTCGGCCTACGATCAGGTTTTGCTGAAGAGGGGGTTGTATCCATGAAATTACTTATACGTTCGGCAGCTAAGCTGGCCGCCCACCATGGAGCCCAACATGGGAGTGTTTTAAAAACCACTAGCCATACATAACTGCTACAACCATATAACTATGACCAAGGAACGCCACGCCCACATGGTTAACCCTTGCCGCCTCGAAATTCGGAAGTGAGGAGAAGTGATAAGAACACCGGAAAGAAGAGGCAGCGAGAGGGAAAGTAAAAAATTGAATGGAGGGACAAGAAAAGGCGACTGCCGATTTCCTCCAGGTGGGTCAGTCTGGAGGTGCCGTCTATGTGAAGCTGAGGCCGAAGAGGTGTGTTGCCTCCGCCGGGGGGCCCTAAAGGTGCAAACACCCAGCATCAGCTCAACCTCCAGGATCCCCCTTTCCCCAGACACGGCTAAGCCGCGCACGGCTACACGCGGGAGGGTCCAACCCTCGTGTGCTCGGGTACGTGGTGTCGCAACACACAAAACGCCTGCTGACGCAGACGCCCCTGCGGGGACAGTGGTTTTGGCACGTAAAATCCAATAAATTAAGTGGGGACAAAAAAAAGGTTCTTATGCAGAAAATATGTATGAACCTAACTGGAATTAACGTTATGAATAGGGCCACCACTGATGTTTGCGAAGCGCCTGTATTTCGGTTTACTGAAATCGTGCGCACCTTTATTCAGGAAAGACTGATTGGAGGACGTCAGAGTCCACGTAGCAAGTGTTGAGTGCGAACGACCTCATCAGTACATGTCGTTGGCAAGGTCGAGTTCTTGTGGCGGAAATGTGTATGAATCAAACTGGAATGAGCACTATGACTAGCTTGACTACTGTTGTCGGTGAAGAACTCTTGTTTTGGTTTATGGACATCGTGCGCACCTTTACTGAGAAAAGATTGATTGGCAGACGTCAGAGCCCACGTAGCAAGTGTCGAGTGTGAACGAAGATCGAATCTCTGCCACAGCGGCTGCGTTTCGATGGGGGCGAAATGCGAAAACACCCATGTACTTAGATTTATGTGCACGTCAAAGAACCCCACGTGGTCGAAATTTCCCGAGTCCACCACTGCGGCGTGCCGTAGAATGAGACAGTGGTTTTGGCACGTAAAATCCCATAACTTTAGTGGGGAGAAAATAAAGGTTCTTATGCATAAAATATCTGTGAATCTAACTGGAATGAACGTTATGAATAGGGCCACCACTGCTGCATGCGAAGCGCCTGTATTTCGGTTTACTGACATCGTGTGCACCTTTTCTCAGGAAAAACCAATTGGCGGACGTCAGAGCTCACGTAGGAAGCGTTGGGCAGGAACGACCTTATCATTACTTGTTATTGGTAAGGTGGAGCTTGAACTGTAAGCCGCGTTGTTCTTTTAGCAAAATGTATTTGCGTAGTAAATTTGGAAAGTAAAGAATAATTATAATCTAAATTCATTTTATTCATACATACGCATCCAAAAAGGATGTAATTAATTATGTTGACGGTTCCCATTTACCGACCATGGGAAAACAAGGACCGTTGCCGTGGCCAACAGTTGCACTTGACTAACTTGTCTTCGTTGGTAGAGCGGTTGCATTCTTTGGTAGCGTTTATGTACGCCGAGCTCATTTTCCCCTGCTATGATTGGAGGAGTAGAATAAGGTGATGTTTAAACAATAGTGAAGGAAGTCGGAATGTTAAGAGTGGTGCGTTTCGTGAGTTGGGATAGTGAGGAGGTTGGTATCCGCACTGCTGTCACTTTTCTGAACAGAGATGACAAAATTGCAAAAAAAGTCTGCATGTGTAAGCAGGCGTTATAAACATACTGAGCCTTGCTTTTGCAGAAAGCAATAAAGAAACTACACTGATTGGATTCCTAAAGAGGAACAATAAGAAAAACGAAGAAATATAAATATAACAAATGAATAAGATCTCTCTCTCTCTCTCTCTATATATATATATATATATATATATATATATAGATATATATATATATATATATATACTGGCTAAAGTACGAGGTGTCATGGAACACGCTTATTATGGCCCTTACTTATTTTATCGCCTTACCAGACCTGTTATTCATTTTCTAACGTATTGGGGGAAATATGTTGATATGTTTTAGTAGTTTATTTGAAAAGATATAACAATATTTGTTCCCCAACCAGTGTCAATATGAACTTGGTTAAAACACGCTGGCGGGCTAGTTGGTTAGAATCCATGGTAGAGTGTATAAGCGCGACTGGACGCGGACGAAGAAAGGAGATACGATTCGGAAAAGGAGATACGATTCCTTGGTTTGTCTTCGTGACAATTGTAGTAGATATTTTTTCTCTTTTTTTCCCTTGCCTTGCACACGTGTCCGGTTCAACGAAATGTACCACTCAATGTTCTTTTTTTGCTGTCACGTTTGTTTCCGCTCGCACGGTATATATTTATCGATGCGTGCGAAAATAAAATATATAGTTGAAAGTGAAGCGCTGTGTCTGTGTATCTGTTTCTTTCTTCGTCCGCGTCCAGTCGCGCTTATACACTCTACCAGTGTCAATAACAGACACTAAACGTACCGGTTTCATATGTAAAACAACATCCCGAATCTGGTAATGTCTCCTTCTTTATTTTTTCTCAGCTAATTTTAGGTTCAAGGAAATTAGAAGGGTTAACAAGCGTCAAGCGCGAAAAGCGATAAAATGGGTATTTTGTAATTCCGTTGCATCAGATCAGGGATCGTATACCTTAAGATACAAGACACACACCGCAACATCTGCAAAGATGGCTGGAGTTCCTGAAGAGAAGCAAATGGCGGCAAATAATGGCGATAGAAAATTACAACATTTTTTATGTTAAGTACTTAATCAAATCTGTAAACATGTGCACGCTTATGCGCAATGAATCACATTGTGCCGCTCGGGAACACTGTACGTTCCAAATTTAAGAAATGGGAAGCGCCAGCCGGGCTCTATAAATTAAAAAGTTTTTGCCGTCTAGTAGTTTATACCACATGCGAGAGAGGAGCAACAAATGTAAATTGAATCTTCATTCTTCTATCGTGCAGTGTATAATGAATCAGTTGAAAACACGAGTATTAAGGAGTAATATTCACTATGGAGATTTTCGAAGTAATAACGTAGGGGCATATGTTGCTGAATCAGAATTGGTCAGCGAGCACTTTGACAGGGAACGTTGTGCGTACAAAGAATATGGAAAAACGCAAATGGATACTGTATCACTGCATCCGCTGTCGTTGAAATGACGTTTTAATTGCAACACTTTGCACAGTGTGGAAACATTTTTATACAAAATATATTGTTGCAGATATTGAATATGGATGCCTGGAAGGTAAATACCTGCACGCACACCGCGTAAAGGAACTCTAAGCGGCAAGACTTGAAGCAGGGTAATTCTACGCACAACATGGCAGACCCCAGAAGTCACCATCACTGATTCTCTTTGCCAAGATTGGGCTAGTTGGTGGATTGGCGGATGAGGCTTCACCAAAGTATTTTTCACGAAAAGAATTGGCGACGTAAGAGCTCTATGATGTTTTCGCGACGAAGCAAAAGTAGGTTGAAGGTAAAGTGTTAAATTGTGTAAAATTAGATACACTGGCAAATCTTATTTCAGGACACTCTGCTGGCGTCGTTCTTTCATGTCACGTCAAAGGTTGACACACATATGAATTTTGCGCGTTTATTTGACTCAGTAAAAAGCAAAATATTGTGCATTTCTAGAATATTTTTGCATACAAATTTGTAATGTTGGAGCTACGTTATTTTTATAACATTTTCCACGGAGTCTTAAGTTATGCCAAAACTATTGTTCGACTATGACATGAAGTTTTTTTAAGACCATTGCTTCCTACTTTTGCGGGAACTCACTTTTTGAAAATATTCATTCTCGAATTCAGGGTAAAAAGCTCTAGATAGAAATTACGCGAAATAATTATGTACAAGCACCACTATTTTATATTGTCATGTAGAAATCTCAATTCGAATAAATTTTGTTGCGGGCGAGAAAAACGTTTTGAAGTCGACAAGCACTTTGAGAGTTTGACATTGTGCATGCACTGGAAAGCACGTGCAGGCGACAATTGAGTTTTGGCCCTGCTTATGAACTATTTAGGCATAAAATATGAGCGCATGCTTTTCAAACGAAGCAAATGGCACTAAAGTAGAAGTTTACGCTGTTGAAATGTTGATACGCTCGTACCTGCGTTTCACGATAATACATTGGGTGCTGAAAGTAAACCATGACAGCTTCGAGGTCATCTTCGTGAGAAGATAGTTATCTGACAACATGTATTGTGCATAGCGCTGATGCATTGTTTTGTAAGTAATACAGCGTGGCAGACTACGAGTTATTCAATAGCCCGAAGCATCGACATTAGACGCCAAGCGGGGAAGAGGATGCAACTATCAAGAAATTTCAAGTTTGCTGTGGTTGTCCGTGGGCCTCATCAAGCACCGTTTTAATTCTGATGTTAAGCAGCAGAGGAAAAAAAGATCACCATGCGATTATTCTGCCTATTATCTTAAGTATTTTGCCAGACGACACAATTAGGCTAAGTGAGTCACTACCAGCCACGGTGAATTACTTCCATCGATGCCGCGTTCGCCTGCCTGACCGGGTAGAGCCCCCCCTCCCCCCCCCGAATAACAAGGGGTCAACTGAGAAACATGAGCCTTTTACGATGCATTTATACGGCCGTCAAGTGAAACAGGCAGCGTTCACCTGGCATATAACCACAGGGGAAATGTGTGTCAGTAAGAAACTGGCGGGTCATGCGCGTTCTATATTGAAGACAGCTTTCGGCAGTGCCCGTCGACAAGATTGGTTGTGGACTGCAATTTCTTTTCTCCCACGATCTACTCAAAATGAAGTTTCTTGATCACAAATTGAAAGCCTGGTGTGTATACTTAGCTGTCTCACGTATCTTTTTCTACAGGCCTCTGAAGCTTAATTTAGGTATGACCATCGTGAAACGGTGACTCTATGGGAAATTCGGAAGTGATTTCCTTGATTTCCTTCAAGTCCTTGATTGTAAAGTCGAAACTATATTTAGCCTAAACTCTACGAAATGGAAAATGTAGAGTAGAGATGTTGTGCCTGATACAGTAAGGGCGTTTATCCAAAAAAGGCTTACCTTGTTTTCCCAAGACTGCATAGTTTCTCACTATAACACTTAGAGGGAAATCTGGCGCCACCGTCTATGGGAAATTCTTAAGGGTTGGTGCGCCATCATGGGAAGTACGGTATATTGTCACGTGGTAGTGACGGTGAAGAAAGAACACAGTAGCAGTACTGTGAAAGACAAAACTAGCTTTTATTGGGCGAACCTGTGCCCACAAAACAGGCTACACTTAAAGCACAACGATAGCGGCGAACACAGTCGGCGATGGTCGAAAATCTGATCAGCGGGTCAAGCGCGTCGGCTTTTATAGAGCAGTCGTCGAATGTTCCAGACTAATCGTTTGGACCCGCGTAGATTCAACAAAGTTCTACGCCATTCGCGTCAGGTGATGAAATCAGATAACATAACGTTCGGCGACAACAGACAGCGGATAGAAGCATCGATAACGTTCCAGAAACTTCGGATACATACAGGCGCGTCCCACGCTGTGCGATTACATTTGTTAGGCTGCGAAACGTGGTTGCCCGATAAAGATAAGTATACGTGTCAATACCCCCCTCTTAAAAAGCATCGACCCGATGCTGCAAACAAACGAAGGTAATAAACAAAAGCACTTGTAGCAAAGAAAAGAACAAAAATGACGAAGTTCGTCAGCGTCCGTAAAAGGGTTTAAGGCGCACCACGTGGACCACTTCAGATCGTGCGCGGCGCCGCTGTGAATGCGAAATGCCGTCTGGCACGACCTCATAGTCCACAGCGCCAATACGTCGGATGACCTTGTAGGGTCCGAAATAGCGTCGGAGTAGTTTGTCACTGAGTCCTCGTCGGCGTATCGGGGTCCAGACCCAAACACGGTCTCCAGGTTGGTACTAGTCGAAGCGTCGTCGCAGGTTGTAGTGTCGGCTGTCGGTCCTCTGCTGGCTCTTGATTCGCAGGCGGGCGAGCTGTCGGGCTTCTTCGGCGCGCTGGAGATAGCTAGCGACGTCAACATTCTCTTCGTCAGTTACGTGCGGCAGCATGGCGTCAAGCGTCGTCGTCGGGTTCCTGCCGTAAACCAGCTTAAACGGCGTGATCTGTGTTGTTTCTTGCACCGCCGTGTTGTACGCAAAGGTTACGTACGGCAGGACCGCGTCCCACGTCTTGTGTTCGACGTCGACGTACATTGCTAGCATGTCGGCAAGCGTCTTGTTCAGGCACTCCGTGAGACCATTCGTCTGCGCATGGTAGGCAGTTGTCCTCCTGTGGCTTGTCTGGCTGTAATGCAGAATGGCTTGGGTGAGCTCTGCTGTAAAAGCCGTTCCTCTGTCGGTGATGAGGACTGCTGGGGCACCATGTCGCAACAGGATGGTCTCGACGAAAAATTTCGCCACTTCGGCTGCGCTGCCTTTTGGTAGAGCTTTAGTTTCAGCAAAACGGGTGAGATAGTCCGTCGCCACGACGATCCACTTATTCCCGGATGTTGATATCAGAAACGGCCCCAACAAATCCATCCCAATCTGCTGGAATGGTCGGCGAGGAGGTTCGATTGGCTGTAGTAATCCTGCTGGCCTTGTCGGTGGTGTCTTGCGTCGTTGACAGTCTCGGCATGTCTTGACGTAACGGGCGACGTCGGCGGTCAGACGCGGCCAGTAATACCTTTCCTGTATGCTCGACAGCGTCCGGGAGAATCCGAGGTGCCCAGCGGTTGGATCGTCGTGTAGGGCGTGCAGTATTTCTGGACGCAGCGCTGACGGTACAACAAGAAGGTAGCTGGCGCGGAATGGTGAGAAGTTGTTCTTCACGAGCAGGTTCTTTTGTAGCGTGAACGAAGACAACGCGCGCTTAAATGCCCTAGGGACAACGTTGGTGTTCCCTTCCAAATACTCGACGAGGCCTTTTAGCTCCGGGTCGGCTCGTTGCTGTTTAGTGAAGTCTTCCGCGTTTATTATCCCAAGGAAGGCGTCGCCGTCCTCGTCATCTTGCGGCGGGGGATCGATGGGGGCGCGCGATAAGCAGTCAGCGTCGGAGTGTTTTCTCCCGGACTTGTATATTACCGTGACGTCATATTCTTGTAGTCTGAGGCTCCACCGCGCCAGCCGTCCTGAAGGGTCCTTTAAGTTAGCTAGCCAACACAATGCGTGATGGTTACTGACGACTTTGAATGGCCTGCCATAGAGGTAAGGGCGGAATTTAGCTGTAGCCCAAATGATGGCGAGGCATTCCTTTTCAGTCGTAGAATAGTTGCTTTCCGCTTTTGACAGCGACCGGCTAGCATACGATATCACCCTTTCAAGTCCTTCTTTCCTCTGCACTAGGACGGCACCGAGGCCTAGGCCACTGGCGTCAGTGTGGATTTCGGTATCGGCGTCCTCATCGAAGTGTGCAAGTACCGGCGGCGACTGCACGCGTCGTTTGAGTTCTTGAAACGCCTTGGCCTGCGGCGTTTCCCACTTGAACGCGACATCACATTTGGTTAGATGTGTTAGCGGCTCCGCGATGCGTGAAAAGTCCTTGACAAAGCGCCTATAGTAGTCACACATGCCGAGGAATCTGCGCACTGCCTTTTTGTCGGTTGGCTGCGGGAACTTTGCGATGTCAGCTGTCTTCTGTGGGTCTGGGCGTACTCCTGATTTGCTGATCACGTGGCCTAGGAACAAAAGCTCACCGTAAGCGAAACGGCACTTTTCCGGCTTTAGAGTGAGCCCTGATGACTTGATGGCTTCTAACGCTGTCGCAAGCCGCCTAAGGTGATCGTCGAAATTTCCGGCGAAGACAACGACGTCATCCAGGTAAACAAGGCACGTCTGCCACTTCAGTCCGGCTAACACCGTGTCCATGACGCGCTGAAACGTTGCAGGCGCCGAGCAAAGTCCGAATGGCATGACCTTGAACTCGTAGAGGCCGTCTGGCGTGATGAAGGCAGTCTTTTCGCGATCTCTCTCGTCGACTTCTATTTGCCAGTAGCCAGACTTGAGGTCCATCGACGAGAAGTATTTAGCGTCGCAGAGCCGATCCAATGCGTCGTCTATCCGTGGAAGGGGGTACACATCCTTCTTCGTGATCTTGTTCAGTCGACGATAATCGTCGCAGAAGCGTAGAGTTCCGTCCTTTTTCTTTACCAGGACTACAGGAGAGGCCCACGGGCTTTTCGACTGCTGGATGATGTTGTCGCGCAGCATTTCGTCGACTTGTTGCCTAATAGCTTCACGTTCTCGCGTCGAAACTCGGTAAGGGCTCTGGAGGAGTGGTCGAGCGCTCTCTTCGCTTATTATGCGATGCTTTGCAACTGGTGTTTGTCGAATCCTCGATGACGTCGAAAAGCAGTCTTTGTATCGTCGGAGAAGACTTCTGATCCGTTGCTGCTTACTCATAGGAAGACTTGGATTCACGTCGAAGTCTGGTTCGGGGACAATTCTCATCGGGGTAGATGCGGCTGATTCCGAGAGGACAAAGGCATTGCTGGTTTCCGCAATTTCCTCGATATATGGATTGTCGTGCCCTTGTTGATTTTCCAAGGTATTTACGTAAGTGTTCTGTACTGCTTGATTACCTAATGCCTCTATGACTGCTGGTATCTCTACTGAATCAAATGCCTTTTCGTATTCTATGAAAGCCACATAGAGAGGCTCATTGTACTCTGCGGATTTCTCGATAACCTGAGTGATGACATGGATGTCACCCATTGTAGAGCACTCCTTCCTGAAGACAGCCTGTTCCCTTGGTTGACTAAAGACCAGTGTTGCCGTTATTCTATGGAGATCATTTTGGTAAATATTTTACATATTACTGGAAGTAAGGTAATGGGCCTATAATTTTTCAATTCTTTAACGTCTCCCTTTTTATGGATTAGTATAATGTTCGCATTCTTCGAGTTGTCCCGGCTACGGCGGCCGCATTTCGATGGGGGCGAAATGCGAAAACACCCGTGTGCTTAGACTTAGGCGCACGTTAAAGAACCCCAGGTAGTCAAAATTTCCGGGGTCCTCCACTACGGCGTGCCTCATAATCAGAAAGTGGTTTTGGCACGTAAAACCCCAAATATTATTATTATTATTATTATTCGAGTTTTCTGGGACTCTTGCAGTCGACATACGCTTCGTATAATGAGCCGCCAGTTTTCCTAGCATTGTGTCTCCTCAATCTTTCATTAAATCGACTGTTATTCCATCCTCTCCTGCCGCTTTTCCCAGTTTCATGCCTTGCTAAGCCTTTCTGGCCTCATCTCTAGTTATAGGAGTAGTTTCTGTATACTGTTCATTGCTGTTTCGAATAGAGTGCTCCAGACTCCTCTGAGTACTGTAAGGGTCAGTGCAGAATGCTTCCGCTGCTTTTACTATATCTTCGAGATTGCTGATGCTATTACTTTACTTATCTTTCAGTGCATACATCTTGGTTTGTCCTATGCCAAGTTTTTTTCTCACCTATTCCAGGCTGCGTCCATATTTTATGGCTTCTTCAGTCTTTCTCACGTTATAGTCTCAAATATCCTTCATTTTCACCGTGTTGATCAGTTTTGACAGTTCCGAAAATTTTATCCTATTTCTTGATTTGGATAGTTTCATTTTTGTCGTGTGTTTATTAGGTCTTTTGTTAGTTGGGAAAACCTGCCTACTGCTTGCCTTAATGCCTTGCCTCCTACTTCAATTGCTTCCTCTGAAGCCAACCTAGTTACGGTTTCATTCATTAGCACTATGTCATCATCATCTCTCTGTTCTAAGGCTGCATATTTGTTTGCAGGTACCAGCCTGAATATGTCTGCTTTTACCCTTACTGCCTCTAAGTTGACCTGTTTTTTCTTGACCAATTTAACTTGTTTTCTCTTCAAATTGAGGTGAATCCTAGCCCTCACTAACCTATGATCACTGCACTTTACCCTACCGACCACTTCTACATCCTGCACTATGCTGGGATCGGCAGAAAGAATGAAGTCAATTACATTTCTTGTTTCACCATTAGGGCTTTTCCGGGTCCACTTCCTATTGCTACGCTTCCTGAAAAAGGTGTTCATTATCCGCAGCTTATTCCTTTCTCCGAATTATACCAGCATCTCTACTCTAGCGTTTCTGGAATTGACGCCGTAGTTGCCCATTGCTTGTTCACCAACCTGCCTTTTCCCCACTTTTGCACTGAAGTCGCCCATTACTGCAGTATACTGAGTTTGCGCTTTTCTCATCACTAATTCAACATCTTCATAAAACTGATCTACTTCCTCATCATCGTGACTGGCTGTTGGAGCGTAGGTTTGTACTACCTTTAATCTATACCTCTTATTAAGTTTGATTATGACTACAGCTACCCTCTCATTGTAGCTATAGAATTCGTCAATGTTGCCCGCTTTGTCCTTATGGATTAGGAATCCTACCCCATATTGCTTCTTATTTACGAGACTTTTATAGCAGAGGACATGTCCGTTATTCAGCAACGTATGAGACTCACTAGCTCTACTAATCTCACTAAGGCCGACGGTATCCCAAACAATGTCTCGATATCCCAAACAATGTCTGATAATTCTTCAAAGGGTCCCGCTAAGCTAGCCTTACTCGTGAGGGTTCGGGTGTTAAACGTTGCAAGGGTAAGTTTCCATCGGCGGCCGGTCCGGATCCAGAGGTTCTTAGCACACTCTGCTGCTTTACAGGTCTGACCGCCGCCTTGGTCAGGTGCTCAGCAGCTGCTGAGGACTGAGGGCCTTTGTGTAATTGAGTGGGCCATTTGGGAGGGGGTGGCCGAATACTGCACCAGGGAGTCCATTTCCTGATCTGGTGAGGAAGCGTCTTGTTAAAGCTTTGTGGGCCTTCCTAATTTGGTTGTACCTGGATGAGTACAGCCCCACTCGCTTTCGGCATCATTTGCCGGGGACAGGTGTCACTCCAAGCCTGCAGAAGTTGTGCACTGGAGGAGGTGAAGTTCAAGCTCACCATCATAAATAACATAGCGGGAATCGAACTTCCGACTGTGGCAACCGATCATTCGCCATAGCTCAGTGAGACGTTACCGAAGAAATTACCTAGGACGCTGGGTCTGCGCATCGCCGGTGAACCATAGCCTTGGCCACGTCAGGGAAACTTACAGCTACCCAACGTACTTCAATCAAAACCCTCCGGTGCTGGTCGTGGACCCGGGAACACCAAAGGGGAGTCAATCAAGGGACAACGCATGCCTGCGTTGCACCAAGATGATACAAAGATCGTGGTGAGACCTCGTGGGGGTCTCAACATCAGCAAGGTCGGCAATAGGAAAGTTGGTCCGGCCATTTACGCTGCGGCGGGAATAACCAAAGAAGAATGGATCCGGGACATGATATGCCCGAGTTAACAGCAAAACATCGTTATCATCAGTACTTCGAAGAGAAAAAATGTTGATTGGCGCGTTGGAGTCACCAAGATTGTCGCCCAAAGTAAGGAGCACGAGGTCAGCGCCTACGAATCGGCCCCCCATGGTATGACCAAGGGAGTCATACGAGGTGTCTCCCTCGGAGACACGGCTCAAGAAATCAATGATAACATCATAAAGGTATATGATCCCTCTGCTGTAGACGCCAACCACATCACCAACACGACGTCTGGGGTGAAAGCCTACAGTGGACCCAAGTGCAGAACTATGGTCGTTACGGGCGCCTGCTCGCAAAATGCTCTTTATACAGAAAACAGATAGGTATCTGCTATCAGTGCGGTCGCCTGTGTCACCGCATGGATGTTTGCCCGAATCCGACAGACCGGATATGCCGAGGATGCGGTGCTCCTCATCCTGATGAACAACACAGGTGTGGCCTCCGTGGAGCTAAACATTTGACCGCGGACAATGCCTGCCTAAAGTTCCCCGACGTGGTACAGAAACGCCAGTGAGAGCGGAGAAGCGTGAACGACACGTCAGCAGAAGCCTCCAAACCGCCACGTCGAGAGGGAGCAGCCTCGTCATGGGACCGTACCACTCTCTCTCCCGTTACGGCGGGAGAGGGCGGAGCAACAGCTGCGCGTCAAGGCCGGGCTCGAGAGAGTCATCACCAGGTGATGTGGCCGGCAGCAGCTGCAGCGGGTGACGCCTGGTGTGGCGCTCAAGATCGAAGACCGGGAGCCAGCTGCCGGCGAGAAACGCCGGGAAACTTGTGGGCTGGGTAGATAGAATGCCCATCGCTCTTAGCAACAAAGATTTGCCTCCCTTTCCCAATACCCCTAAGAAAGAGTGTGAGGAATGCATGCAACTCACAGTCTCACAAACAATGGATGATAGAACACTCACAAAGAATGGATGACAGAAAACGCACAATTGCCAAGAGGAACGCTCAGCCAGAGCCCCCGGTAAGAGCTATGGAGGCAGAGAAAACTGAATGAAATCCGTCTGAAGAGCCGGCGTGGGCCAAGCCCATTCAAGCCTTCACCGAGGTTGTCACACAGCTTGCCAGCCAGATCGGCTTGGTAACGTCCAGGATGGCCAAGTTCGACGCGCTAGAGGCTAATGTGAACCATCTCATACTAGCCACTCTGTAAGACATAAAGGGAGCACCCTATGGGAAACTCTACATGGGAAGTAGTCTGACGGCGACCAACATGTGCAAAGTTGGGGGAAAGGCGTAAAAATTGGAAGGAAGATGCAATAACTTTAGCTCAATGGCACTGTCAATGAAGCAAAGAAAAAAGAGGGAAATACAGCAATACATTGATAATACGGAACACAAGCTGGGTATCCTTGCAATAAAGAAAAGAACTCGCGACCCAAACTTCCGGGGTATATCACGTAGACAGATCCCAGTGAGAAAAGCGTATCAATACTAGTCCGAAGCAACGTAGCTGGGAAGCAGCACATGGCCAGTGAGAGAGTGTGTGAACAATTATCTTGGAGATTCACACCAGAAGCATAGGAAGCGAAGTCAACATCTTTATACTCAACGCCTACTACCGGCCCTCCAGAAGGTTCTGGACATAGAGGGCAGGTTACTCGACAGGGGAAGGCGGGCTGCCGACCCCTATTGATATTAGGAGATTTCAATGCGCCTCTCACTTAATATGGGGCTACAAATTTGGCCCAAAGAGAGGCAGGCTGGTCTCGAACGTCACGGATCAGCACAACCTAGCCGTCCTCAACGAACCAGACATTGCCACCCTCACGGGCACCAGTACGTCCTGAGGCACCACTCCAGCATTTAACCTGCAGAGAGGTATCTGTGTGATATTACAATAATCTGTATGCTAGGTAATGTAATATAGATACCGTGTTACGTTATATAGTAGCTATGTTGGCATGCATGATTCTGCATTGCCTGTGTGGAAGGAAGGCAGGAGAGAGAATTTACTTATTTAGTACTTTGCCCGGGCGAGTGATGGGAACTTCCCACATGCTACTACAATTATACACGTGATGGCTTCCATGGCCTCTGAACAGTCAGACGCTGCCGATTGGACGCAGCAAGTCGAATTCAAAGCCGGGATGTATGTAGTGGAAAATGAAAAAAGATAGCGCTTGCCGTTGAGCGCCCTTGCAAACACAGCATAAATAAAATTCCACATTGTTACCGTCGGTAAATGTCATTTGGGGTTGCATTGAACTTCACTTACACCATATCTGACAGCTAAACCAACGCTGCTGCGCGAATGTTCACGCTCGAAACTAATGCACAGTAAAGGTGCAGCTGTTATCCGGTTATTTCTTCGCCGCTACACAGATGTACAGGGAACCCAGGTCAACGAAAGAGGCAAACAAGCTACGTCAACAGGCTATAATGTGGCGGCTGTAATGCGATGGCGCTATCTAAAGCAGCCGGCTCTCACGTTTGATTGAACTCTTTTACGATTGGTTCGTGCTTAGAAACCACAGCTAATTTTGCAATGATTTTACAAGTCAAATCCTTTCTCAGCGAGTAGCCACTATTTTTACCTATCGGATATGTTTGTAGCCTTCTTTGTTTAATAATCCTGATGACAGTGCAATCTATAAATTTGAACCTATATGAGCCCCTTGGATCATTGGTCGCAGTCATATCCCGGTATACAGGATATACCAACTAACTTTAGCCATGCATTAAAATTATGCGAATGCCACGTAGCTGGGCACACTCAAGGTTATATTGTTTGGTGTCGCTTGCAGATACTCAGATTATGTTTTTCATTCCGCCTCATTAGATAATCAGTCTCAATTATATATTCAACTACGGAAATATTATAATGAGATGACAAGTATCAATTAGGAAATTGCAGAGTGACATGAAAAGCTCCCGATACAGCTTGCTGTTGCTCAATACGTGCTATAAAAATGCTTTTCCGTATATATATATATATATATATATATATATATATATATATATATATATATATATATATATATATATATATATATATATATATATATATATATATATATATATATATGCCGCGACGCCATCTGTGACTTACAATGTGGCCCAAGAACTGTAGTTCTTGATAGCCAAAGTGGCACTTTTCAGGTTTTAAGGTAAGCCCAGCGGACCGTATGGCTTGAAGAACTGACCGTAGCCGACTGAGATGTTCATCAAATGTGGCAGAATAAACAATCACATCGTCTAGGTACACTAAGCAAGTCTTCCACTTAAGGTCTGAGAGAACAGTATCCATTAGTCTTTGGAACGTGGCTGGGGCGGAGCACAAACCAAAAGGAAGAACTTTGAATTCATAGAGCCCATCAGGCGTCACAAACGCAGTCTTTTCGCGATCCCGCTCATCGACCTCTATTTGCCAGTATCCACTTTTTAAGTCCATCGATGAGAAGTAACGTGCATGCCGTAGCCTGTCGAGGGAATCGTCGATGCGTGGTAAGCGATACACATCTTTTTTCGTGACCCGATTGAGCTTGCGATAGTCGATACAAAACCTCAGGGTGCCATCCTTCTTCTTAACGAGTACCACGGGCGATGCCCAAGGGCTTTTCGACGGCTGGATAACATCATCGTCCAGCATTTGCTTGACATGTTGCTGTATTGCTTCACGCTCTTTCTCAGCCACGCGATACGGATGCTGTCGGATGGGTATTGCTGTTTCCTCCGTAATGATGCGGTGTTTCGTCAGTGGTGTTTGACGCACTCGGGACGTTGTAGAGAAGCAGTCTTTAAAATGGTCAATCAGTTCTCTGAGCCCTTGTTTCTGTTGCGGCGCTAAACCTCGGTCAACGTCGACGACGGGCATAGATGGCATCGTATCGGTGGTTGATTCCTGCTGTACAGCAAAGCAGTGTTGGACGTGGTCCATTTCGTCAAAGTACGCCACAGCGGTGCCTTTACTGATGTGCCGGCGTTCATTGGTAAAATTTGTCAGTAGTACCTCTGTGCGACCGCCGATTAGGCTGACGATACCCCGAGCGATGGCAATACCTTGATGGAACAGAAGTGCAGTTAGTTGTTCGGCTACACCGTCCTTGTCAAACTGTTCTCCGCAACTTACGGAGACAAGACTGCATGATAGAGGTGGTATGCAGACGTCGTCCTCGGCGACACGTAACGATGTACGTCGGCGCTCTTCGTCTTGGCTCGTGTCTGTACTAGTTGACAAGGTTATCTCGCCGTCCCGTATGTTAACCACGGCGCCGTACTCCCGCAAGAAGTCCATTCCAAGGATGAGTGATCTGCAGCACTCTTTTAAAATCATAAAAGTGGCGACAAAAGCTGTATTTCCTATCTGGAGCCGTGCAGTACATTTTCCTGTAGGCACCATTACCTGGCCCCCGGCATTTCGAATATAAGGGCCCGTCCATTGCATTCTGACTTTCTTAAGCCGGTCTGCCAACTGCTCACTCATTATCGAAAAGTCTGCACCAGTATCAACTAAAGCTGTCACGTCGTGCCCATCAATTGTTAAGAGTAGGTCGGCACTTACAAATTCGTCGGCGGCCCTTTTCTCCGGGTTGCTGTGCTCGTTTCTCAGTAATAATGGGGGATTTTCGGCGGTTCGACGACTTGCAACCTTCCCCCCTGAGGTCGCTGATTTCAGTTTCCCCGCCGTGGGCTTGGAGAGCGGCCTCGTACCACGTCGGCGAAGCTGCGATGGTTCGGCGAAGAATAACGTAATGGAGACGGCGAGCGCGACCGCAGATTAGCTGAGCTGCCTTGTTCCTGACTGACACTGTCGTCGAAGCGTGGATGTCTCTCTGGAAACTGGCGCGGAGTGGCAGGTGACATTTCCTGGATGCCACGCTGGCGATGAGGGCAAAAACGATAAATGTGCCCTGGTTCGCCACAGTGAAAACACAATGGTCGGCGGTCAGCAGTGCGCCATACGTCGGTCCTGCGAGGCTGGGGTCGCCTGAAATGCTCCCTCTGTGTCCAGGCAGCAATAGGTGGCCGCTGGTGGTACTGCTGTACCGGCATGGTAGAAAGCGGGCGACGGACAGCGTCTGCGTAGCTATATGCGCGTGGCTCAAAGCGCGGCTCGGGACTCAGTTCAGGGAGCGGCTCAGGAGGTGCTAATGCTTGCCGAATTTCTTGGCGAACAACTTCAGCGACCGAAGCAACAGTAAACTCCTTCGGTGTCACAGTTTGCTTCGCAATCTCCTCGCGCACAATGTCTCTTATCAGTTGACGCAGCGAGGTCTCGTCTGTCACTGTGAGTACTGCGGCTCCTGTAGGCGCATCGTTAGTCAGGCGTTCGTATTGCCGACAACGCTGCTGGAGCGCCCGCTCGATTGCTGTGGCTTCCTTAATGAATTCTTCCACCGTTGTAGGTGGGTTACGCACGAGACCAGCGAATAGCTGTTCTTTGACGCCGCGCATGAGATGGCTCAGCTTCTTCGAATCCGGCATGTTGGGATCCGCGCGACGAAACAAACGAGACATGTCCTCGGCAAACATGGAGACACTTTCATTGGGCTTCTGAATGCGCAACTCGAGAAGTCGTTGTGCATTATCTCGGCGATCAGTGCTTCCGAAGGTGTCAAGTAGCCGACGGCAAAATTCGTCCCACGTTGCCAAATGTGCCTCGCGGTTTTGGAACCACGTCCTTGCGCTACCTTCAAGAGCGAAGTACACATTAGAAAGCTTCTGGTCCGGACGCCACTGATTGACCTTAGCTACGCGTTCGTACTGGTCCAGCCAGTCTTCGGCGTCTTCGTACGTGTCACCGTGGAAGCTTGAGGGGACTAGATTGTTTTGGATAGTCACCTGTGTTGGACTTGGAATCGCCATTTCCTGAGTCATTGAGGTCGCTGACGAAGTTCGTTGCAAGAGACCGAATTCCGGGCACAGACCTTGCAGGCGGCGGCTTGCACGGTGCACAGGTGTCTCGACGCGGGGATGATGTCTTGAAGGGCTGGACGCAGGGCTACTCGCAGGAGTCGTCCCTATCATGAGGCGATGATGCGATACCCAGCACCTCCACCAGTGTCACGGCTCACTTGAGACAAGAGCGGAGAGCGTTATTTTAACCTTGGCAATTAGAACAAGCGTTCAGTGTTCGCTTCTTCTTCTCTAGCACGCTCGCTTGCACACACGAGGTCGTCGTCCTCGTCGTCAGCGTGGTTGGGCACAGATGGCGTCGCGGCAATATATATATATATATATATATATATATATATATATATGTATATCCATCCTGAGTTCTATACTGAAGTGTATGGACAAAATATGCAAAATCATACGACATTCGAACACAAGACCTCTAACGCAGAAGCCCGATATTTTAACTAATGCGTCACGGACATTTTTCGCCCCCTGTACCGCGCCTGATTTTGAGCACGTAGTATTGGCATCTAAAAGCCAATAAATTATACGAATGTAGTTTCCATGTCATCATAGGTAAAAATGTGACCACATTGGAAAAAAAGTATAGTAAAAAAATGAACCACTCCACCACAATCCCTTCGACGAACAATTTTCTCATCCCTAATGCCTTAGGAGGACATTGTCCTTGGCCGACTTCCATTGAAGGTTGAACCTGCTTCAAAATTTTTGTTTCCACAGGAAACCTAGGCTGAGCAACTGGGAAGTTTACAATCCAACGTCGGGAGACGTCGGGAGGGATGGGGAAGTTTTCCGACGTCTATGTTATGGACGCATCAGTGTTTTGTCGCTCTGTGTTCGAACATGGCATTCGGCATGCGATTAGTTTCCCTTCGACATCAACGTTCCATACATTGCTTGTCGCCAATTTTAGGGACGTCACTGAGGATGACATACTTTGATCACTTTTCTCTGCGGTGATCACGAGCTGCATGACAATAAACTGCGTGGTGAAAATGCGGGCGCGTTTGTTCAAATACTTTGCAATATGCGTAAGAGGTTCTAGTTGTTATCGAAGATAATGGATAGATTTTTATTTTATTATGAGGAGTGAATGGGTCAAATGTGACCAAAAGTGGAGTCCTAAAGATGAGGAATCTGACTATGTGGAGGGATAAGTGCAAACTTCAGGGCGTCTTGCGGTAATTTCCAGAGTGGGCTAAATATTCAAATTCAATTCAGACAGATGCGCACATAGGTGATATATTGATCATGATGCGTTTTTAGTGTTAAACCATATGGTTAGCCATAACATGACCATAGGGGCTGTTTCTGTACTTACTTTGATATGCTTTTGCGGCAAGTAGTTATTTGTGGTTAACTGTACGTCACGTCTTCAAGAAACAAAACGGGCAGAGTGAAGTTTAAAAGGGGTGTGAAAAGCAAAAACATGGCTATATTTTTCTCAGTGAGGGAATATATATGAGCCTTTCTAAGACCAGTAGGAATACAAACCGTTTCTTACACCCTTTAATTAAAATGAAGGCTACAATAAAGTATAGTATCAAAGTACGCATCAGAGATTAGCGTTCCTAAGACACATACAGTTCCCTACCCGAACAAATGTGATAAAACCATTCTTAGTTATTTACCTGCAATACCGAATATTCAATATGTCAAGCACCATCTATCGTTCTGTCGCAATATACAATCGGCCATTTTGTTGAAGGTTCAGCATAGCAAAACGGCGTAGAGGCTGTTTTCACTTTTCTTAGGTGGTGACCTCACTCTATTACTGCCTGCTAAAGATGAGCTTGAGTGTCAGATCGAGTTTACAGGACCCTATTGTGAGTGTCACCCGCGCCTCTGCTCTGGACACAAGGTGCTGTATTCGAGCGTGGACTGCGGCAGAGACGATAAAATGCCTTTATTTGCGGTGCGTCTTTGTTAATGTTGTATTTGAGACGTATTCTTACCAGACCTGCATAGCTGTTTGCTTGCTAGATATTCGTCTGGTGGCACTGTGGCTTCGTTGGCTCCACCAACAACCAGTGAGGGGACACAGCTCATGCAAAAACTCGTGCAACGGAGAGACGAGAAGACTGTATTTCAGTGGTGGCTATACACGCTGCACGAAGTTTCCGTGGTGCCTGGAAAGCACCATTCAATGTTGGCTTTACACAGGAAAGAATTTGTGCCCACCCTGCTCGCTTGGGTGTGTGCAGGTTTGATGGCGCAAACTGCACGATAACGGGGCGTCATAACTTGCTACTTTGCTGGCTTGTGACAACAACGCCATTTACGGCCCTTTGGCGCCTTTATTTCGGCGTGCTCGGTTCCCTTTCTGCTTGGAAAACCCACGAAGGCCACGTATGTTTTGGACACGAGAGCAAAGCGCGCAGAAGGCTATCAGGTGCAACTGTTGATTTCGTAAATTGCGCACCGATTGTTATCTTGCGGTAAGCGTAACAACACTGAAAGGAACTGGACAATTCTTGTGTCCGGTGTTTTCGAATCAATCGCACTTCATTAATCATTACCACGAACTGAAAAAGTAGCATATAAGTAGAGCGCACAGAAACGGGCCTGAACAAACGTCTGTGTTTTATTTTATTTTGCGCGTGCAATACTGGTGTGCTTGAACTTTTAGAATTGTGTCATGATCATACTCTGCTACGGGAGAAGCATGGTCACTTGTTGCTAAGAGCTGGTCCCCCTTCATCGATATGCTATTTGGGTACGCCGGATACTCGTGCATTCTTTATTGACTGCCAGGAAAAAAAGCGCCTGTAACTGGCAGAAAACGGCCATATCAAGCGCAAAGCTTCTATTTCGTGCATAGTGCATTGGCCCAGGGATTGGTTGTGTTGCTGTTTGTATGGTTTGTAAGTGTTTATGCAGCCTCACACATGGCGATCCCATAACTGCTTTGTGTCCTAAGTCTTGCGTTATTGCGTACGGGATAGAGTTTTTCCCGTTAGAGGCTGGCACGTGCAAAAAGACAGAAAATCACTGGACTGTACCCATCGCGATTGTGGTATTATTTTTGGATACCGCGTCCCATATGACAAAAGTTGGGTAAAAATCTAGCGCAATGTAACCCAATAGCACGTGGCCGAAAATGTTACTGAGCTTTTTAAAGGAAAAGAGTCTACCGTACTTTGTTTTTTCCTGTTCTTTCAGAGGCTGATTTGAATCAACATTTATTATTTCTCAGGTGCAGCAAAAAGTTAGCTTGTCCCACAGCGCGACGTTGCAACCACGCTGAAGCAGACAACGCCGCAAGTTGTTTTCAGTAAACTATCTCAGTGATATAATTTTGTCATTAGAATTGAAATCGAGTTAGATATGTCCCCTGTACCAGCCTCCACATAAAAAAATAGCGATTTCGGAATACGTCATCCTCTAACGTGATGTGGTCCGTTGTCGCCCACGCAGTCCCCGCAGGCCCCAGCCAGAGCTTACACTATCCTCCTCATTAGTACAAATAGGATGACGAAAGCTTACAGGCACAGGAAATTATGACCTATATACGAAGAATACACCGGTGGCAACTCCGGAAAAATTCTCAGCTCTCCTGCTTTAGCTTTTTTTTTGCGATGGCTAAACAGAATGAGCGGATGAAGTCAATAGGGTGTTCTAAACCGTGACCGACACTGATCAATATCCGGATAGGCTGCCCCTTGGCTGGCGATAGCATGATATTTAATTTACAACGCGGTTCCTCACGCCCTTGCTGATATATTGTTCAATAACCTCCCATCCCCTTCTACCTTAAGAAGAAAAGTGAAAAAGAATTTTTGGTTGATTTTGCTACACCTACGCTGCGTTTAAATTTGTGTTCAAAGGCAAGGCTAGGTTCAATACAAAACATTTTATGAAGCGTTTGTGTAGCTTTCCACCACGACTACTTTATAGTAAAGGACTACACTGTTGCAGCAGCACGCTTCCACATTTTTCTCTATTTTGGCCACTTTCCACTGTGGGAAGCGAAAACTTAATTGGTTGTTGCTCCACACATTGCCCTTTAGAGATCTTGCAAACATAGTAAAAATGAAAAAAAAAAACTTCTCAAAAGATAGGGCGATGTTCATGAAAATTGTATTTCATTTATTACAAAATAAATGTAAGGTAATTACAATACTCCCAAATGTGAAATTAGAGCGGAACTCGATACGTGTTTTCATTTCGCGATATATTGAGGCAAAGAATTTGAGGCGGAGATCACTGCACCGACTTGCAGTGGGCCCATGACGTCAGTGTCTTCGCAGAGAGAGGGGCGGTATGGGAACGCTGTCATGGTGAGCTGCATCGGAGACAGCTGTGGCACGAACGCGTTCGCGAGGTTTCTGCGAGGAACGCCGACGTTTAACCCAGGACCCCACTTTCATCCGAGCTGCGCTCAAATAAAAGCGATTTGGCATATTAGTATAATCAAGCTGATCGCCGGGGCTACTTCCGTCCTGATTCTCTCCGCTCAATAAAAATAAGCATTTTTTCATTTTATCCTTGGCGAGTACCCCAGCCCCATCACGCAAAAAGTAGCTGCACAAAAATGTTTAATTTGCGGAGTATAAACCGTGTAGTGCAAATGGTTTGGGCGCAGTTGATTGGTAGCTTTATAAGTGACGACGACAAATTAAAAAAAAGAAGAATACCCACAGGGATACATAGGGTTCCACAAAAAAGTGCGTGGTGAAGCTTACGGTAGGGGTGGGCCAACTGAAGTTTGGGGGTAGGCCAACTGAAACTTGGGGATATGCTCGCGTATACTTGACAAGTCCAGTGGGGTTTCATCATTGCTTTGTTGTTACTCATTCATTTTAAAATAAAGATCGCTCAGCCAAGCTCATCGGAGCATGTTTACGCAAATGGGGCAACAAAAGAGAAGAGCGGTTACGGCGTTGTAGTAAATAGTTGCCCTGCGCTTATTGACAGCCATGCACCAACGTTATAGACATTTAAGGCCCATACGCTCTATTATGTAGCTGTCACTGCATCATTACGCCTCAAGTGGTTGAGTTGTTTTTGCGCGTTCGTTATTCATGCTTTGGCATTTATTCAGCCTAATTTACCTTCTTTCTTCTGCTTTTGTATAATGGCACTGTGCTTGTGGAAAAGCCAAGGCCTTGCAGGGTCGTTGAAAGGCCTAGCCATCCACTTGCAGATTGTTATTACGCTTTGCTAGCAGCCAGAGCCTGTGCGAACGCTGAAGCCCTCAACTTAAAACCCAAAAGTGTAGCACATGATGCGAGCCACCGAAAGGAAACGCAATGACTTATCATGCCAAAACGTTAGTTAGGTATAATCTAACCAACACACTGGAGCAATGGGAGGCACAACTCGCCAGCTCATACCCGAAGGTGCAGAAGGCCCTTCTTGGTCACGTTCGGCTAGCGGCAGAAGCCAGTGGAGCCCTGGACTTGGGGAACCACCCATTAAGCTCCTAATCTCCTGTCCCCATTTCCCCAATTCAATAAAGTTATTCTCTCTCTCTCTCGTAGGCACTGCGTTGATCGAATCGCACGGTAGCAAGTCCTGACATTGAACGTGATGACAAAGCCTGTCATTCGTTTTTGCAGGGCACGTGGTTCCAACAAGAATTGCATGATTTGAATTCGCACACACGAAGCGAGGATCCACCACAAACTGGGACACTGCAGTTCTCATTAGCGGCCTGCACGGTGCTTTACGATCAGCTTCCAGGAGGAGGGCTGTAACCGGATCTTCAATTTTTCGCATGTGTGTTCTTGGGCAGCCATGAATTATGGGTCGTTGTAGTGCAACAGAACATCAATTTAGAGGCTTGAGACGAAAACTTGAGGGCTTATGTTGAGTTTTGAGGGCACATATCACAAGTTCGCAAGCCACGTCATCACAAAAAGGAACAATAAGGGGCGAAAGAAAGAAGAGGTGGCGAAGGATATGGCTTCCGCGCTTTGTGCCTCTAATCGAGCAAGTGTGCAAGAACCATTGGTTTTCCTTCAATAAGCCCAAGCGGAAGCTCTGGCTAGGAATCGTTCTACTAGAGGAATTGTTGAGCCACCACTGGAATGATGAACATTACATGTATTTGTCTTCTTTTTGTGCTTGTGGCTTTAGAAAAGTTGAGGCTTCGATTATTGCGATCAACATACGCTCATTTTCTTAAACTTCAAGGCAATCGATATTTTTCTAAATGCAGAAAACTCTGCGGATATGCATATTTGCGACCTATTTAAGCGGTCCAGACTGTAGAAATGACAAAATTTAAAAAGCGCCAAGCATGCGAACGCAAGCTCTTCTTCACGAGAAATTCATAAAGGTGTTCTATTGTGCCAAATAGGCGCTTGGCTGTTCAATAGGCGCTGTTCTATAGGCGCTTGTCGTTGCATGCGTCTATTGGGCTATGACTACATTATAGGTCTTCCGGGCTAGTTGCCTGTGTTCGCCTAATGACGTCAAACAATTTCATTGATGTCGATCTAATTATTTAAAACACAGTACTTTGCTGGAAATTATGGGCTTACGAAGTCATGATACGGTTCAAAGGAAGGACGAATTTTTGGCTATAGTGCCTTCCCTTGTACGGCGACGAAAATCCGTACAGCACGCGCCCGCACGAGAAGAAAATAATGGCGGTACCTGGCGATGGCACGTGCTGCGAAGGCTCGTGGTTCTATTCTGGCATCAACTCGGGCGAGCTGTATCTTTCCTTCGCTTCTAATCCACCCGTATACTTCATGGAACAAGGAGCACGTCCGCAAGACGTCTATGAGCTGCAGCTTCGCCTCCCACCCTTCTAATTCCAGTACCCGGATGTTTGGTTTCACAGGATGAAGGCGCCATTCCGCCTCTACCACATCACCTAGCGCATCACCTAGCACACTAACACATCACGCGCTACTACCACGTCGCCTCAGTCCTTCCTCCTGATGTTGCCAGCGCGCTCTCGGACGCTGTGTCCACCCCCCTCGGGCACTACACTATATCAGCACCTCAAGACCAGGATACTGGAGAGATTGATGGCGCCGGAATGCACCTACCTCCAGCAGCTCCTTACCGAGAAGGACCTTGGCGACCACTGCCCCTCGGAACTGCTGCGCTGCATGCGACAGCTTCTCGGTGAGCGTGACGTCTCCACCCACTTAGCATTGCTTCGAGAGCTTTCCTCCAACGCCTTTCCCAGTCCATCCGCCTCGTTGTCGCGGAGGCGAGCGACAACACCCTCGACCGCCTGAGGGATCTCACCGATCAGGTTCACAACACGACGTCCGTCATTGCTGTCTTACCACCTATAAACCCGGCGATTTCGTTCCTTGAGGCTGGCATCGTTGAGCTCGCCACCTCAATCGCCGCAAGGTGCGTGGTTCTACTGACTAAGGTTGATTCCTCCAGGTCACCAGGGCAGCTGCTTCGCGCCACAAACGCCTCGTCTCTCCCCCTCCATTTCCGCCTACGCCGCAGTCTTCCATGGGTCTTCGTCATCGCAGATGTGGTTCACCCGATCATCGGCTTGGTTTTCCATTTATAGTACAACTTGGACGTCAGCGTGCGTCGTCGTCGCCTAACCGACGGTGTGAGTCGTCTATACATCACTGAAGTCCTGTCCAACATTGCTACCTCGAGCATCCGCGCGATGATACCTTCCTCTCCGTTCTAAAAAATCGCTGTGGCTTAGCTAAGGTTAAGCCCAGGATGCGAAGCATACTAGCCTTTATTTTAGTTGTTGAACCACTGTTTAGCCTGGTGAACTGCTGTTGCTTGGCTATATTTGGTTCGGCTAGACGAAGAAACAACTCATGCGTTACTCTGCTTCGCCTTCAAGAGTGGAACGCGACAGCGTTCCCGTCGACCCGCCAAGGGGTGTAAGACAATGTGCTACGACGCAGCGACTACGCGCCCCGCATTGGACGCGGTGAGCGTCGAGCAACGCAGCGTTCGGCGCGGGAACGAAATGTGCGCCTGAGCAAGCGACGCACGCCTGAGCCTTAGAAACAGCTCATTTCTAAGGCAACACCGCATTCACTAGAGGGGCTTTTGTACCGCTTTGAAGCATCGTACTCGTGGCTCAGTGGTAGCGTCTCCGTCTCACACTCCGGAGACCCTGGTTCGATTCCCACCCAGCCCATCTTGCAAGAGTTGAGCCAAAGCCACCTAGAAAATCAGTCTCTGTAGCAAGCCGCAACCTTCGCTTCTCATTCCAACGAGCAGCTCTGTCTCCAGGAGGCATCTCACCTCGTGAGTGTCTAGCAGGGGCAAGCGCAGCTGGTTATATACCGCCGCGACGCCACGAGCGACGGCGCGAGTTGGAGCCCCGTTTCTCCTCTGTCGTGACGTCACGGTGTCACGTGTTATTGAAGGCGACACCGCCGCGCCTGAGGAGCTGGGTTGAGCTCTCGTAATATGCTTCGCATAAAAATCTTGGAGGATCTTACGGAGGTAATAAAGCCATGTAGTCTCACTGAGCCGCCTAAGCATACGATGACGCACCACATAATCACCCGTGGTCCACCAGCAGCCGCTTGACAAGGCCTTTCGTTTGGGGACCGTCTAGCTATCACCAAACTGGATTTCAATCACATGCTATAGCTCGACCTTATACGCTCGTCGTCCCGCGCGTGGGCCTCTGCTCTGCATCTAGTTGGTAAGCGTGATCCTGGTGACTAGCGTCCCTGTGGAGATTAACGAGCGTTGAACAGCAAAAGTCTCCACGACAGCTATGCGTTGTCTCACATCCAAGACATTACTTTGCGTCTGGACGGCTGCGTCATATTTAGCAAAGCGTACCTTATTAAGGCGTACC
The DNA here is from genome assembly GCF_038994185.2 of Dermacentor albipictus. Taxonomy (NCBI): domain Eukaryota; kingdom Metazoa; phylum Arthropoda; class Arachnida; order Ixodida; family Ixodidae; genus Dermacentor; species Dermacentor albipictus. The sequence goes on along the minus strand of NC_091829.1, from coordinate 99,334,207 downwards.
ACCAAATTCCCATCAAGCCTGCTGGCATACCTAAGACCGCCATCACCACGGCCTTTGATTTGTTTCAGTATGTGTGGATGCGTTTTGGACGCCGAAATTTGGCTAAAGCTTTCGTATGGTTCATCGCTGAGGCACGCGGAGTCTCCCTACTGTGTTCGCGCACCTTGATGATGTCCTCATCTAAGCCCTACGCCTGAAGATCACGAGTACCATCTAGGTGCTTTGTCCTAACGTCTACAGCAGTATGGCCTGGTTGCGAACGTATCCAAGTGTGTTTTTGGCGCATCTGAGCTCGAGTTTTCGCGCCATCTGACATTGCCACCTGCTGCAGAAGACGCTGACAGACTGTCGCGTACACCCGCGGAACCTGTCAGTCGAGAATCAGATGACGACGATGGCTTCGTGGGCGCGATTACTGCTTCAGACTTGATCAGACGGCAGCGTGACGATGCTGAAATGGGAGCTATCATCTACCGCGTACAGGGTCGCCCTACAACCATTTCACGCCATCTGTGTCGCTTATTGACTTCCTTCTGCCTAACCCACCGTGGTTGCTCAGTGGCTATGGTGTTGGGCTCCTGAGCACGAGGTCGCGGGATCGAATCCCGGCCACGGCGGCCACATTTCGATGGGGGCGAAATGCGAAAACACCCGTGTACTTAGATTTAGGTGCACGTTAAAGAACCCCAGGTAGCCAAAATTTCCAGAGTCCTCCACTACGGCGTGCCTCATAAACAGAAAGTGGTTTTGCCACGTAAAACCCCATAATTTAATTAATTCCCTTCTGCCTATGAGACAAAGTGATTTACAATAAAAACGCCCGATCGAATTACCGAGCCAACGTCCTAGAGGTTGCACAAGACTTGGGGGACGAAATTCTTTTTGCTTGCCATGATGAGCCCACATTTGGCCACTTAAGCTCCTCAGATACCCTTGCCCGAGTACGTGAGATGCATTATTTGGCCGAGCTTTCGGCAAGCGTGAAACAGTACGGAAAAGGCTGATGTGAATGTCAGCGGCGAAAGCCACCGCCCATGAAGCCGGCCGGGTTGTTGTCACCCATTCAACCACTGAAAAAAACATTCGACCAAGTCAGCTTGGACATTCTCGGCTCTTTTCCTCTGTCAACCGACGGTACAATTGGGTGATTGTCGTGAGTGACTAAATATAACCCGCTGTGCCAAGACGCTGGCGCTCCCACGAGCCACGGCTTCTGACGTAGCGCAGTTCATGTGCCACATTCTATTGCGTCATGGTGCCCAGTTCAGTGTAATCGCTGATCGAGGGACATCGTTCACAGCACAGCTCATGGAATAAATTTTTCAGTTCAGCAATACAAGCCATTGACAGACGACTGTTTGCCATCCGAATTGCTTTCTGGAAAAGCTATTCTCATTATAATAACAACGCCTGTTTACGCATGTAGGCTTTCTCCAGTTATATGACCACTGATAAAAATACTGATAGTAGTGCCAATACTACTTCCTCACTGTCCCAACTCAACAAACCCACTCCCCCTTTAACATTCCGACTAGCCTCACAGTTGCCTATGCACCATCTTTGCTCTCCCATTAATAGCGAGATAAAATGAGCTACGCGTACGTAAATGCCACCAAAGAAAGGAACGGCTACACCGACAAAGACATGTCAGTTACGTCAAACTGCTAGCCATGGCGAAATCGCTTGTTCGGCCATGGTTGACAAATGGGACCGCTTTCATATTTAAATAAATCACCTTAGGACGCACATATATGTATAAACATGAATTTAAATTGCATTTATTCTCAACTCTCGGTGTTTATTCTCCATGTAAACTCTGCTGAATGTATAACGCAGCTTAGAATTCGAGCTCGACCTTACTAATGACAAGCAATGATAAGGTAGTTTGCCCTCAACACTAACTATGGATGCTTTGACGTCTGCCGTTCTGTTTTTCTTAAAAGAGCGTGCGCACGACGTCAATAAACTGGCATTCGAGCGCTTCGCCAACGGTAGTGATGACACTATTCGTAAGGTTTATATCCATTGGCATCCGTACATATAATTGACTATTAGGTTTTGCTCTAAGTCACTGTTGGGAAACATCCATACGCCCTGATTATTATTCTCCGACTTCGCATTTTGCTTCGATACCGGTTTCTGCCAACTGAATCTGACATTTTTCAAGGCAACAAAATTGAAGCTCACGTTCTACATTACAGCAAGCCCATGAAAATGAACCATCATAGCCTGCCATTGATTCTGTTCTCTGAATCTGTGCTATATTGTTCTTATTCAGTTGAAGGAATCAATGGCTTTTCGCAATTTCTTCAGAGATTAGATTCCTGATAGTTCCTGCCGTCATGGTTTTCACTGTTCCCTTTCTATCTGAGGAATTTGATGGTTTTAACTTGCATGTAATATAAATAAACGTTGCGGCTTTGAAACACAACGCCAAATGATTTAAAAATGCTGCCGAATTGAATTAAATTGGGAAGTCTTTGACTCTATCATATATGTACTTAGCCTGTTTAGGTTTGCTATGTGGTGTTAGCGATTTTCTTATTGGTTTCTTAATTCTAGCTCGAGGTGATCAATGCGCCAATAAATGGCTAAGCAGACGAATGCAGCCCTCGTCAACACATATCGGAAGCGGGTATAAGAGGACGAAGGGCTCCGGCTTAACGTTACTATATTTGAAGAGTAGTTGCGCTACACCAATTTCAGGAAGCGGAAGCAGTGCTAGTTTGCATAGGCTTGTTGTAAAGTAGAACATTTGCTTCAATTTTGTTGCCTTGCAAAATGCGAAATTCTACCGTTGGAAACCGGCATCTGCGCAAAATGCAGAGTCAGTGAATACTTAGTCGTGTGTATAGACGGCGTCTCAGACCAACGTAAAGCGGAATCTTTGACTGGCAGCGTAGCGGCAGCAAGCTTAGCCTGGGCACATGAATCACGCATATTATATGTAGGTATCTCAACGGGCACGAATCTTATGCATAACGTTATCACTGTTGTTGGCGAAGCACTTGAATTTTGATTTATTGATGTCGTACGCACACTTTAAAAAAAAAACAGAACGGTAGACGTCAGAGCGTGCATAGTAAGTGTTGAGTGCGAAAGACCTGGTCATTACTTGTCATTGGTGGAATTCCTTGTCAGCTGGAATTCCAAGCTGCGTTGTACATTCAGCACAGCATACTAAGAGAAGAAACAGGGAGATTGGTGAAAAAACGTTATGGGAATTCATATTTAACCATCTATGTGCTTGATAGGGAGATGTACTTAAATATGGAAGTGGTCCCAATTTATCAACCATGGCCGAACAAGGAATTGCGCTGTGGCGAGCAGTTCGACTTAACTACCGGGTCTTTGTCGGTGCAGCCGTTCCTTTCTTTGGTAGTGTTTACGTACGCATAGCTTATTTTACCTCGGTAATAATGGTAGAATACCTTAGGAGGGTGCATAGGCCTCTGTGAGGGAAGTCGGAATGTTAAAGGTGGCGTGTGCTTGTAAATTGGGATAGTGAGGTAGTTGGTATGCGCACTGCTGTTGGTATTTCTATGAGGGGTGATACAACTGAAAAAAGCCCACATGTGTAACGAGCTGTTGCTTATACAATGAGCTTCGCTTTTCCAGAAAGCAATTCGGAAGATATATTACTTGAATTTTTGACAGACGACCAGTAAGAAAACATAAAGAAATAAAAATATAGAAAATGAGTAAAAGAAATAAATATAGATAAACGCGCGCGTTAAGTTAAGGTTCCTAACAAAAACACTTTGAAAACTCTCCCTTTCTACCTCACCTTATCAGGTCTGTAATTCATCGCCTAACATATTCAGGAAAAGATATGTCCCTCTGTTATAGTTGCTTTTTTCCTCAGGAGATATAACAACATTTGTTCCACATCCATTGTCGATAGGAAAAACAAAACGTGCAGGTTTCATAAGAAACGAGATATCGCGATGTGGTGGCATTGCTTTGTGCATTTTTTTTAGTTGATGGTAAGGGATAAAGAAATTAGAATGATTAATAAGGGTCAAGCTCGAAAAGCGACGAAAAATTATACTTTGTACTTTAATGGTAAAATATTCCAGCGTCCTTGGCACATTATTTCCCTTAGGGGACCACCTCGGATGAGCGCTAAAAGCATGGCAGGGCAGTATCAAATATGCCCGGTTTGTACCCTCTTTGTTTTAGGATATTCCTTCGGTATCTTGTGTCTACATCATATTTTTAACAATTGAATCGCGTCTGTATTGTCGCTACATCAGTACAAGTATTGTGCACCTCAGCATACGAGACAGGTATCGCAACACTAGCCTAGGTGGCCAGAGTCCCTGAAGACAAACAAAAGAGATCAAATAGGGCCTTTCTATACAGACAAGAATTTTCATTTAAGTACTGAAACAAAAATATATATCTCTCACTATATATATCCTAATAGAGGTGTTTGAGTGCTTGACCATACATTGCCCTCTGGAAAATCCGCAGGTTTGAAACATAACAAATGGCAAGCGCAAGCCAGTCCCTAATAAAGAAAAAGTATTTTGCGGCGCTAGTAGTTTACAGCCGAAACGTGTGAAGCCGGGCAACCAAAGTAAAGCCAATCGTGATTCTTCTATTGTGGAGTGTTTAATCAATAATTTCAAATATTTATAGCAGCACGTGATCAACACGAGTAATAAGTAATATTCTTAACTGCATACATGTATGAGCTATTATCGTAAGTGTGCTTACAGCAGATTGGGAATTGATCAGTCAGCGCTTTCGCTGGCAACTTCGTGCGCACAACGAATATAAAAAAATAAGGCCAAATATTCTACCAGAAAATTCAATATTTTTGAAGCAATGTTTTTAATGCTACATTTTGCATACCGTGGAAACATCTTTATGGAAAGTTTCTTGCCGCAGGCATTGAATACGAATTCCTTGAGTGTAAATCATGACATACACTGTGCGTAAAAGAATTTTCATGGGAAAAACTCGAAGCAGGCTAATTCCCCGTGATACGTCTCAGACCTAAATAGTGACTTTCACCGATTCCCTTGGAAAAAATTGGATTGATTGGTAAATGGGTGAATGAGGTGTGGGCCAAAGGATTTTTCAGGAGAAACCATTGTTTGTGGCGTAAGGAGTTCTTTAAACTTTCCGTGACAAAGCAAAAGTAGGTTTTAGGTAATTTTTTCAATCAAACCTGAAACAAGAACAAAAGTTTTGAAGTGGACAACCAATGTCACCAGTTCATTTTGTGCCTTAACTGTAAAACTCGTGGTAGCGAAAACTGAATTGTTGGTATGCTTATGATCTCTATAGGCATAAATTATGGGCGTACGCTTATTAAACGCAGGAAATTTCGGTAAGGTTTCTGTTTACACCGTTTGGATGTTGGTGCCGTCGTATCTATGTTTTAAGATGATTGATTTGTGTTATGAAAGTGAACAGTGAGTGCTTCGAGCTCATCGTTGATGACCAGATGGAAGAAGAAACCGTGACACCAGTGGAACACGCTTCAAATCGCCTCCGCAGTTTTTCGATGATTGTGTTGGATTATCACCTTGTGCTCCAAAAATTATTGTAGCAAGTGTTCCATGAAGTCGCCAGGAATACGAGGATACCTGCTCTTGAGGTTGGTGAGAGTTTTTTTTTACATTAGCCAAATTTTGTGCGCACCTGAGCCGAGTCGTCGCTAAGCCTAGGCCTGCTCCGCCGACCGCTTGGCCTAGCCGCCACGGCCGCCGCCTATGGGCAGACGCTGCTGGAACGAACATTATTTGGCATTCTAGCTGCATCATGGCCACTTCATGGCAATGAGGAAATACATTGGGACCCTGCGCTGGCGCAGCGCCGGTGAACTCAAGTCCCGGCCACATCAGCGAAACCTACGCGTACCCAACCTACTTCAATCAAAACTCTCCGGTGTCATTTGTGTACCCGGGAACACCAAAGGCAAGGTAATCAATGGAGCGCGCACGCCTGACTTGCCACAAGACGGTACCAAGATCGTCGTGAGACCACGTGGGGACTTCAACTTCAGCAGGGTCGGCCATATAGAAGTTGGTCGGGCCATTTATGCTGCGGCGAGAGTCACGAAAGAAGAATGAATACGGGACACGATATGCCCGAATTACCAGCAAATCATCGTTATCAGTAGTACTTTGAAGAGACAGAATCCTAACCGGTATATCAGAGCCACCCAGATTGTCGTCCAAAGCAAGCAGCACGAGGTCAGCGCCAACGAAACACTCCCCCCACCCTGGCATGGCCAAGGGAGTCGTATGAGGCCTCCCCCTCGGAGACACGGTTTAAGAAGTGAACGATAACATCGGAAAGAAATATAATACCATTGCTGTGGAGGCCAACCGCATAGCCAACACGACGCCCGGCATGATCACCCACAATGTACCCAAAGTGGCCAACTACGGTCGTTATGCGAGCCTGCTCACCAAAAGCTCGTTATACAAAAAACAGATCCATATCTACTATCAGCGCATTACCTGGGTCACCGCATGGACATTTGCCCTGATCCGACAGACCGGATCTGCGCAGGATGCGGTGCTCCTATTCCCGTGTACAACACAAATTTAGCTCTAAGTGTGACTTCTTTGTAGGTGAACATTTTACCGCCGACAATGTGTGCTTCAAGATCCCGTAAGTGGTACGGAAAGACCAGTGGGACCGGAGAAACGACAATGACAGGTCAGCGGAAGCCTCCAAACCGGCACGTCGGGAGGGAGCAGCCACGTCATGGAGCCGGAACCGTCTCACTCCCATGACGGCAGGACAGGGCGGAGGAGCAGCTGCGCCTCAAGGCCGGGCTAGAGAGCTTCGTCGGTGGGTGACGTGGCCGGGAGCAGCTGCTTCGGGTGACACCGGGAGTCGCGCTCAAGGTCGAAGACCTGAAGCCAAACGTTTGGGTTGAACGCCGCTAAACAGGTGGGTGGGCCAGATCATGCAGTTTTCTACAAAAATTACTAGAGGGAACTCTGGCGCTAGTGTCTACGGCAGCTGCAATGGGAGTGGTTGTCCCAGCATGGTAATTATGGGAAGTACATGGATTTGCCTAAACTTCATTCTTTTGGCTTCAAACGGCTTTGTGACTTTGTAAACTCGTCATTTTCAACAGTATATTGCGCAATAAGTAATTAAATAAACATCTATAAAATTGCCCGATGGCAGGATTCGAACACAGGCACTCTAGCACAGAAGCCTGATCTTGAAACCATTAGGCTACGGGCGCATGTATCGACAAGCGAAAGAAACGCCCTTACAGATTTATCGCGGGCATGCCAGTACCTTGAGACGCTTGGCGCGTTTCGATTTGGCCACCTGGCCAAGCTCAATCGTTGCAATTAATAGCGATTGTACGCATTCCTGGCGTCTTCTGCACTTCAAAGAATATAGATTGCGCTGAAATATACAATCAGATTTATATAGCGTTATATACAAAGCCACAAAAACGTCTGAGTCCACAAGCACGAAGATCAGACAAATCCATGTACTTCGCATCATTCCCATGGTAGGACAACGACTGCAGCATCAGAGTTCCCTCTAGTAATTTTTGTAGGAAACTCTATGGTTCAGATAGATCACCTATCGCTCTTAGCAACAAAGATTTCTCTCCCCTTCCGAATACCCCTAAGAAAAATTGTGAGGAATGCATGCAACTCACAATCTCAGAAAAAAAATGCACGACAAAGCCCTAACAAAACATGGTTGACGAAAAACGCAAAGTTTTCAAGAGGGATGCTCAGCCGGAGCCCCCGCTAACCGCTATGAAGGCAAAAAAAATTGAATCAAGTCCGTCTGAGGAGCCGGCGTGGACAAAGCCCATTGAAGCCTTCACCGAGATTGTCACACAGCTTTCCAGCCCGATCGGCTTGGTAACTTTCAGGATGGCCAAGTTCGAGAAAGTAGAGGCTAATGTCAACTAGCTTATACTAGCCACTCAGAAAGCCACAACGGGAGCACCCTATGGGAAACTGTGTATGGGAAGTAGTCTCACGACCACGAACCTGAGCCAAGATGGGGGATATGCGTAAAAAATTGGAAGGCTGATACAATGAATTTAGCCCAATGGAACTGCCAATGAATCATGTAAATAATACGGAAATTACAGCAACACATAGATAATGTGGAACACAAGCCTGATATTCTTGCAATACAACAAAAGAACTCGTTACCCAAACTCCCGAGGTATATCACACACACTGATCCCAGTGAGAAAGCACAGCAATCCTAGTCCGAAGGGACATAGCTGCGACACTGCACATGACAATCCAGAGAGGGTGTGAACACGTTCTCTTGGAAATTAACAGAAAAAGCATAGAAAGCAAGGACAGCATCTTTAAACTCAACGCATACTACCGGCACTCCAAGAAGGACCTGGACATAGAGGGCACATTACTCGACAACAAGGGAGGGGTGGGCAGCCAACCCCTATATATATTAGGAGATTTGAATGCATCTCTCACTCAACATGATGCTACAAATTTTGCTCAAAGAGCGGCAGGATGCTGGCGAAAATCGTGGATCCGCAAAACCTAGCCTTGCTCAACCAGCCTCACCCGATACCTTTGTCACCCTTGACACTCACCCACATGGGCACAAGTACGTCGCGGGACACCACTCCAGACCTTTCCCTGCTGAGTGAAACCTTGGAGGTGTCATGGCAGAACACGGGGGTGAACCTGAGTTCGGACATCCGATGTACACAATATCCCAATCAGGGGGCCTGCTTCAAGGCTCGAATGAGAACAGCAAAGATAGCAGACTGGAAAAAGCTTCGAAGAAGGCAAGAAGGCGATGGAGACGAGGACATCAACAGCACCAGACCGGATGGGGAATAGCCCAAAGAACAACTCGAGCTGGTAGAGAAATACACACAGAAAATTGCGATTACACTCCAGACACCCTGTGTGGACACAAGGCTTGTCCATCTCTGGAAAGCACGGTAGAGCCTCACCAGTTGTTGGAAGAAACAATGACACAAGAAACTTCATGAACGCATTCATGAACTCAAGAAGCAAACCACTGAATACGTGTCCAAGCAGTTCAGAAAGAACTGTCTGACCGTGTGTCACGGACTTCAGGAAATCCTGTCCAGCAGGAAGACGTGGTACCTCCTCCGTCAGCTGATCGACTCTTTCGGCAGCAATAGCCCCACTGATCGAAGCCGCACACGTACGCTAAGCAAACTATACTGTGCGTACTGCGAACTCATCAAAGACCTGAAGGCCAAGTACCGGTTCATTGAGAAGGGCGACACAGCACCTCCCGACTATGCAGGACCTACCAATGAAGCAATAGACATGCCATTCACCGACACCGAATTGGTCTTGCCAATCTCTGAGAGCAATCGGGGCAGCGCGCCAGGACCCGATACCATTGCCTACAAGTTACTGAACAACCTCGATGTCAAGGCCCGCACAGAGCTGCTCGAGTCTATCAACCGGGTCTCGAGTCTATCAAACTTCCACTGGAATGGAAAGAGGCAGAAGACCGCTTCATACCCAAGCTGAGGAATACACCTCACATCGACATGGGACCGATATTCCTCACGTGCTGCGTGGGGAAGGTTATGGAACATATGGTACTCAAAAGGTTGCGGCGACATTTGGATGCCACTGAGCAGTTGCCCAAAGCAATATATTGCATCAGGCAACACCTGGGCACCCAGGATGGTCTCGTACAAATCAACCATCTGGTAATCAAGCGGGCAACGAAGCAGGCACCACGAGCGCTACTAGCGCTCGACCTCAAACGTCACCCATGAGAGTGTCCTCGGCAACCTACGCAACACGGTTTGCGGAGCGAGAACGTACAACTACATCTGAGACTTTCTTGGGGAACAGAACGGCCAGGATAAGAATAGGGGGGGGGAAGCAAATCTGCCGATCTCCCTGGGGGATAAATGAATGCCGCAAGGTTCGGTCTTCTCATCCTTCCTGTTTGACATGGTCGTCCAACCGTTGCCCAAGCTTCTAAAATCAATAGATGGCCTGGTGCATGCATTTTATGCGGACGACATCACGCTCTGGATTGCGAGGGCAAAGTTTGATGGCTGGATGGAAGGCACGCTCCAAAAAGCGGCTGACGCGGTCAACAGCGATGCGAGCACCTCTGGCCTTTGCTGTTTGGCTCAAAAGTAGGAGCTGATCATTGTCAGACCACGTGCTTTAAGGAAACAAGCAGAAAACAAAGGAATATCTCTGGAAGGGATCCGGATCATGCCGGTACCTCAGCTCGGGATTCCTCAAGCTTCCTCAATCCTGGTCGGCCTGATCCAGGCAGACGTTAAGGCAACGGCCATGATCAGAAAAGTCAAGCTCACGTCAGATCAGATCTTGAACGAGATCAAACGAGTGGCCAACAGGCGGAGGGGTCTGAAGGAACGGATACCTTGCGCCTCATTCAGGCGTTTTTTATCTCACCAATCCTCTACGCAGCGCCGTGCATGCAACTCCTCAAGAAGGACGTCATACAACTTGAGGCAATACTCACGAAAGGGGCGAAGCAGGCCCTAGGTATTCCCATAAATTCAGCCAATTTACCCAACCAAAGTGTCCGCCATAGTCAGACCATGGCGGGCAGAATGCGTCTTCCAAATGACTGGATAGCAAGAATCACACTACAGCCGCTATGGTTAATTACCTGAAAAGAGGACTAAGAAACTGAAATGCAAACCACTACCGCGAAACATGAACCCCCCAAGACACGCCGGATGACGCGACGCCCGTGCAAGAACCACCTCCAGGACCCTGGAGGAAGACGATGCTGTCCTATACACAGACGCCTCCCTACCCAAACGCTCCATGAGGGCAACGGTCGTGGTCACTGGGCTGGACAAGGTGGTCACCTGCGCATCAATCAACACTCCGTCTTCGGAGGAAGCAGAAGAAGTGGCGAAAGCCCTCGAATACCTGAAACCTAGCGTTGCCAAGATCGTCACGGACTCAGAAGCTGCGCACACGAACTAGAGATCTGGCTGGGTGTCCCTTGCGGCACTAAAAAGCTTGGGAAAAGCTATACCTCCTAAAAAACAATCGAACTAGTTTGGGTCCCGGCCCTCTCCTCTTTTGAGGGCAACGGATCTGCCTATTAAAGACCCGAGCGCTCAACTCGTGGGTCACCGGGAAGGAAGCAAAGAGATGGCATCCCATCATCAGCTACGCAGATGTAGGCAAGTATTACACGCAGGGCAGGAAGACATTGGCACTCCCCCAGCACTCTTTGATCAGCGCCGAATAAGCGATATACAGGCAAACCTAGGCAGGATCCCTTTCCCAATGCTGTCCCCAGATTAGAATATGCCCAGAAAGATACGAGAACACATGTCCTTAGTACAATGCACTAGGCCCCCTCCGTCACGTCATAGGAGAATGCAGTTTCTCCACAGACCCCCCCCCCCCCTATATCTATAACTAACCCCCTACTATCCCCACCATTTACAAGCGATGGGAGATCTTGCTAACGAGCCCAGCCATGGAAGACTAGCTCCGACTGATCCACAGAGGCCAGGTGGACCAGGAAGCATATGAAACCGTGCAGAGGCAGCCAAGCCATCAGGCGCTTAACGCGCTTCGTTTCACAGTCACACAGTCACAAGCGTCGTTCGCAGAGAACGAGCCCAAGCTCTACTAGAAACCCGAGTGCAGCTACCTAACAAGACCGTCGCCATCTTTACGGAAGAAATGAGTCGTCAGTTCCACCACGCTGACCTGGAAATGCCCGAGGAGAGGAAAGTCCACCTACTCGAGTCTGCGTGGTGTGAAGAAAGGACTTTTGGGCGGAATGATACGATGCCCGATGAAGAGTTTCTTCGCGAAGCAACCAACATCAAGAAACACAGCAAATGCGGAACTAACAATTCAACCGTCGCACGAACTCAACAAACTACGTCGGAGTTCCGCCACTGGCCACAGACGACCTGCGTGAGACCATCAGAGTGGCTGTGTGGGAGGAACTTCGGAACCTGTTCGCTTCATCACAGCCTCAAGTGGCTTCGATTGCCAATGTTATACGTGAGGAGCTCCAACAATTCCTCGCAGTCCCTGTATCGTCGCAGCCTAAGCCGCAAGCGATGACGTATGCCGCCGTAGCCTGCCGTCACGTCCCCCCTTCGCGCCCGCGCCAGGGCCCTGTGACGACACAATTCCGTCCTCCACCACCACCGCCGCCAGCACGCCAACCCATCGCCCGGCGCAGCATTCCAAGGAGACTGACGTTTGGCGTGCCCTCGACCACCGTCCACTTTGCTATCAGTCAAATCCTTTCTCAGCGACTTCCCACTACTTTTTCGTATTGGATTTGTTTGGAGCCTTTTTTGTGGAACAATCCCCATGACAGGGGTCCTGTGGCCACTGGTCGCAGACCTAGTCTGATGTGTATGTATGTATGTATGTATGTATGTATGTATGTATGTATGTATGTATGTATGTATGTATGTATGTATGTATGTATGTATGTATGTATGTATGTATGTATGTATGTATGTATGCATGTATGTATGTATGTATGTATGTATGTATGTACATCTATCGAAATATATAGATAGCACAGGTAAAATTTGCTGCAGTCGCATTTGATTAGAAGAGCACAGAAGCCCGATATAGTAACTAATATGCCATCCGCCGTGGTTGCTGAGTAGCTATGGTGTTGGGCTGCTGAGCACGAGGTCGGGGGATCGCATTCCGGCAACGGCGGCCGCATTTCGATGGGAGCGAAATACGAAAACGCCCGTGTGCTCAGATGTAGGTGCACGCAAAAGAACTCCAGGTGGTGGAAATTTCCGGAGTTCTCCACTACGGCGTGCCTACCAACTTCCAAAAGTGTAGTTACTAAACAAGAGGAATTGGACTACGAGGACGAATAAGGGCAAACTCTTGCGCTAATTGCCACAGAGGGTCAAATATTAAATTCAATTCAATGTGCTTTTGATGAATACGTCTGTGCGGCTAGCAGGAATTCAGGTCTTTAAGAAACTAGTACGCCGAAAGAAGTTTGAAAGAGGCGAGAAGGGCGAACACCGGGCCGTATTTTTTCCCACTGTGGGAATTTATATGAACTTTTTTAAAACCAGCTACAATACAAACAACTTTTTACTTAGTTCCTCTAAATTGAAGGCCAAAATGAAATATAGCATTAGCATACGCACGTCAGATTCGTGATCCAACACAGCTACCGTTTCGTATCTGAACAAGCCTGGTGGACCTGGCTCCTCTGAGTTCATTCAACATTAATAGTGAATATCCACATGTCAAGCGCCATCTATCTTGCATTCGGAAAGCACAATCCGCCGTCTTGTTGAAGGCGTGGCAGAATAAAACTGCATACAGATTGCTTTACCTCTTGTTATGTGGTGACCTCTCTCTATTACTCGCTGCTAAAGACCAGCTTGAGTGTCATATTGAGTTTAAAGACCATAACGTGAGTGTGAGCCGTGCCACTACTATCGATACTAGGTGCTGCCGTCTGGCGTGGACGGCGGGAGACAGGATAAAATGACTGTACTTACAGTGCGTCTTTGCTTGATGTGGTGTTTGAGGCCTACTCCTACCGCACTTGCTGAGCTGTTTGTTTGCTGCATATTGTCACGTGTCTTCAAATGGCGACGTTTAATGACGACAACTGGCTCCCGAAAAGTAGGGCGGTTGGTCCTGGCTATCGAGCGGGTGGGAGTAGCATGGATGGTTCTTCCTTCTTGTTCTTGCTGCGTCTTCTCTCGTGCGTTGCCCACTACTGCAGGTGGCACTTTCCCCCTACCTAGAAAGCATAATCGGCTCGATGTTGAAGAAGCGGTGTAAGAAAAAGAGAAAAGATAATAAGGTAAAATCAGATGCTCGCGCGAAGGCAGAGTCACACCAACAGGAAAGACACAAGTACAGCTTAGAACGACAGAAAGCTGAGCTAGTTGGTAAGGATGCGTTATGCAAAAAAGAGGTGAGGCGTGCAGACATGATACATGAGTAGAGATACAGTGCTCCTTTCACTATCAAGTGAAAGGAGCACTGAGGCGAAAAAAGAAAGACGACACAAAACTCATGTGCGCAAGCTCGGGAATGGTATCACGACGTGTCAGTCTGGTACATGTGCCGGTTTACGTGAGAGATAACTGTTGAGGTGCTTCATCTCTTCCTCATGTAAAGTTATCGAAGGCTGACCCACGCACGCACCTCCACCATTGTAGATATGCCATGCCTCTACCATAAGACGCGTATCTTCATTCTTATGCCTGTACAATATCACGCATTCATCTTACTCTGGCGTGCAGCTAGTCTTGGCAATGTAGGGAAATATTGGAAGGCGATCCACCGGTTAACGACGTTTTATGTTCCATTAGCCTCTGATGGATGCACCGTCCCGTTCGCCCTACGCAGAACAGACCACAGCTAAGGGGAATGTTATAAACCCCACCCATACGACCGTAGGTAAAACTGTTGTTCTTATTGTGCTTCACTGGACAAATAGCTGTTCGTCCTTTGCCTTTTACCTGCTCCTTTTTCCTCTCTACGGCAGCGCATATCTTACCTAGTTTATTGGAAGCAGTGAAAGCAACATTAACATGATATCCACTTGCAACTTTTTTAAGCCTGTGTGACACTGAATGAATATACGGGATAGCCAACACTCTTTTTTTTGTTTTGCTATTACTGCTTTCCGTAATCACGTACGTCCCCCTCGAAACCGACTTCTTATGCGCTCAGCCACAGTGGCCACTGCTACACTAAGATAACTTGCTTCTTATAGGCGCCGGACCTGCGCTTTAAAATTGGCGCTCATTTTGTACATGCAGGATATGATGAGAGAAGACTTAAGGCATGACATTGCAATTCCGTTTTTTACTACTTTGGAATGCTTGGATTGAATGGTTAGCAACGGCTTCGAAGAACTTGGGGAGTACTGCTAACAAATGTGATTTTGTTCGAAGACGTAGGAAATGTCAAGAAACTGAATTACAGCAGTGAGTATTACTGAATTTATTTATAATTATTACAATTACAGAATTACAGCAGTGAGTACAGCAGTGGTGAAACGAGGCGTGCAGAGTCCCAAGAAACAAAGAGGCAACGGCATTAGCTGCAAACGTAGAATAAAATAATCACGAACGTGCAACACATCGTTTGATGCGTACGACGGGAACAATGTCAGGGCTAGGTGTTTGTCTACACGGAACTGTCCGTAACGACTTGGTAGTTCCCGTCACTAACGCGGCACCACGCTTTGTATGGGCCAATATACCAGCAGAGCGAGTTTTGACTAAGGCCACGGCGGCGAACGGGAGTCCACCACCCGCACTTGGTCGCCGGGTCTGTAGTATACTTGTCTGTGGCAGATGTTATAACGCCGCGCTTCTGCGTGCTCCTGCTGACCGATGTGCAGCCGCGGAAGCTGGTGAGCTTCCTCAGCGCACTGAGCAAATTCTTCGGCATCCGTAGTTAGAATCTTGTCGTCTTGACACGGCATGCTGCGCAGCATCCAGCATCGTCTGAATTTGGTGGCCGTAAAGGAGACGAAATGGTGTAAAATGTGTTGTTTCTTCTACGGCGCTATTATACGCGAAGGTCACGTAAGGCAAGCTAAGACACTCTGTTGTGTACTGGACGTCAGATTACGCAGAGATCATGTCGGTGATGGTCTTGTTTTATCGCTCCGTAAGTCCGTTGGACTGCGGATGGTAAGCAGTCGTCTTTCGATGCGTGGTGTTGCTAAATTGAAACATTTCATCCATGAGCCGTGCTTTGAACGGCATTCCTCTGTCTGTGATTACAGTGGGTGGGGCACCATGGTGCAATACAATGTGGCTCTTGAAGAACTGCGCCACCTCAGAAGCCGTAGCTCGTGGGAGCGCCTGTGTCTCAGCATAGCGAGTGAAATAGCCAGTCACGACAATAACCGATTTGTTACCTTCCGTTGACACAGGAAAAAGCCCAAGAATGTTGAAGCCGACTTGGTCGAATGGCTTATGAGGTGGTTCGATGGGTTGCAATAACCCGGCCTGCTTCATGGGCGATGGCTTTCGCCACTGCCATTCGCGGCAGCCTTCAACGTACTTTTTGACGATTGCCTAAATACCAGACCATTCGTACATCTCGCGCAATCTTGCAAGCGTTCGTGAGGAGCCTAAGTGACCAGATGGGGGCTCGTCGTGGCAAACGAACAGAATATCGTCCCGCAAGTCTTTTGGAATCACCAGGAGGTAGGCTCGATTAATTCACTGATTGAAAACGTTATTGTTCGACCGAGCAGGAGTGCCCGCCTCTTAACCTACACGTAGGTAGGCGGGGAGGATGAAGCAGTCCCCGCGCGTTGAGGACGGTGAGTCTTGACGGCCTCAACGGCGAGGTGGATTGCTCGACGCTGGTCGTCTTCAGCTTCGCTCTGGAGCAAGGCCTCCCAGGCTTCTGTACTGTCAATGCTTTCCTTGGCCCCTGGGGAGCCAGCACACTCCCATACTATATGGTCTAGCATACCTTTTTGCTTACAAATTTTGCAGAGGGCGTCGTTATAGTCGCTCGTCTGTGTTAAGTAGACCCAATGTGGTGACGTATAATTGTTTCCCTGGAGGCGCCGCCAAATGCTAGCGCCCTCTAGAGAGATAGACTGATGCGGAGGCGGAAAGATTCTTCTTTCGGCTTTGTAATGAGCTATAATTTCCCTGTACTGATGATGTTATCTTTCATCCCTTGAACTGACTGCTCTAGAGTTGCCCGGTGGTAGAGCTCTCGGGCGAGTTCATGAGCGGCTTCGTTGCCTGGGACTTCTTCATGGGCCGGTACCCAAATAAATGTTATTTCCCTCCTGGGAGGGTTTTTGATTAGAATGTGGAGGGCTTCTTCCGAGATTCTCCCTTTGTTAAAATTTCGGATAGCTAATTTGTTATCGCATAATATTACTCCAGCTTTTGTACCCGCACAAGCGAGCGCTACTGCAACCACCTCGGCTGTACAGGCGTCGCTCATGCACGTGGAGCACGCTATCTTAACGCACCCATCGCCATCAACCACCGTCGATACGGCAGCCCCGTCTCTGCCGCAAGCGGTGTCCACGTACGCTACTTTATTTGCCGGTGTGATTTTAAGTTTTTATGCGAAGCATATTACGAGGGCACAACCCAGCTCCTCAGGCGCGGCGGTGACCATGAAATCACGTGACACCGTGACGTCACGACAGAGGAGAAGTGGCTTTGGCTCAACTCTTGCAAGACGGGCTGGGTGGGAATCGAACCAGGGTCTCCGGAGTGTGGGACGGAGACGCTACCACTGAGCCACGAGTACAACGCTTCAAAGCGGTACAAAAGCGCCTCTAGTGAATGCGGTGTTGCCTTAGAAACGCGCTGTTTCTAAGGCGTGCGTCTCTTGCTCAGGCGCACATTTCGTTGCCGCGCCGAACGCTGCTTTGCTCGACGCTCACCGCGTCCAATGCGGGGCGCGTAGTCGCTGCCCTGTAGCCCATTGTCTTACACCCCTTGGCGGGTCGACGGGAACGCTGTCGCGTTCCACTCTTGAAGGCGAAGAAGTAATGCATGAGTTGTTTCTTCGTCTAGCCGAACCAAATATAGCCAAGCAACAGCAGTTCACCAGGCTAAACAGTGGTTCAACAACTAAAATAAAGGCTAGTATGCTTCGCATCCTGGGCTTAACCTTACCTAAGCCACAGCCATTTTTTTTTTTACTAGACCCTTAGCCCTGTGAGCTCTCCTCTCTTTGTTGTAGATAGGATGCATATTATTAGGTAGGGGGGCAATTCAGAAGCGTTTACGCACTTCCAACGGAATGTATTTGTTGTCAGTCTGGGCAGCCCTGTCGCATTGCATTCCTACCCATTCCATGATTTTTCTCCCTGTTTTAGACTGGCCGAATGTTTACAACTGAGACACTCGTACTGCCTCAGTGAGCTCAACTAGCATGCTGTGAACCCCCATTTTGAGGAGGAGGCCCGGTCATTTGAACTGGCATTTTTCTTGTAACGGATGTTGTCGCACAGACAGAAGGACGTCAACAAGCGACAAAGATGGCGTGGTATGGTTCTCGGGCGGCCCTCTAAGTGGTCGATGATAGATCGAACTTCAGCGTCGTCACGCTATTGTCTGATAAAGTCCGATGCAGTAATGGCGCCCATGTGGTGGTCATCGTTCTGTTGCCCAACTGACAGATTCGGTGGGTGCACGCGACAATGTGTCAGCGTCTTCGTGCTTGTGGCCAGACTTGCAAACGATAGCGATGTCGGATTTCTGTAGGCGCAACCTTTACCGTACCAGTCATCCTGAAGGATCGGGTATGTTTGTCAACCAACATAGGGCATGGTGGTGTGCTGAAGGATCGCATGTGTTTGTCAACCAACATAGGGCTTGGGGGTGTGTCACCACTTTGGAGGGATGGCCGTAGAAATAAGGGTGAACTTCGTGATCGCGACACAACCACGAGACACTCTTTTTGTGTGGTAGAATAGTTCGGCTAGCATGGGACAGCGAGCAGCTAGCATAAGCTATTACTCTTTCAATGCCGTCTTGACGTTGGACGAGCACTGCGCCAAGAGCGGTCCTACGTGCGTCAGTATGCACCTCGGTGTCAGCGTTGTCGTCAAAATGTGCTAGGACGGTGCTGACTGCATGCGTTGTCATTGTTCAATAAAGACAGTCTGTTGCTCATTCGTCCAGCAGCAGTTGATGTCGAATCGGCGCCCGTCCTTGTTCGCGTCGATCGGAGGAGACACGTATCTTCATTCCTATGCCTGTATGAATGAAGATACACGTCTTAAAGTGGAGGCATGGCATATCTATAACGGTGGAAGTGCGTGCGTGAGTCAGCCTTCGATTGCTTTACATAAGGAAGAGATTAATTGCCTTAACAGTTATCTTTCACGTAGACCGACACGTCACGTGGTGATACCAGCGTGAGCTTGCGCAGATGCGTTTTGTTTCTTCTTCCTTTTTTCGCCTCAATGCTACCTTCAGTTGGTAGTCGGCGTTGGTGTTGTCCACTTCTCTACTCTTGTGTCCTGTCTGCACGCCTCACCTCTTTTTTGCATAATGAATCCTTACCAACTAGCTCAGCTTTCTGTCGTTCTTGTGCACCGATAGTTATATTACGGCAGGTGTAACAAGAATGCAAGGAAGTTGACGGATTTTGTGTCCTGTGTTTTTCGTGCACATGAATCAGCCGCACTTCATTACTCATAACAGAGAACAGAACAAGTAGCACATGACTAGAGCGCACAGAAATGGAACTGAACATGCATCATTGCCCCACTTTATTTTGCGCGTGCAATGTTGGAGTGTTTGAACTGCTATAATTGCGTCATGATCACACTCAGCTACGGGCTCTCAGAATTGTGACAAAGAAAGAGATTTAGAACCTTTTCATATACTGGTTCCCGGCACATTTAAAACCAAAGATCGGTGGCATCCCCAACCTTAACGAGGCGGCACACGAGGCTGCGCGCATGCTTACAGACCGGGAGGCTTCACCCGACCACTCGGACAACAAGGACGCCCCCACTACGTACAATGAAATCTCTAAACACTACTGCCTACAACGTAGAGCGTGTAGCACGCCACACCGCAGCTCAAGCGGTGACACTCAGAATGCTAGAAACAGACACATACCCCGCGCAAAACAAACTACACCATTACATGCCATATCTCTACGACAAGTCTTATTGCACAAATTGCAATAGATCCCTTAACGTCTCTGGCCATGCTCGCAAGCTCACTTAAAATCGGAACAGGACAAGCGCTAGTTTGAAAAATGAACCCAGAGCGAAGAACTCGGTCCCCAGCTCTGTACCGTCCAGCAGGTCCACGATGACGCCAGAAAACTCAACCTCCCGGTTCCGTCATGGTGACGCCCACTCCATGAGAGCCCAAAGCTCTCGTGGCCTGCAGCACTTAGAATAAAGTTGATTTCCTTCCTTCCTACGGGAGAAGCATGGTCAGTTGTTACTAAGACCTGGTACCCCAGTGCCCAGTGATATCGTACTTGGATACGCAAATTCTTGTATTTACTCTATTGATGGCCAGGAAAAAGAATCGCCTTAGACTGGCAGTAAACGGTCATATCAAATGCAAAGCTTCGATGTCGGACATGCTACACTGGCTGACTGATTGGTTACAGTGCTGTATGCATGGGTGTTCAGTGTGAACACAGCCTGATAAATCACGACTCTCATACCTGTTTTGTGTCCTAAGTTTTTCCTAAATGCAGGCGATGGAGCCTTCCCTGCGAGAGCCTGGCGCCTGCAAAAGCATTGAAAATCGCTTGACTGTACTCATAGCGCTTGTGATATTCTTTTGGCATACAACGACGGAGATTACAGAAACTGGGTAAAAATGCAACGCAAAGTGCAGCGTTTAATGCAAGTGACCCAAAATGTTGTTGAGCTTCTTAAAAAAAAAGGTATACAGCATTCATAGCTTTTTTTTCCAATCCTTTCTGCAGCTGTCTTGACAGAACGTGTATTAGTACGCAGATGTCGCAGAAATACAAATTTGCCCACTGCAAGACGTCGCAACTACCCTGAAGCAGGCAGCGCCACCGGGTTATTTTGCAAAATTACCTCTGTCGTATAATTTTGCCATCTCCTGTGAAGGAAGACAACTTGCCACAGGTGGGAACTGAACCCACAGCCTTCGCATTTCGCTAGCACTCACAGGGTTCTATTAGGACACACAAATACCCAAGAAATTGGATGTGGAAGCGGCGCTGCGGTAGCTCAATTGGTAGAGCTTCGCACATGAAATTCCATGGTTGTGTGTTCGGTTCCGACCTGCAGCAAGTTGTTTTTTCATCCACCTTAATTTCCATTAATTTATCGTTTCTTTATTTCATCTAGAAGGCACAAGTAATGCCCCTTATGTTGTCCTTGGTGTCAGTGTTTGTTGGCTTCATATGATATGATATGATATGAATCGGGCTAACACTCCCAGGGTTCTACTAGTACACATACATACCCAAGAAAGTGGATGGGGAAACGCCGCCGCGGTAGCTCAATTGGTAGAGCATCGCACGCGACATGCGAAGGTTGTGGGTTCGGTTCCCACCTGCGGCAAGTTGTTTTTTCATCCACTTTAATTTCCATTAATTTATCATTACTATATTTCATTTATTAAGCACATGCAATTTCCCCTATGTTGTACTTGGTGTCAGTGTTTGTTGGCTTCTCGTTATATGACTAATAATTATCGGGTCCCTCGGTTAACCCCCTTTCTTCTCGTTTATTACATAACGAGGGTCTCGAATCCGGCAACATTGATGCCTTCAGGTAGCATATGTGGGTTTATTGACCAGTTGCCTTCACCCGAAAAGATCACGTCCTCATGACGCCTGCGGCAAAAAAGACGTTCCACGTCCGCCGCCAAGTTCTGTGAGTGGGGGCGCTGGCTAACACTCCCAGGGTTCTACTAGTACACATAAATACCCAAGAAAGTGGATGGGGAAACGCCGCCGCGGTAGCTCAATTGGTAGAGCATCGCACGCGACATGCGAAGGTTGTGGGTTCGGTTCCCACCTGCGGCAAGTTGTTTTTTCATCCACTTTAATTTCCATTAATTTATCATTACTTTATTTCATTTATTAAGCACATGCAATTTCCCCTATGTTGTACTTGGTGTCAGTGTTTGTTGGCTTCTCGTTATATGACTATATATATATATATATATATATATATATATATATATATATATATATATATATATATATATATAACGCCCAAGTTAAATCCATCAAATTTTTGAGATAGAAACGCAATATTAGCAGCCATGACGGCAGGAACGATCATGAAGCTGCCGGCTGAAGAAATTGCAGAAAGATAACTATTGCTTCAAGTCAATCGGAAGTCCACTGTTCAGAGTCAGTGAACAGAATCAATGGCAGTCTGTGCTTGCTCATTTGAATGGAGCTGCTTAGCGTGGGCTTCAATTCTGTATTATTGGAAGACATCAGATTCAGGACGTTCAAGCCGGCGTTTTCGCCAGGATGCGCAGCCTACGAAAATTTACTCCGTCGCATAGAGAAGTCCTAAGGCCGCCAGACAGCAGGATCTGTGAAGGCTAGTAAAGATGCAGCAGCTTAGACAGGCTACAGAGAATCATGGAGAAAAATGTATGAATCTAACTGGAATGAACGTTATGAATAGGGCCACCACTGCTGTTTGCGAAGCGCCTGTATTTCGGTTTACTGACATCGTGCGCACCTTTATTCAGGAAAGACTGATTGGAGGACGTCAGAGTCCACGTAGCAAGTGTTGAGTGCGAACGACCTCATCAGTACATGTCGTTGGCAAGGTCGAGTTCTTGTGCCGGAAATGTGTATGAATCAAACTGGAATGAGCACTATGACTAGCGTGACTACTGTTGTCGGTGAAGAACTCTTATTTTGGTTTATGGACATCGTGCGCACCTTTACTGAGAAAAGATTGATTGGCAGACGTCAGAGCCCACGTAGCAAGTGTTGAGTGCGAACGAAGATCGAATCTCTGCCACAGCGGCTGCGTTTCGATGGGGGCGAAATGCGAAAACACCCATGTACTTAGATTTAGGTGCACGTCAAGGAACCCCAGGTGGTCGAAATTTCCCGAGTCCTCCACTGCGGCGTGCCGTAGAGTCAGGCAGTGGTTTTAACGATGACGATTTGGGATTTTCATGGCGCAGCAGCCGTGCAGACTTTAATGCGCCAAGCACATGTTTTTTGTATTAGCCTATTTGTTTAAATGCTGTAAAATGGTGTTAATGGCCACGTAAATGCATAAGACATGAAATGTGCTATAGTTCTTGTAGGATTCCTGTGGCTTTTAAAAAGTTAAAGGTATCTTCATATGGGACCATTGGTTCGTCGCTCAATAAGAACATAGGATAGATAGGGATTCTTTTTTTGGAAAAAATCTTAAAATATCTTTCCCTCCATTTTTCTACGCCAGGACATGTTATTAAAATGTGTAGTACGTTTAAACTTTCACCTCAGTGTTGGCATGTTGGTTGTGGGTTCTTATTGAGTAACTATGTGTCAGCCTTGTATGACCAATTCTTAAGCGACGTAAAATAACCTCGTAAAATCTTTGTGTGTGGCGACAAATCTGCCATTCTCGTAAATTAGGTTTTATGCAATGAAGCTGGTTAAATGTTTCCTGATCCCACGCTTTCTGCCAGTGTTTCCCAACTGCTATTCTTAAAGTTGCTTTATAGTCTTGCCAAGGTAGGCCAACATCATGTAGCTCCAAATCTTTGGTATGGGTTGCCATAAGATCTCTTTCATTCCCGGGATTTCCTACATGACTAGGAATCCAGCAGAAAGTGACATTTAACGCTCTCTTGTGACGTATTGTGTATTGATTTTTTATTTTCTTCAGTAGATTATTTCTAGATGGTAACCTTGATGCGAGATCTTTAAGAGAGCTCAAGGAGTCGCTAAATATAAGAGATTGATTATTTCCTGTTTTTTTTTTTTAAATTTGGGGTTTTACGTGCCAAAACCACTTTCTGATTATGAGGCACGCCGTAGTGGAGGACTCCGGAAATTTTGACCACCTGGGGTTCTTTAACGTGCACCTAAATCTAAGTACACGGGTGTTTTCGCATTTCGCCCCCGTCGAAATGCGGCCGCCGTGGCCGGGATTCGATCCCGCGATCTCGTGCTCAGCAGCCCAAATTTCCTGTTTTCAAGTTGTCTTCCAGAGCTAACGAAATGGCATGAAGTTCTGCAGTAAAGGCAGAAGCCTGACTTGAAAATCCTATTTGTTTTTCAAATTGATTTGATGTCACTGCAGCGCCTACATCGCCATTGCTTTTTGATCCATCTGTAAAGTGTTTCAGGCAAATATATTCTGATTCGATTTCTAAATATTCACTTAGTAACGCCTCTGTTAGTGAAAATTGTTTTCTGTTTATTGTTAACCTAAAGTCGCATTGCGCATGTTTCATCTCCGAAGGAGCAAGAGAAGGTTCATCTTGCAAGAATTTATTTCTTACATCGTAACATAAGTCCGCATTCAACTTTTGGCACCTGATAAAGAAGTAAGGAATGAGTGCCGGTTTGTTTCTAAAATGTATTTCAAAACGCGGCCTTGTAAATAGTCTACAAGGATGCGTTGAACAGGACAGTACTCTCATTATATACATGTTTCCGAGAAATAGCCTTCTGTGTTCCAAAGACACCTGGTTGGTTCCTGCATACAAGCTTTGTATCTTTGTATGGGAGACGTACGAAACGCGCCGGAACACAGACGTAGTCCAAGGTGATGCACAGGATCAAGAACATCTAATGCCGACTTTCGAGCTGAGCCGTACACAAAACATTTGCAGTCTAATTTTCACCGGACAACTGCATTGTATATGCGAAGCAGGCATATTCTATAAGAGCCCAATGATCGGTGGGATAAAAGCTTTATTAAATTTATGGATTTCAGAGATTTCTGTTTTGCATGAGTGATGTGCGCTTTGAAGTTGAGTTTCTTGTCAAAGATCATACCAATAAATTTGTGTTTGTTCTTTACTGTGATTTGCTGTCCTTTGATATGTAGTGTTGGGTCCGGTGTAAGCCTTCGGTATTGACTGAAAGGTACGCATATTGTTTTTTATGCGCAAAATTTAAAACCATTTTCTTTTGCCCATCGCACTATAGAGTTTACGCTCAACTGGAGTTGGCATTTGCAAGTAGCCATATTACAAGACGAGAAACAAAGTTGTATGTCATCGACAAATAAAGAATACATTAAGGAAGAAGGAATAACTGTAGTTATCAAATTGAGCTTCACTAAAAATAGTGTAACGCTCAATACTCCCCCTTGCGGCACTCCATTCTTCTGCATAAAACAGTTGGAGAAGGTTGGTCCAAGCATCACCTGAAAAGTTCGGTTCTCCAGATAGCTTTTGATTATACCAAGCATGTGCCCTTTGATTCCGTATCTGTGCAAGTCCATTAAAATGCCATGTCTCCACGTCGTATCATACGCTTTTGATAAGTCAAAGAAAATGGAGACGCAATGCTGCCTTTGGACGAAAGATTCACGGATTTTTGTTTCTAACCGGATTAATTGGTCGATTGTGCTGCGATTGGCTCTAAAGCCACACTTGTACTGTTCAAGTAACCTGTTACTTTCCAAAAGATGTACAAGCCGTTTGTTAACCATTCTTTCGAATGTTTTTCCTAAACAACTAGTTAAGGCAATGGGGCGATAACTGTTAGGGTCAGAGCGTTCCTTTCCGGGTTTTAGAAGTGGTAGAACTATCGCCTTCTTCCATGCTTTCGGAAAATAGCCTTCCACCCACAACCTGTTGAAGAGGTGAAGGATTGTGTCGTACGTGTTCATGTGTAGGTGTCGCAGCATTTCGTAGTGTATGTTGTCCGGACCTGCTGAATGGCTCTTTCCTAAATATATCGCATCGAAGAGTTAAGTTTTTGTAAAAGGACGGTTATATAGCTCAGTACTATTCAGGGATATCCGAAGATCTTTCTTTTCTGCAGTGGTCTTTATCTTAAGAAACTCGGTAGTGTAATGAGCGTCACTCGAAATTCCAGCAAAGAGCTCGCCAAGTAGATTTGCTTGCCCTGTAAGATTCGTTTCATCGTCAAATATAGGGAGTGTGTATTTTGTATGAACACCATCAATTTTTCTCACGTTCTCTCAGACTAATTTACTTGTTGTGTGACTGTTTATCCAGCTCACATATTTCACCCATGATGTTCTTTTTGCTATCAGTGTTTCCCTTCAAGCCTCACTGCGCGTTTGTTTAAAAAACAATAAATTATCGACAGTTGGGTACCTGTTTAGACGAGACCATGCAGTTTTGTTTCCTACGAGCTTTATCACATGCATCATTCCACCACGGTTTTGGCCTACGTGGAAGCTTCCCTCGTGAAAGTGGTATGGAGTTTTCAGCTGCTTCTAAAATTTGTTTCGTTATCGCATCACATAAGTCGTCAATATTGAGTCATCATCATCATCATCATCAGCCTAGTTACGCCCACTGCAGGGCGAAGGCCTCTCCCATACTTCTCCAACTACCCCAGTCATGTACTAATTGTGGCCATGTTGTCCCTGCAAACGTCTTAATGTCATCCGCCCACCTAACTTTCTGCCGCCCCCTGCTATGCTTCCCTTCCCTTGGAATCCAGTCTCTAACCCTTAATGACCATCGGTTATCTTCTCTCCTCATTACATGTCCGGCCCATGCCCATTTCTTTTTCTTGTTTTCAATAAGGTGTAATTTATCCGCGTTTGTTGCCTCACCCAATCTGCTCTTTTCTTATCCCTTAACGTTACACCGATCATTCTTCTTTCCATAGCTCGTTGCGTCGTCCTCAATTTCAGCAGAACCGTTTTCGTAAGCCTCCAGGTTTCTGCCCCATATGTGAGTACTGGTAACACACAGCTGTTATACACTTTCCTTTTGAGGGATAGTGGCAACCTGCTGTTCATGATTTGAGAATGCCTGCCAAACGCACCTCTGCCCATTCTTATTCTTCTGGTTATTTCAGTCTCATGATCCGGATCCGTGGTCACTACCTGCCCTAAGCAGATGTATTCCCTTAACACTTCCAGTGCCTCGCTACCTATCGTAAACTGCTGTTCTCTTCCGAGACTGTTAAACATTACTTTAGTTTTCTGCAGATTAATTTTCAGACCCACCCTTCTGCTTTGCCCCTCCAGGTCAGTGAGCATGCATTGCAATTGATCTCCTGAGTTACTAAGCAAGGCAATATCATCTGCGAATCGCAAGTTGCTAAGGTATTCTCCATCAACTTTTATCCCCCATTCTTCCCACTCCAGGTCTCTGAATACCTCCTGAAAATATGCTGTGAATAGCATTGGAGAGATCGTATCTCCCTGTCTTACGCCTTTCTTTATTGGGATTGTGCTGCTTGCTTTGTGGAGGACTACGGTGGCTGTGGAGCCGCTATAGATATCTTCCAGTATTTTTACATATGGCTCATCTACACCCTGATTATGTAATGCCTCCATGACTGCTGAGGTTTCGACTGAATCAAACGCTTTCTCGTAATCAATGAAAGCTATATATAAGGGTCTGCAATATTGAGTGCGATGACATTATCAATCCTTATTTCAGAACTTTCCAAAAAAAGAGACCAGTCTGCTTTACCCAGCTTCCATCTCTGTCTTCGTGCTGGCATTGTTGGAGGCGCGTCGATCGGCTTGAGTATTATAGGGTAGTGGTCGCTGCCATGTGGGTTTTTCCTCACGTCCCAAGTAAAGAACCTAGGAATTGATGGCGTGCCACAGGAGAGGTCAATGCTTGATGTAGATTGTGATTTTGCTATAAAATATGTTGGCTTTCCATCATTAAAAAGGTACACATTGCAGTTGTCTAAAAATTCTTCTATTATTTTCCCTCTGACTTCTGTGTGGCTACTGCCCCGGATGTTGTTATGAGCATTAAAAATCACCTAATAAAAGGAAAGGTTCTGGAAGTTCTTTTCACGAGATTTTCTAATTCTTTTCTTGTGATATCCTTACCTGGTGGTATGTACAGGGAGCATACTGTTATTGTTTTTTCTATCTGAACCTTTACTGCAACAGCTTCTAAGTTGGTGTTAAGCTTCACTTCCCGTACTGGGACTCCTTGGGCAACCACTATAGCGACTCCTCCGTATTCGACTGACGACTGTTCCCCTATCTTTGCGAAAGATGCTATATCGACGTAGAGGTTCTTTATGGCAACCTTTCAAATGAGTTTCTTGCAAACACATAACAGAAGCCTCGGCATCCTCGAAAAGATCGTAAATGTAGTCAGTATTAGTTCTTAAACCACTGCAGTTCCACTGCACAATAGTAGCCATATTTGATGATGTAGATTATCAAGTATTTCACGAAGAAATTCCATGTAAAAGGTCACAAAGATGACATACGTCAATGAGCAAGAGACTTGCCAAAATGCTTTTTAGGTTACGTCTTCATGGCAGAGAGAATGACCGGAAGTTTACCCCCTTTGTGTTTACCAGAGGGAATACCCGACTTTTTGGTTTCCCTACCAGATTTAGGCTTTTTTGTTTGATTCGTGTCCGGCGGACACACTTCCATCATATCATCGCCCCTTGGGCGTTCATTGTTGATGGTGCTTGATGAAGGTGCCGACTTCTTGGAAAGAAAGCGGTCCTTCGGCACCGATGTTGAGACCTTCTTGGCCTCTACCGCGTGCTGACCGATGTCAGCCCCAGCAGAAGCCTCTGGGCCTCTTGGGAGAGGTTTGCTACGAGCGTCTGTTTTTTCGCTGGGTGAAGAGGGCTGTAGTGCTGACACTTTGTCCAGCAGCTCCACCTGTGTTCCAACTGACACCATCGGCGGCGCACGCCCCCTATGCACAGCCTGTGCTTAAGTACCTCTATCGGCAAACGCGACTCTCTTTTTGGCTTCAATGTATGGTATGTTCTCCCGTACCTTGAATACAATCACTTCTTTTTCTTTTTTCCACTCATGACAAGACCTGGAAAACGCCGCGTGTTGACCCACGCAGTTTGCACAGCACAGCTCGCTTGTGCACGTTTCATCACCATGGTCTGGTTGACCGCATTTAGCACAGGCTGGTCTTCCGCGGCATGCCTGGGATCCGTGCCCATATTTCTGACACCGAAAGCTCCGGCGGGGATTGGGCAAATATGGTCTTACTCTAAGTTACAGGTAAGCGGCTTTAACGGCACTTGGAAGCGTTAAGGAGTTGAAGGTCAGCACAATGAGTTTGGTCAGAGTTCCAATGTTATATTTTCTAAATTTATATTCGTCTTGCAGATAGAGCACCCTGATCCCTCAAGGCTTCTTCGATGTCCTCGTCTGTGCCCTTTAGGAGTTCTGTTTGTGAAATCACTCCCTTCGCGTAGTTCAGTGTAGGATGTGGTGAGATAGACACACTGTTATCACCGATCTTGTCAAGTTTCTTAATCTGCCTGCTATGCTGAGCCGTCATAACTTCGAGCAAGAGGTCTCTAGAATTCATTTTCTTTGCTTTGTATGTCTTACCAATACACTCGTTAAATGCCTTGGCGATGAGAAAAGGGGACGTCTTTAATTTTGCGTTCAGTTTCAGACATGATGACAAAAAAGTTTGTAAAGCTATCACTAGGTTTACTGAAGTTCATTACCTCGGTCCGGTGCCTTTTCGGCCTCCGATCAGGTTTTGCTGAAGAGGGGGTTGTATCCATGAAATTACTTATACGTTCGGCAGCTAAGCTGGCCGCCCACCACGGAGCCCAACATGGGAGTGTTTTAAAAACCACTAGCCATACATAACTGCTACAACCATATAACTATGACCAAGGAACGCCACGCCCACATGGTTAACCCTTGCCGCCTCGAAATTCGGAAGTGAGGAGAAGTGATAAGAGCACCGGAAAGAAGAGGCAGCGAGAGGGAAAGTAAAAAATTGAATGGAGGGACAAGAAAAGGCGACTGCCGATTTCCTCCAGGTGGGTCAGTCTGGAGGTGCCGTCTATGTGAAGCTGAGGCCGAAGAGGTGTGTTGCCTCCGCCGGGGGGCCCTAAAGGTGCAAACACCCAGCATCAGCTCAACCTCCAGGATCCCCCTTTCCCCAGACACGGCTAAGCCGCGCACGGCTACACGCGGGAGGGTCCAACCCTCGTGTGCTCGGGTACGTGGTGTCGCAACACACAAAACGCCTGCTGACGCAGACGCCCCTGCGGGGACAGTGGTTTTGGCACGTAAAATCCAATAAATTAAGTGGGGACAAAAAAAAAGGTTCTTATGCAGAAAATATGTATGAACCTAACTGGAATTAACGTTATGAATAGGGCCACCACTGATGTTTGCGAAGCGCCTGTATTTCGGTTTACTGAAATCGTGCGCACCTTTATTCAGGAAAGACTGATTGGAGGACGTCAGAGTCCACGTAGCAAGTGTTGAGTGCGAACGACCTCATCAGTACATGTCGTTGGCAAGGTCGAGTTCTTGTGGCGGAAATGTGTATGAATCAAACTGGAATGAGCACTATGACTTGCTTGACTACTGTTGTCGGTGAAGAACTCTTGTTTTGGTTTATGGACATCGTGCGCACCTTTACTGAGAAAAGATTGATTGGCAGACGTCAGAGCCCACGTAGCAAGTGTCGAGTGTGAACGAAGATCGAATCTCTGCCACAGCGGCTGCGTTTCGATGGGGGCGAAATGCGAAAACACCCATGTACTTAGATTTATGTGCACGTCAAAGAACCCCACGTGGTCGAAATTTCCCGAGTCCACCACTGCGGCGTGCCGTAGAATGAGACAGTGGTTTTGGCACGTAAAATCCCATAACTTTAGTGGGGAGAAAATAAAGGTTCTTATGCATAAAATATCTGTGAATCTAACTGGAATGAACGTTATGAATAGGGCCACCACTGCTGCATGCGAAGCGCCTGTATTTCGGTTTACTGACATCGTGTGCACCTTTTCTCAGGAAAAACCAATTGGCGGACGTCAGAGCTCACGTAGGAAGCGTTGGGCAGGAACGACCTTATCATTACTTGTTATTGGTAAGGTGGAGCTTGAACTGTAAGCCGCGTTGTTCTTTTAGCAAAATGTATTTGCGTAGTAAATTTGGAAAGTAAAGAATAATTATAATCTAAATTCATTTTATTCATACATACGCATCAAAAAAGGATGTAATTAATTATGTTGGCGGTTCCCATTTACCGACCATGGGAAAACAAGGAACGTTGCCGTGGCCAACAGTTGCACTTGACTAACTTGTCTTCGTTGGTAGAGCGGTTGCATTCTTTGGTAGCGTTTATGTACGCCGAGCTCATTTTCCCCTGCTATGATTGGAGGAGTAGAATAAGGTGATGTTTAAACAATAGTGAAGGAAGTTGGAATGTTAAGAGTGGTGCGTTTCGTGAGTTGGGATAGTGAGGAGGTTGGTATCCGCACTGCTGTCACTTTTCTGAACAGAGATGACAAAATTGCAAAAAAAGTCTGCATGTGTAAGCAGGCGTTATAAACATACTGAGCCTTGCTTTTGCAGAAAGCAATAAAGAAACTACACTGATTGGATTCCTAAAGAGGAACAATAAGAAAAACGAAGAAATATAAATATAACAAATGAATAAGATCTCTCTCTCTCTCTCTATATATATATATATATATATATATATATATATATATATATATATATATATACTGGCTAAAGTACGAGGTGTCATGGAACACGCTTATTATGGCCCTTACTTATTTTATCGCCTTACCAGACCTGTTATTCATTTTCTAACGTATTGGGGGAAATATGTTGATGTGTTTTAGTAGTTTATTTGAAAAGATATAACAATATTTGTTCCCCAACCAGTGTCAATATGAACTTGGTTAAAACACGCTGGCGGGCTAGTTGGTTAGAATCCATGGTAGAGTGTATAAGCGCGACTGGACGCGGACGAAGAAAGGAGATACGATTCGGAAAAGGAGATACGATTCCTTGGTTTGTCTTCGTGACAATTGTAGTAGATATTTTTACTCTTTTTTTCCCTTGCCTTGCACACGTGTCCGGTTCAACGAAATGTACCACTCAATGTTCTTTTTTTGCTGTCACGTTTGTTTCCGCTCGCACGGTATATATTTATCGATGCGTGCGAAAATAAAATATATTTGAAAGTGAAGCGCTGTGTCTGTGTATCTGTTTCTTTCTTCGTCCGCGTCCAGTCGCGCTTATACACTCTACCAGTGTCAATAACAGACACTAAACGTACCGGTTTCATATGTAAAACAACATCCCGAATCTGGTAATGTCTCCTTCTTTATTTTTTCTCAGCTAATTTTAGGTTCAAGGAAATTAGAAGGGTTAACAAGCGTCAAGCGCGAAAAGCGATAAAATGGGTATTTTGTAATTCCGTTGCATCAGATCAGGGATCGTATACCTTAAGATACAAGACACACACCGCAACATCTGCAAAGATGGCTGGAGTTCCTGAAGAGAAGCAAATGGCGGCAAATAATGGCGATAGAAAATTACAACATTTTTTATGTTAAGTACTTAATCAAATCTGTAAACATGTGCACGCTTATGCGCAATGAATCACATTGTGCCGCTCGGGAACACTGTACGTTCCAAATTTAAGAAATGGGAAGCGCCAGCCGGGCTCTATAAATTAAAAAGTTTTTGCCGTCTAGTAGTTTATACCACATGCGAGAGAGGAGCAACAAATGTAAATTGAATCTTCATTCTTCTATCGTGCAGTGTATAATGAATCAGTTGAAAACACGAGTATTAAGGAGTAATATTCACTATGGAGATTTTCGAAGTAATAACGTAGGGGCATATGTTGCTGAATCAGAATTGGTCAGCGAGCACTTTGACAGGGAACGTTGTGCGTACAAAGAATATGGAAAAACGCAAATGGATACTGTATCACTGCATCCGCTGTCGTTGAAATGACGTTTTAATTGCAACACTTTGCACAGTGTGGAAACATTTTTATACAAAATATATTGTTGCAGATATTGAATATGGATGCCTGGAAGGTAAATACCTGCACGCACACCGCGTAAAGGAACTCTAAGCGGCAAGACTTGAAGCAGGGTAATTCTACGCACAACATTGCAGACCCCAGAAGTCACCATCACTGATTCTCTTTGCCAAGATTGGGCTAGTTGGTGGATTGGCGGATGAGGCTTCACCAAAGTATTTTTCACGAAAAGAATTGGCGACGTAAGAGCTCTATGATGTTTTCGCGACGAAGCAAAAGTAGGTTGAAGGTAAAGTGTTAAATTGTGTAAATTAGATACACTGGCAAATCTTATTTCAGG
Organism: Dermacentor albipictus; assembly: GCF_038994185.2. Classification (NCBI taxonomy): domain Eukaryota; kingdom Metazoa; phylum Arthropoda; class Arachnida; order Ixodida; family Ixodidae; genus Dermacentor; species Dermacentor albipictus. Next base: position 99,301,493 of record NC_091829.1, on the reverse strand, counting down.
ACACTCTGCTGGCGTCGTTCTTTCATGTCACGTCAAAGGTGGACACACATATGAATTTTGCGCGTTTATTTGACTCAGTAAAAAGCAAAATATTGTGCATTTCTAGAATATTTTTGCATACAAATTTGTAATGTTGGAGCTACGTTATTTTTATAACATTTTCCACGGAGTCTTAAGTTATGCCAAAACTATTGTTCGACTATGACATGAAGTTTTTTTAAGACCATTGCTTCCTACTTTTGCGGGAACTCACTTTTTGAAAATATTCATTCTCGAATTCAGGGTAAAAAGCTCTAGATAGAAATTACGCGAAATAATTATGTACAAGCACCACTATTTTATATTGTCATGTAGAAATCTCAATTCGAATAAATTTTGTTGCGGGCGAGAAAAACGTTTTGAAGTCGACAAGCACTTTGAGAGTTTGACATTGTGCATGCACTGGAAAGCATGTGCAGGCGACAATTGAGTTTTGGCCCTGCTTATGAACTATTTAGGCATAAAATATGAGCGCATGCTTTTCAAACGAAGCAAATGGCACTAAAGTAGAAGTTTACGCTGTTGAAATGTTGATACGCTCGTACCTGCGTTTCACGATAATACATTGGGTGCTGAAAGTAAACCATGACAGCTTCGAGGTCATCTTCGTGAGAAGACAGTTATCTGACAACATGTATTGTGCATAGCGCTGATGCATTGTTTTGAAAGTAATACAGCGTGGCAGACTACGAGTTATTCAATAGCCCGAAGCATCGACATTAGACGCCAAGCGGGGAAGAGGATGCAACTATCAAGAAATTTCAAGTTTGCTGTGGTTGTCCGTGGGCCTCATCAAGCACCGTTTTAATTCTGATGTTAAGCAGCAGAGGAAAAAAAGATCACCATGCGATTATTCTGCCTATTATCTTAAGTATTTTGCCAGACGACACAATTAGGCTAAGTGAGTCACTACCAGCCACGGTGAATTACTTCCATCGATGACGCGTTCGCCTGCCTGACCGGGTAGAGCCCCCCCTCCCCCCCCCCCCGAATAACAAGGGGTCAACTGAGAAACATGAGCCTTTTACGATGCATTTATACGGCCGTCAAGTGAAACAGGCAGCGTTCACCTGGCATATAACCACCGGGGAAATGTGTGTCAGTAAGAAACTGGCGGGTCATGCGCGTTCTATATTGAAGACAGCTTTCGGCAGTGCCCGTCGACAAGATTGGTTGTGGACTGCAATTTCTTTTCTCCCACGATCTACTCAAAATGAAGTTTCTTGATCACAAATTGAAAGCCTGGTGTGTATACTTAGCTGTCTCACGTATCTTTTTCTACAGGCCTCTGAAGCTTAATTTAGGTATGACCATCGTGAAACGGTGACTCTATGGGAAATTCGGAAGTGATTTCCTTGATTTCCTTCAAGTCCTTGATTGTAAAGTCGAAACTATATTTAGCCTAAACTCTACGAAATGGAAAATGTAGAGTAGAGATGTTGTGCCTGATACAGTAAGGGCGTTTATCCAAAAAAGGCTTACCTTGTTTTCCCAAGACTGCATAGTTTCTCACTATAACACTTAGAGGGAAATCTGGCGCCACCGTCTATGGGAAATTCTTAAGGGTTGGTGCGCCATCATGGGAAGTACGGTATATTGTCACGTGGTAGTGACGGTGAAGAAAGAACACAGTAGCAGTACTGTGAAAGACAAAACTAGCTTTTATTGGGCGAACCTGTGCCCACAAAACAGGCTACACTTAAAGCACAACGATAGCGGCGAACACAGTCGGCGATGGTCGAAAATCTGATCAGCGGGTCAAGCGCGTCGGCTTTTATAGAGCAGTCGTCGAATGTTCCAGACTAATCGTTTGGACCCGCGTAGATTCAACAAAGTTCTACGCCATTCGCGTCAGGTGATGAAATCAGATAACATAACGTTCGGCGACAACAGACAGCGGATAGAAGCATCGATAACGTTCCAGAAACCGGATACATACAGGCGCGTCCCACGCTGTGCGATTACATTTGTTAGGCTGCGAAACGTGGTTGCCCGATAAAGATAAGTATACGTGTCAATACCCCCCTCTTAAAAAGCATCGACCCGATGCTGCAAACAAACGAAGGTAATAAACAAAAGCACTTGTAGCAAAGAAAAGAACAAAAATGACGAAGTTCGTCAGCGTCCGTAAAAGGGTTTAAGGCGCACCACGTGGACCACTTCAGATCGTGCGCGGCGCCGCTGTGAATGCGAAATGCCGTCTGGCACGACCTCATAGTCCACAGCGCCAATACGTCGGATGACCTTGTAGGGTTCGAAATAGCGTCGGAGTAGTTTGTCACTGAGTCCTCGTCGGCGTATCGGGGTCCAGACCCAAACACGGTCTCCAGGTTGGTACTAGACGAAGCGTCGTCGCAGGTTGTAGTGTCGGCTGTCGGTCCTCTGCTGGCTCTTGATTCGCAGGCGGGCGAGCTGTCGGGCTTCTTCGGCGCGCTGGAGATAGCTAGCGACGTCAACATTCTCTTCGTCAGTTACGTGCGGCAGCATGGCGTGAAGCGTCGTCGTCGGGTTCCTGCCGTAAACCAGCTTAAACGGCGTGATCTGTGTTGTTTCTTGCACCGCCGTGTTGTACGCAAAGGTTACGTACGGCAGGACCGCGTCCCACGTCTTGTGTTCGACGTCGACGTACATTGCTAGCATGTCGGCAAGCGTCTTGTTCAGGCACTCCGTGAGACCATTCGTCTGCGCATGGTAGGCAGTTGTCCTCCTGTGGCTTGTCTGGCTGTAATGCAGAATGGCTTGGGTGAGCTCTGCTGTAAAAGCCGTTCCTCTGTCGGTGATGAGGACTGCTGGGGCACCATGTCGCAACAGGATGGTCTCGACGAAAAATTTCGCCACTTCGGCTGCGCTGCCTTTTGGTAGAGCTTTAGTTTCAGCAAAACGGGTGAGATAGTCCGTCGCCACGACGATCCACTTATTCCCGGATGTTGATATCGGAAACGGCCCCAACAAATCCATCCCAATCTGCTGGAATGGTCGGCGAGGAGGTTCGATTGGCTGTAGTAATCCTGCTGGCCTTGTCGGTGGTGTCTTGCGTCGTTGACAGTCTCGGCATGTCTTGACGTAACGGGCGACGTCGGCGGTCAGACGCGGCCAGTAATACCTTTCCTGTATGCTCGACAGCGTCCGGGAGAATCCGAGGTGCCCAGCGGTTGGATCGTCGTGTAGGGCGTGCAGTATTTCTGGACGCAGCGCTGACGGTACAACAAGAAGGTAGCTGGCGCGGAATGGTGAGAAGTTGTTCTTCACGAGCAGGTTCTTTTGTAGCGTGAACGAAGACAACGCGCGCTTAAATGCCCTAGGGACAACGTTGGTGTTCCCTTCCAAATACTCGACGAGGCCTTTTAGCTCCGGGTCGGCTCGTTGCTGTTTAGTGAAGTCTTCCGCGTTTATTATCCCAAGGAAGGCGTCGCCGTCCTCGTCGTCTTGCGGCGGGGGATCGATGGGGGCGCGCGATAAGCAGTCAGCGTCGGAGTGTTTTCTCCCGGACTTGTATATTACCGTGACGTCATATTCTTGTAGTCTGAGGCTCCACCGCGCCAGCCGTCCTGAAGGGTCCTTTAAGTTAGCTAGCCAACACAATGCGTGATGGTTACTGACGACTTTGAATGGCCTGCCATAGAGGTAAGGGCGGAATTTAGCTGTAGCCCAAATGATGGCGAGGCATTCCTTTTCAGTCGTAGAATAGTTGCTTTCCGCTTTTGACAGCGACCGGCTAGCATACGATATCACCCTTTCAAGTCCTTCTTTCCTCTGCACTAGGACGGCACCGAGGCCTAGGCCACTGGCGTCAGTGTGGATTTCGGTATCGGCGTCCTCATCGAAGTGTGCAAGTACCGGCGGCGACTGCACGCGTCGTTTGAGTTCTTGAAACGCCTTGGCCTGCGGCGTTTCCCACTTTAACGCGACATCACATTTGGTTAGATGTGTTAGCGGCTCCGCGATGCGTGAAAAGTCCTTGACAAAGCGCCTATAGTAGTCACACATGCCGAGGAATCTGCGCACTGCCTTTTTGTCGGTTGGCTGCGGGAACTTTGCGATGTCAGCTGTCTTCTGTGGGTCTGGGCGTACTCCTGATTTGCTGATCACGTGGCCTAGGAACAAAAGCTCACCGTAAGCGAAACGGCACTTTTCCGGCTTTAGAGTGAGCCCTGATGACTTGATGGCTTCTAACGCTGTCGCAAGCCGCCTAAGGTGATCGTCGAAATTTCCGGCGAAGACAACGACGTCATCCAGGTAAACAAGGCACGTCTGCCACTTCAGTCCGGCTAACACCGTGTCCATGACGCGCTGAAACGTTGCAGGCGCCGAGCAAAGTCCGAATGGCATGACCTTGAACTCGTAGAGGCCGTCTGCCGTGATGAAGGCAGTCTTTTCGCGATCTCTCTCGTCGACTTCTATTTGCCAGTAGCCAGACTTGAGGTCCATCGACGAGAAGTATTTAGCGTCGCAGAGCCGATCCAATGCGTCGTCTATCCGTGGAAGGGGGTACACATCCTTCTTCGTGATCTTGTTCAGTCGACGATAATCGTCGCAGAAGCGTAGAGTTCCGTCCTTTTTCTTTACCAGGACTACAGGAGAGGCCCACGGGCTTTTCGACTGCTGGATGATGTTGTCGCGCAGCATTTCGTCGACTTGTTGCCTAATAGCTTCACGTTCTCGCGTCGAAACTCGGTAAGGGCTCTGGCGGAGTGGTCGAGCGCTCTCTTCGCTTATTATGCGATGCTTTGCAACTGGTGTTTGTCGAATCCTCGATGACGTCGAAAAGCAGTCTTTGTATCGTCGGAGAAGACTTCTGATCCGTTGCTGCTTACTCATAGGAAGACTTGGATTCACGTCGAAGTCTGGTTCGGGGACAATTCTCATCGGGGTAGATGCGGCTGATTCCGAGAGGACAAAGGCATTGCTGGTTTCCGCAATTTCCTCGATATATGGATTGTCGTGCCCTTGTTGATTTTCCAAGGTATTTACGTAAGTGTTCTGTACTGCTTGATTACCTAATGCCTCTATGACTGCTGGTATCTCTACTGAATCAAATGCCTTTTCGTATTCTATGAAAGCCACATAGAGAGGCTCATTGTACTCTGCGGATTTCTCGATAACCTGAGTGATGACATGGATGTCACCCATTGTAGAGCACTCCTTCCTGAAGACAGCCTGTTCCCTTGGTTGACTAAAGACCAGTGTTGCCGTTATTCTATGGAGATCATTTTGGTAAATATTTTATATATTACTGGAAGTAAGGTAATGGGCCTATAATTTTTCAATTCTTTAACGTCTCCCTTTTTATGGATTAGTATAATGTTCGCATTCTTCGAGTTGTCCCGGCTACGGCGGCCGCATTTCGATGGGGGTGAAATGCGAAAACACCCGTGTGCTTAGACTTAGGCGCACGTTAAAGAACCCCAGGTAGTCAAAATTTCCGGGGTCCTCCACTACGGCGTGCCTCATAATCAGAAAGTGGTTTTGGCACGTAAAACCCCAAATATTATTATTATTATTATTATTCGAGTTTTCTGGGACTCTTGCAGTCGACATACGCTTCGTATAATGAGCCGCCAGTTTTCCTAGCATTGTGTCTCCTCAATCTTTCATTAAATCGACTGTTATTCCATCCTCTCCTGCCGCTTTTCCCAGTTTCATGCCTTGCTAAGCCTTTCTGGCCTCATCTCTAGTTATAGGAGTAGTTTCTGTATACTGTTCATTGCTGTTTCAGTGCAGAATGCTTCCGCTGCTTTTACTATAACTTCGAGATTGCTGATGCTATTACTTTACTTATCTTTCAGTGCATACATCTTGGTTTGTCCTATGCCAAGTTTTTTTCTCACCTATTCCAGGCTGCGTCCATATTTTATGGCTTCTTCAGTCTTTCTCACGTTATAGTCTCAAATATCCTTCATTTTCACCGTGTTGATCAGTTTTGACAGTTCCGAAAATTTTATCCTATTTCTTGATTTGGATAGTTTCATTTTTGTCGTGTGTTTATTAGGTCTTTTGTTAGTTGGGAAAACCTGCCTACTGCTTGCCTTAATGCCTTGCCTCCTACTTCAATTGCTTCCTCTGAAGCCAACCTAGTTACGGTTTCATTCATTAGCACTATGTCATCAACATCTCTCTGTTCTAAGGCTGCATATTTGTTTGCAGGTATCAGCCTGAATGTGTCTGCTTTTACCCTTACTGCCTCTAAGTTGACCTGTTTTTTCTTGACCAATTTAACTTGTTTTCTCTTCAAATTGAGGTGAATCCTAGCCCTCACTAACCTATGATCACTGCACTTTACCCTACCGACCACTTCTACATCCTGCACTATGCTGGGATCGGCAGAAAGAATGAAGTCAATTACATTTCTTGTTTCACCATTAGGGCTTTTCCGGGTCCACTTCCTATTGCTACGCTTCCTGAAAAAGGTGTTCATTATCCGCAGCTTATTCCTTTCTCCGAATTATACCAGCATCTCTACTCTAGCGTTTCTGGAATTGACGCCGTAGTTGCCCATTGCTTGTTCACCAACCTGCCTTTTCCCCACTTTTGCACTGAAGTCGCCCATTACTGCAGTATACTGAGTTTGCGCTTTTCTCATCACTAATTCAACATCTTCATAAAACTGATCTTCTTCCTCATCATCGTGACTGGCTGTTGGAGCGTAGGTTTGTACTACCTTTAATCTATACCTCTTATTAAGTTTGATTATGACTACAGCTACCCTCTCATTGTAGCTATAGAATTCGTCAATGTTGCCCGCTTTGTCCTTATGGATTAGGAATCCTACCCCATATTGCTTCTTATTTACAAGACTTTTATAGCAGAGGACATGTCCGTTATTCAGCAACGTATGAGACTCACTAGCTCTACTAATCTCACTAAGGCCGACGGTATCCCAAACAATGTCTCGATATCCCAAACAATGTCTGATAATTCTTCAAAGGGTCCCGCTAAGCTAGCCTTACTCGTGAGGGTTCGGGTGTTAAACGTTGCAAGGGTAAGTTTCCATCGGCGGCCGGTCCGGATCCAGAGGTTCTTAGCACCCTCTGCTGCTTTACAGGTCTGACCGCCGCCTTGGTCAGGTGCTCAGCAGCTGCTGAGGACTGAGGGCCTTTGTGTAATTGAGTGGGCCATTTGGGAGGGGGTGGCCGAATACTGCACCAGGGAGTCCATTTCCTGATCTGGTGAGGAAGCGTCTTGTTAAAGCTTTGTGGGCCTTCCTAATTTGGTTGTACCTGGATGAGTACAGCCCCAATCGCTTTCGGCATCATTTGCCGGGGACAGGTGTCACTCCAAGCCTGCAGAAGTTGTGCACTGGAGGAGGTGAAGTTCAAGCTCACCATCATAAATAACATAGCGGGAATCGAACTTCCGACTGTGGCAACCGATCATTCGCCATAGCTCAGTCAGACGTTACCGAAGAAATTACCTAGGACCCTGGGTCTGCGCATCGCCGGTGAACCATAGCCCTGGCCACGTCAGGGAAACTTACAGCTACCCAACGTACTTCAATCAAAACCCTCCGGTGCTGGTCGTGGACCCGGGAACACCAAAGGGGAGTCAATCAAGGGACAACGCATGCCTGCGTTGCACCAAGATGATACAAAGATCGTGGTGAGACCTCGTGGGGGTCTCAACATCAGCAAGGTCGGCAATAGGAAAGTTGGTCCGGCCATTTACGCTGCGGCGGGAATAACCAAAGAAGAATGGATCCGGGACATGATATGCCCGAGTTAACAGCAAAACATCGTTATCATCAGTACTTCGAAGAGAAAAAATGTTGATTGGCGCGTTGGAGTCACCAAGATTGTCGCCCAAAGTAAGGAGCACGAGGTCAGCGCCTACGAATCGGCCCCCCATGGTATGACCAAGGGAGTCATACGAGGTGTCTCCCTCGGAGACACGGCTCAAGAAATCAATGATAACATCATAAAGGTATATGATCCCTCTGCTGTAGACGCCAACCACATCACCAACACGACGTCTGGGGTGAAAGCCTACAGTGGACCCAAGTGCAGAACTATGGTCGTTACGGGCGCCTGCTCGCAAAATGCTCTTTATACAGAAAACAGATAGGTATCTGCTATCAGTGCGGTCGCCTGTGTCACCGCATGGATGTTTGCCCGAATCCGGCAGACCGGATATGCCGAGGATGCGGTGCTCCTCATCCTGATGAACAACACAGGGGCACCCCTAAGTGTGGCCTCCGTGGAGCTAAACATTTGACCGCGGACAATGCCTGCCTAAAGTTCCCCGACGTGGTACAGAAACGCCAGTGAGAGCGGAGAAGCGTGAACGACACGTCAGCAGAAGCCTCCAAACCGCCACGTCGAGAGGGAGCAGCCTCGTCATGGGACCGTACCACTCTCTCTCCCGTTACGGCGGGAGAGGGCGGAGCAACAGCTGCGCGTCAAGGCCGGGCTCGAGAGAGTCATCACCAGGTGATGTGGCCGGCAGCAGCTGGAGTGGGTGACGCCTGGTGTGGCGCTCAAGATCGAAGACCGGGAGCCAGCTGCCGGCGAGAAACGCCGGGAAACTTGTGGGCTGGGTAGATAGAATGTCCATCGCTCTTAGCAACAAAGATTTGCCTCCCTTTCCCAATACCCCTAAGAAAGAGTGTGAGGAATGCATGCAACTCACAGTCTCACAAACAATGGATGATAGAACACTCACAAAGAATGGATGACAGAAAACGCACAATTGCCAAGAGGAACGCTCAGCCAGAGCCCCCGGTAAGAGCTATGGAGGCAGAGAAAACTGAATGAAATCCGTCTGAGGAGCCGGCGTGGGCCAAGCCCATTCAAGCCTTCACCGAGGTTGTCACACAGCTTGCCAGCCAGATCGGCTTGGTAACGTCCAGGATGGCCAAGTTCGACGCGCTAGAGGCTAATGTGAACCATCTCATACTAGCCAATCTGTAAGACATAAAGGGAGCACCCTATGGGAAACTCTGCATGGGAAGTAGTCTGACGGTGACCAGCATGTGCCAAGTTGGGGGAAAGGCGTAAAAATTGGAAGGAAGATGCAATAACTTTAGCCCAATGGCACTGTCAATGAAGCAAAGAAAAAAAGGGAAATACAGCAATACATTGATAATACGGAACACAAGCTGGGTATCCTTGCAATAAAGAAAAGAACTCGCGACCCAAACTTCCGGGGTATATCACGTAGACAGATCCCAGTGAGAAAAGCGTATCAATACTAGTCCGAAGCAACGTAGCTGGGAAGGAACACATGGCCAGTGAGAGAGGGTGTGAACAAGTTATCTTGGAAATTCACACCAGAAGCATAGGAAGCGAAGTCACCATCTTTATACTCAACGCCTACTACCGGCCCTCCAGAAGGATCTGGACATAGAGGGCAGGTTACTCGAGAGGGGAAGGCGGGCTGCCGACCCCTATTGATATTAGGAGATTTCAATGCGCCTCTCACTCAATATGGGGCTACAAATTTGGCTCAAAGAGAGGCAGGCTGGTCTCGAACGTCACGGATCAGCACAACCTAGCCGTCCTCAACGAACCAGACATTGCCGCCCTCACGGGCACCAGTACGTCCTGGGGCACCGCTCCAGCATTTACCCTGCAGAGAGGAGCCTGCAGAGTAAGCCTGCACGGGTAAGCCTGCACGGGAGTGAAGCTGAGTTCGGACCACAATATGCTCAACATCACAATCAAGGGGTCCATGTTCAAGGCCCGAATGGGAACAACAAAGATAACAGATTGGAAAAAGCTGCGAAGCAGGAAAGCAGCCGACGGATCGAGGACACGAACAGTACCAGACTACATCTGTAATAGGCCAAGGAATATCTCCAGCTGGTAGAGAAATACACCCAGAAAATTGCGACCACACTCCGGACACCTTGTGTGGACGCAAAGCTTGTCCACCCCTGGAAAGCACGACAGAGCTTCACCAGACACTGGAAGAAACGACGCAACAAGAAACTTCGCGAACACATTTATGAACAGAACACGCAAGCCGCTGAATACGCGCCGAAGTAGTTCAGAGGGAACTGGCGGAGCGTGTGTCACGGACTGCCGGCCACCCTGTCTACCAGGAAGAGGTGGTGCCTCGTCTGCTACTTGATCGACCTTCTCGGCAGCAATAGCGCCATTAATCGAAGTCTCACAAGCACCCGCAACATACTGTGGGTGCGACGAACTCATCAAAGACCTGAAGGCAAAGTACCTGGAAACGGAGAAGGGTCGGGGAGTCTGGCGAAGTTCTAATGAAATGGAAAGAGGCAGAAGCTGAGGAAGGGACTTCACATCGCCAACATGCGGCTGATATCCCTCACGTCCTGCGTGGGGAAGGTCATGGAACATATGGCACTCAAGAGGTTTCAGTGACATCTAGATGCCACTGACCAGATGCCGGATACAATATATTGCTTTAGGCAACACCTGGGCACCCAGGATGTTCTCGTACAAATCCACGAGCTGGTATTCAAGCCGGCAATGAAGCAGGCACCGCGAGCACTAGTAGTGCTCGACCTCAAAGGTGCCTTTGATAAGGGCATGCATAAGAGTGTCTCCCGCAATTAACGCAAGAGGGGTTGCGAAGCGAGAACGTAAACTACATCCGAGACTTTCTTTCCAACCGAACGGCCAGAATCAGAATAGGAGAGGAGACATCCCAACTTATCTCTCTGGGGAATATAGGAACACCGCAAGGTTCGGTCTTCTCCCCCATCCTGTTCAGTATGTCTCTGCTGCCGTCGCCCAAGCTTCTCAATTAACAGATGGCATTGCCCGTGCATTATATGCCGACGACATCATACTT